>NC_134689.1:31555211-31864497 GCF_050947455.1 Rhinoderma darwinii
GCTGCCTTGCCAGATCCCGTGCAGACCAGTGACCACACCTGAAGACAAGAGACGGCGCTGCTCTCGTGAGTATGTTGCACGATCTCTAGGCAGACTGGTGTGGCATGTACAGGGAGACTGGTGTGGCATGTACAGGGAGGCTAGTGTGGCATCTACAGGGTGGCTGGTGTGGCATCTACAGGGTGGCTGGTGTGGCATCTACAGGGTGGCTGGTGTGGCATCTACAGGGAGGCTGGTGTGGCATCTACAGGGTGGCTGGTGTCGCATCTACAGGGTGGCTGGTGTGGCATCTACAGGGTGGCTGGTGTGGCATCTACAGGGTGGCTGGTGTGGCATCTACAGGGTGGCTGGTGTGGCATCTACAGGGAGGCTGGTGTGGCATCATATACAGGGAGGCTGGTGTGGCATCATATACAGGGAGGCTGTGGGGCATCATATACAGGGAGGCTGGTGTGGCATCATATACAGGGAGGCTGGTGTGGCATCATATACAGGGAGGCTGGTGTGGCATCATATACAGGGAGGCTGGTGTGGCATCATATACAGGGAGGCTGGTGTGGCATCATATACAGGGAGGCTGTGGGGCATCATATACAGGGAGGCTGGTGTGGCATCATATACAGGGAGGCTGGTGTGGCATCATATACAGGGAGGCTGGTGTGGCATGTACAGGGAGGCTGGTGTGGCATCATATACAGGGAGGCTGTGGGACATCATATACAGGGAGGCTGGTGTGGCATCATATACAGGGAGGCTGGTGTGGCATCATATACAGTGAGGCTGGTGTGGCATGTACAGGGAGGCTGGTGTGGCATCATATACAGGGAGGCTGGTGTGGCATCATATACAGGGAGGCTGGTGTGGCATCATATACATGGAGGCTGGTGTGGCATCATATACAGTGAGGCTGGTGTGGCATGTACAGGGAGGCTGGTGTGGCATCATATACAGGGAGGCTGGTGTGGCATCATATACAGGGAGGCTGTGTGGCATCATATACAGGGAGGTTGTGTGGCATCATATACAGGGACGCTGTGTGGCAGCATATACAGGGAGGCTGTGGGGCATCATATACAGGGAGGCTGGTGTGGCATCATATACAGGGAGGCTGGTGTGGCATCATATACAGGGAGTCTGTGGCGTTATCTACAGGGTGCAGTACATGGCAATATCTACATGTGGACAGTGTGGCACTTTGTGCGTAGTTACTGTGTGGCACTATCTACAGGGGCACTGTGTGGCATCATCTTCAGGGACAGTGAGTGCGAGCATCAGCACATATCCATTAGCCTTGCCCTTTAAATTATACATTGTAATATAAAAATCTACACAGTTTGATACGTTCAGATCAATACTGATAGCGGGTGCATGGTCAAAATAAATGTATTACGAAATTTTCTTTTTCAACACCTGACATTACAGCAAACATCACAGAATGCCAAGAAACATGGATGTAGAGCGCCTAATTTTGCTTGTCCAGGAGCCGCCAGCTGTCTGGGACACGGCTAGCGAAGAATACCATAACCGCCACCGAAAGGATGCCGTCTGGTAAGAAATTGGGCAGGAGATGTTCCCCATCGAGTGGGCAAAAGGAGGCAAGATGCGCGATCTGGTTGGTAAGTAACGCTGTCCCTTCCGTTGACTGTGCTATTGATTCTATCAAAACAAGGGAACCCTGTCACAACGTTGGCAAACGACAAACTTTAGCAACGTTTACGTCCCCATTGGGAACAATGGTGAAGCAAAGGGAAGCTAATGTTTGTGTTTGCCTTTCTGTTGAGTGGTTCCCCCCACTGAAAGCTCCAACAGAAGCCCCCCAACCTTTGCCCTTTTCACACAATTGCCATAACTTTAATCCTGTTTTCGTCATATGTTGCTAGAACTGGCTGCCATTACCGTACTTCAAAGTGACTTTGTAGGTCACAGGTAGCACTTTTGAGGATTTCCTCTTGTTACAGGGCCCTTTATGTTTAAACTAGCTTAATCATTTATATATTTATTTTACAGTTAAAGATGTGAAGTCACGATGGGCATGTTGCCGTGACCAATATAAGAAATATCTCAGGGAGCACGCCAGGAGTGGGGATGCTCCTTTGAAGAAAAGGCCCTACTCCTATCACAAGCAATTACAGTTTCTTAACAGAGTTATGGACATGCGGCCGTAAGTAATTTATTTTGAGCGTCTTTTTATTTTTAGTTTATACCATATTAAAATTAAATCAAATAAAATTTAAAAAATTCTACTTTGGTCGCTAACATCATGCAACAGGCAGTTAATTGTTTGAGTGGTAAATTGCATGATAGTGGGACCAAAGACCCCTTTGGTCCATACTATAGTGCCGCAAAGGCCAATATGGCATGTACTTTCACACTGATTAATCATACATTTTCCATGTCTTTCACAATGTAGATCAACTGATAATTTGTTGGTCCATCCACCACAGCAGCAAGAGGATGTGGAAGAGGTCGACCAGGATGACACCCAGATCAATCTTCCTGATGCCCAGGACCTCACCACAATCAACACCGAGGAGCTAGCGACTCCCTCAGTTACAACCTCTGCCATCCGTCCAGTGCAAAGACGGAAACGTTCAACAGCTTCTGCCTCTGAGGAGAACGTAACCAGGGCCAGAATAAACCAGAGGGTACTGGAGTACCTTGAAAGATCCTCGCAGGAGGGTGTTGAAGAGTCATTCCTACGATCTTTGGGACCCCTCTTGCGCCGGATCCCAGAAGCAAACAGGTACCGTGCTCACATGGCAGTAATATCTGTTTTGGAGGCTTTTGTCCCTCCAAACAATCCATCCCCCATAGTGAGGTGCCTCAGTGCATATCAACAACAGCTGGATGATGCACAATTTCCACCTGCAACAACTGGGACACGCAACCATTATTGGGGAATGGAATCGTCCCCACTCCTTTTTAGTCAGGACCGCACCCAACGTAGCGATTATGGTGCCCATGGGCAATTTCCAGTACAGACCCCGGCTGCACAATCAGCCGTACCATACAGCCGACCTGGTCCTTCTACAGGACAGTATGGACCGAGCCAACCTGGACCGTCGTCCTACTCGTCAACTGGACCATCTGGCCCACCACCTGTCCCAGGCTACTCGGGGCACTACCCTATCCAGGGTAACCAGGATGTTTTAGAGGGTAGTTTTGTTAGAACTACCCCTGACACCTCTTTCCAGCAGTTATTAGACAATTAAATTGTTTTGTTTCTCGAAGTATTTCTTTTAACGGTACTTTTGCACCATGTTGGTGCTTTTGTTGTCGCCATGTTGGCGTATTTGAATTGTTAACTTTATTGTATTAAAAGGTTTTTTTTTCACTTTTACAACGGTGTCGTGTGTCTTCTTCCAGCAATGTCCACTGTATAGCAGTGGCACCACGGTACTGAAGATCTGGTCCTAAAACAGCAGAGCTGCATCTGCCACCTGTCCCTGCTTACAGCTTCAGAGGCACAGAGGCAGCTGGTTCAGATGATCTGTGTGGGTATCTGATTGTTGCACCCCACAGATCATTTACTGATAACCTATCTTGTGGATAGGTCAGGGGTATGAAAACCCATGTGGACACAAAACCAGTTGAAAGGGTGAAATTATTTAAAAAAGTGATATCTCACAGTGAGATGTCAGAAGTTTTTTTATCATTGGGGATCCGAGCACTTCGACCCCCACGGATAGCTAAAAAGAAGCTGCATAAACACTTGGGAGAGTGCTGTGACACTTTATTTAGGATTGGCTTTCCTCAGAGTGGTGTATGGGCTCAATATAAAATATATCAGTCCGTACACCGCTCCTGGGAAGGCTAATCATAAACAAAGTGGCCCAGTGCTCACCTATAAGTGATTCTGCCACTTAGTTTTAGCGATTGGTGTGGGTCTCAGTGCTCGTGCCCCCAACAATCAAAACTTCTGACATGTCACTATAACATGTTAAAAGTTTAGCAACAGTTTAGATAAAGGGGTTGTCCATGCATGGATAGGTTTTTCATACTGATAGGTCATCAGCACATGATCGATGAGGGTACGACAGCCGGACCCCGCACCGATCAGCTGTTCTGGCTGCCTCCGAGCATCGGATGTTATGCAGTGGCAGGTTTTGGAAGCAAATGGCTGTGTACACTGAATAGTGGATGTGCTGCAGTACTGCACAATGACTGACTCCGGCACGGGCTCCCCAAATTGCCCAGAAATCAGCCAATTCCGTAGTACACTGTCTACAGGTACTGAAGACATATTGCAAGCCACAAATAGCTATAAATACTCCAGAAAACAATGCAGAAAAACTAGGGACTCAACAAAAGTCTTTATGCAGTAGAAGCCAGAGAAAATAGTGTCTAGGTGAACATGTGATCTTCTTTTGGTTGTTTTCAGGGGGCTGGGACAAAAAAAACCTGACCAATGAAATTCATCAGTTTTTTTAACGGCCATGAAAAACTGATGTAAAATGGATGTCAAACGGCCATTAAAAACGGACAGACGGACTGGAAATGGATGAAAATTTAGAGACACACTGATGCAAAACGGCCATGAAAAACTGACCATTGATCAGTTTTTAATGGACATTTTTTTTCACTGTCGTGTGAATAAGGCCTTAGCCCTTATTCACACGACAGGGTTTCCTGGCCGTGTGACGGCCATTCAAAAAACGTCCGTCACACGGCTGCAGTAGGAACAATAGACCCCTAATGGGGCTATTCAGACGACCGAGTTTTTGACGGCCCAGGAAACCCGGCCGTCACAAAATGGGACATGCCCTATTTTCGGCCGTTCTCCCGGCCGCCCGGCTCCCATAGAAGTCTATGGGGCCGGGTAATACACGGCCATCACGTGAATGTGCTCCAAGTGACAGCCGTGTCTTCCGTCGCTCGCTCTCTCTCCTTCTCCTCCTCACAGTGCGAAGTGCATGTGAGGAGGAAGAGGAGGGTATGTCTTTTGCTCCCTGTAGGAGCTTCCGCAACGCTGTGGCTGGGGATTGGGGATTCCGCTCCAGCAGAATTCCCCGTCTATATATGGACACAGTGAAGTCAGGGACTTCTGAAGCGGAATCCCCGACCCTGTGGCCGGTGTCTCCGCTCCAGGAGAAGTCCCTGACTTCACTGTCTTCATATATGGACATTGAAGTCAGGGACTTCTCCTGGAATGGTGGTGCTATCTACAGACAGGTAGGGGGGGTGCCATCTATGAGGGGGGGTGCTGTGTAGAACTACATTCAGGGGGCTGTGTGGCATTACTTATAGGGGGGCTGTGAAGCATTACCTACAGAGGGTTACATAGTTACATAGTTACATAGTTACATAGTTAGTACGGCTGAAAAAAGACACATGTCCATCAAGTCCAACCAAGGGAAGGGAAAAGGGAAGGAAAAATTTCTACACATAAGAGCTAATATTTTTTTGTTCTAGGAAATTATCTAACCCTTTTTTAAAGCCATCTACTGTCCCTGCTGTGACCAGCTCCTGCGGTAGGCTATTCCATAAATTCACCGTTCTTACTGTAAAGAAGCCTTGTCGCCTCTGCAGCTTGAACCTTTTTTTCTCCAGACGGAGGGAGTGCCCCCTTGTTTTTTGAGGGGGTTTTACAAGGAACAGGATATCACCATATTTTTTGTATGTGCCATTAATATATTTATATAAGTTAATCATGTCCCCCCTTAGTCGTCTTTTTTCAAGGCTAAATAGGTTTAATTCTTTCAATCTTTCCTCATAACTTAAATTCTCCATGCCCCTTATTAGCTTCGTTGCTCTTCTTTGTATTTTTTCCAACTCCAGGGCATCCTTTCTATGAACTGGAGCCCAGAACTGAACTGCATATTCTAGATGGGGCCTCACTAATGCTTTGTAAAGTGGCAATATTACATCTCTGTCCCGCGAGTCCATGCCTCTTTTAATACACGACAATATCTTGCTGGCCTTTGAAGCAGCTGATTGACACTGCATGCTGTTATTGAGTTTATGATTTACAAGAACACCCAGATCCTTCTCAACAAGTGAATCCGCCAGTGTAGCTCCCCCTAGGACATATGATGCATGCAGGTTGTTGGTACCCAGATGCATAACTTTACATTTATCTACATTAAACTTCATTTCCCAAGTGGACGCCCAAACACTTAGTTTGTTTAAATCTGCCTGCAATTCACAAACATCTTCCATAGTCTGAACTATATTACATAGCTTGGTGTCATCTGCAAAAATAGAAATAGTGCTATTAATCCCATCCTCTATATCATTAATAAATAAGTTGAATAATAGTGGTCCCAGCACTGAACCCTGGGGTACACCACTTCTAACCGGTGACCATTCAGAGAATGAATCATTGACCACAACTCTCTGGATACGGTCCTTGAGCCAATTCTCAATCCAATTACAAACTATATTTTCTAAACCTATAGTCCGTAATTTACCCATTAGGCGTCTATGGGGGACAGTGTCAAATGCCTTTGCAAAGTCCAAAAACACTAAATCCACAGCGGCCCCTGTCTAGACTTCTGCTTACTTGTGTGGCATTACCTACAGGGGGCTGTGTGCCACTACCTACAGGGGGCTGTGTGCCACTACCTACAGGGGGCTGTGTGCCACTACCTACAGGGGGCTGTGTGCCACTACCTATAGGGGGGCTGTGTGCCACTACCTACATGGGGCTGTGTGCCACTACTTACAGGGGGCTGTGTGCCATTACAGGGGGCTGTGTGCCATTACCTACAGGGGGCTGTGTGGCATTACCTACAGGGAGCTGTGTGGCACTACCTACAGGGGGCTGTGTGGCATTACCTACAGGGAGCTGTGTGGCACTACCTACAGGGGGGCTGTGGCAGTATCTACAGAGGGCAGTGTGTGGCATTATCTACAGAGGGAAGTGTGTGGCAAAAATGTACAAATGAAATTCATCCGACTTTAAAACAGACATGGAAAAAAACTGAGGCAAAATGGGTCAAAATCGGCCGTTAAAAACTGCAACACGGCCCGGAACGGAATCGGAACGGATATAAAACGGGTGAAAACCGGCTGGGAAAAACGGCCCAAAACGACCGATTTTATCTGCCGACACTCGGACCCTGTCGTGTGAAAAAAGCTTACTCCTCATTCACACGACAGGGTCCGAGTATCGGCCGATAAAATCGTCTGTTTTGGGCCGATTTTCCCGGCCGGTTTGCATCAGTTTTGCATTCATTCCGATTCCATTCCAGGCCGTGTTGCCGTTTTTAACGGCCGATTTTGACCCATTTTGCATCCGTTTTTTTTCCCTGACCGTTTTTAAATCGGATGAATTTCATTTCTCAATTGTTTTTTTGATCTACGTGTAGTTTATAGTGGAATGAATATTCCATAGAAACAGATAAGTAATTATTTTCCTGTGCTTTATAGAACAGGAATGAATAGGATATAAATGCAGTTTATAGTGGAATGAACACATATTCCATAGAAACAGATGCATAATTAAACTACACATAGATCCTGTTCATTCCAGGTCTATCAAGTAGAGAAATTTCCAAAAACGTCTCTTTATATGGAATTTCTGTTTATTTCCTCATTACCTCCAAATCAAATCTATTCATGCCATGTATACCAAGCATAAAAAAAATCATTATGCCCTTTTGTATATTATCTTCACATTAGTAATAATGTTAATTCTTTTACTTCATTCTTTAGTATGTCCCCCTGGACAGAGCGCTTGATGTCTCTGTCAATATCTGGACAGTGACATCAGTGGCAACTCCTGAAGTGGAATCCCCATGTGGCCGGTAAATCCACTTCAAGAAAAGCCCCTGTCATCTGTGTCCATTTATGGACACTGAACGTTACTGGCTTCTCCTGGTGTGGAATCCCCGGTCACAGAGTGTTCGGGGATTCCGCTTCAGGAGTTTCCCCTGATGTCACTGTCCATATATGGACAGAGACATCAAGCGCTCTGTCCAGGAGCGGAATCCCCAAGCACACAGGGATTCCGATCCTTCAGGGAGCTAAAGTGGGGATAGCACATAGCAGAGCAGGGACGTCGCTACAGCAGTAGCAGCCGCAGCAGCTGCTAGCGGCACCATCAGCCATGGGAGGTGTCGCCGCTAGCAGCCGCTATGGCAGCTATAGCGGTAGCGATGCCTGAAGAAGCACCCTGGCGGAAAGGCGACTGCTGATTCGCCGTGCCAGGGCGCTTTTAAAACAAGCAGGGGAAGGGAGCCAGCGCAGCCCCTGTATACAGCACCCCCACATTGTTACCTCCAGAATACAGCGCCTCTTCTGAATGGCATAAACTCCTCCTGCTAACATGCACTCTGCGCTGTGAGAGAGCGAGCGATGGTAGAGACGGCCATCACTCAGGACACATTCCAGCGATGGGCGTGTATTACCCGGCCCCACAGACGTCTATGGGAGCCGGGCGGCTGGGTAAATGGCCGAAAATAGGGCATGTCCCATTTTTTGACTGTCGGTTTTCCCGGCGCGTCAAAAAATCGGTCGTGTGAATAGCCCCATTAGGAGTCTACTGTTCCTACTGCAGCCGGGTGACAGACGATTTATGAATGGCCGTTACCCGGCCAGGAAACCCTGTCGTGTGAATAAGGGCTTAGGCTTCATGCAAACTTCCGTCGGCCGTTGTACAGCTGTTAATGACGGTTCCATCAAACACGGGATGGCTTCCGTGTGCAGTCCGTTTTTTTATGGACCAAATCAATGAAAAGCCTGAGACTGTTCCGTCAAAAACGGGCAGGAGTAGGACCTGTCCGATTTTTGATGGAACGGCCGCACGATTCCGTTAAAACAACGGAAGTGTGCATGGAGCCATTAAAATGAATGTGTCAGGGTGCTATCAGTTAAAACAACGGATAGCACCTTGACGAAAAAAACTGAAGTGGGCATGAGGCCTTAATGGAATTGCCGACAAGTGTTTACTATTATTTACCATTCAAGGCAGCCTACAGTCCGATACTACTCTGCAGCTCTCTATTAATCTTATCACAGATAACGGACCATACTGTCTAACATGCTGTGTGAGAGAGAATAATGCTTGTCCTTTGATAGCTATTCATGTGTCTCCTCCTCTACCCTATGCCAGCCATTAACATTTACATTTAGCATGCCTGATTGTGAATGTTCTTTAACCTCTTGCGACAACCGCCGTACATGTATAGCGGATGTAGCCGGTGTATGCAGGGGCGTAGCTAGGGGGGCAGGCGGGGAATGTGACCCGGGCGCAACTTAGAGGGGGGCGCCAGGGCCGCACCGTCCATGACGGTGGCCTGCTGCCTCTCTGAGGGGTTGGCGGCGCCACTGAAACGAGCCGCCACCCCCTCCTGCACTATAATTGTACCTGCATCTATAGGAAGGTACAAGTAAAGCGGTGTGATACTTTGGCGCCACTTGCTTCGTTGAAAGGGAAAGTCATTCTGCCCTGCCAATCAGCGCCGTTCATAGACGCAAACGGCACGATCATGTCATCGCGCTGCTTGCGTCGTTCAACCGCCAGGAGACCTGCGCAGAAGAGAGCAGGTCTCCATTGCCGCCGTCCAGATGAAGCCAGAAGCCAGTCTATGAGCCAGACGTCCAGATAAAGGTGTTCCATTGACCTCACGCCACCACTCTCAAAGGCTATCATGGTGCAGAGCAATGGAGGCTGGAACGGAGGTCTATCCTCTTCAGCGATGAGTCCCGCTGTTGTCTCGGATGTAATGATAGCCAGAGATTGGTCTGGAGACCACGTGGGCAATGCCTTCACAAGAGAATGTCACACTGGTCCTACTCCAGAGATTATGATGTGGGGTGGCATAATTTATGATAGCCGGACCCCTATAATTTTTATTTCAGGTACACTAACAGCTCGACTTTACATTGACTTGGTTGTGGAACCAGTGCTACGGCCATTTTTCTACAAGACAATGTCAGGCCACATGTTGCTCGTGCTACAAGTCTCCAGACTTGTCTCCCATCAAGCACATCTGGGACGTCATTGGTCGGCAATTGCAAAGGAAGCTGCCAGCAGCCAACCTTGATGAGTTGCGAGTTGCATGCCCAAGTGCATTCACCGTGGCATAACATTCCTCAGACAATCATTAATAACCTTATTAATAGCATGCCAAGACGTGTAAGTGCGTGCTTTTTTGCGCATATCGCTCACACTCGATACTGAATAAATCAAGATGTTTGGAAAATTTTGTTTCCATTTTTTTTTATCATTTGCATATCATTAACATGTCTATCGATCCTGTGATTTCTACAATTCCAAAATTTTTCCTTCTTGGTGTTGTAATTTCAATGTTGAGTAGTGTATCATTAATTATTGCCAATATTCCAGCCTCCATCAATACACACAAGAACCTGCATTGTCTTCTACAGCCTTGCTGGAAAAAACCCGGAGTTCATTCCCTGTACTGCTTCATGAACGCTATGATCAATCTTCAAGTAGCGGAAATGTGACAGACTGTTCTGCCTGTGAAACAGATGCCATTATCACACTGGGCCCAGTTTTCCGAATGATTCATAGGACAACTATGATTAAAATATATTTTTTTCCCGAAATGTATAAATGAAATATTACTGATGATTTATGCCAGTTTATTGTGTTCAGCTGTAGACTTAACCTCTTCATTGATGTAAATAGTGACAATAGGTAGAAGAGAGCACACCAAAATAGTAATCATAAATGGTGGTGTTTCCTGGTGCTGGCTCATGCCAATCCAATCCACCCTATCATAGGCCAGGAGGGCTCAACAATTGTTCACCAACCCTCTACAGTTCTTGAATGAGAGATGGAGGCTTGACCATTGTCCTATTCCTCTCTCCTTTGTATGAGGCCTTATTCACATGATCGTATTTCACGTCCGTGTTACATGTGTTAAAACAACGGACGTCACAAGGACCTATGCAATTCAATGGGTCCATTCAAACATTGAGTGTTTTTCACCCAGCGTGTGTCCGCTGCGTGAAACTCGCTGCATATCCTAAACTTGTGCGTTTTTTTGCGCAAAATCACAGACAGCACACGGACGTCATACGTGTGCTGTGCGTGATTCACGCAACAGTTGCTAAAGAAATGATGAGAAAAAGAAAAACACCTTCTTCAGTTTATTTTGCTGACATAAGGATGACATGCGCACGTAAAAAACGCAGACACGCACTGTACACGTATGTCACGCGGAACTGCAACGCAAGAAAAACGCTGCGTTTTTTACGTGCGCAAAATGGGCACATTCGTGTGAATAAGGCCTGAGAAAGTTGCAAGGTCTTGGAAGAAGGGGAACCCTGCCAAGGTTCTCATCTCCCATGGAGAATAGGATCAACTGCAGATTTGGCCCCCTTCTTTCCAAAACCACAACGGCTCTAATGGCACGGATATCCTTGGCAAAAGGCTCAAGTATTGTCTTTCCTGCAGTATTCCTGTTTGAATGTGGTACACTTAGCAGGTTGATGTTTTTGGGTGGCCATCCTATAGGCATTGACCTGGGAAAGATGTAGGGCTGAGTCGCCTCTACTTGTCTTTTCACACAAACATTGTCTTCATACTATTCTGTGTCAAATAGGTCTACATTGTGAAAAGAAGCTATAATTGCTTCTACATTAGCACTAATTAGTGCTGTAATTTGCCCCTGATGTTCATTTCCGTGAACTGTGAATTTAAAGGAACACTACATGCAAAACCCTACCTTATGTAGAATTGCTGTAATGTAATCTATTTCTTTCTTGAAGCAGCTTTTCGTGCTTAAAAACAAGTCTGTCTCCATGATCACTACTTTATCACACAGTGCCGAGAACCCCAATAAACATTTACATACATTTTAGTATGTCATATATATATTGCCATAAACAAATAGTAACAGAACACCCTAGTGCTGAGGGGAGTATGTAACAATAATAATGGCCTGGGTAAAGAGCCTTATAAGGTGGTTGTCCAGTGTTATGTATATAAAATTGTATCTCTATGTAATGTAAAGTTATCTATCTAATATACACATGGCTAAAGGCCCTTTTACACCGGGCAATTATCAGGCAAACGAGCGTTCACAGAACGCTCGTTCCCGATAATTGCCCTGTGTAAACAGGACAGGGACCAGCCAATGAACGAGCTAGTTTATCGGCTAATTGCATCGTTTTTAATAACGAAACTATTATCATTGTCGGCAGCACATCTCCCTGTGTAAGCAGGGAGATATGCTAGCGACATGATAGAAATGTATGGGGACGAGCGATCATAGTATAGGGGCTTTTACACTGGGCCATTATCGGGCAGACAAGTGTTCATAAAACGCTCGTTGCCGATAATCGCCCTGTGTAAACAGGGCAGCGATCAGCAGATGAACGAGCAAACACTCGATCATCTGCTGATCGTATCGTTTTAAAAAGGTAAAATATTATCATTGTCTGCAGCACATCTCCCTGTGTAAACAGGGAGACGTGCTGCCGACATGATAATAATGTATGGGGACGAGCGATTGGAGTAACGACCGCTTATCCTCATCCATAGCTCCTTGTGACAGGAGCAAACGAGCGCCTATCAATGAGCTGTCTCGTTGATCGACGCTCGCTGCACCGACCTAAATTGGCCGGTATAAAATAGCCTTAACGAGCGCTCGTCCCCATACTAGCTCCTTATGAAAGGAGCAAACGAGCGCCAATCTACGAGCTGTCTCATTGATCGGCGCTAGTTTACACGGCCCACGTCGGTGCGATGTAATATCCCCCTTACTCTAGATTCACACGAACGTGTTCGTTTTGCGTCCGCAAAAAAGGCTGCGTTTTTCCTGCCTTACAATTCTGTGTCCCATCAGTGTATATTCCGTGTGGCATCAGTTTTTGATGTCAGTGTCGGTGCATATTTTTTTCTTTATTTTTTTCTCTGCATTTCTTTAGCAACTGCTGCGTGAAACACGGACAGCACACTGATCACGTCCAATGTTCCCTCTTGGCAGCTCCTGAGCGGGGCAGTTAGGGAGCAGGGCAAGTCTCCATCAATGGTGGGCGATCTGATGACCAAAAGTAATACCCCAGTAAACGCTAATATAGCAACTAAATTAGAGAATAAGAAAACTTATTTGAAATTAGTTTTAAATTACTTTTTGAAATACTATAATATTACAAGTTGTGACAGACCATGTGGAGAGGTTGTGGATGGGGTCTATATTTCCCCAAGATTTCTGTCTTCTGCTATCTGAAAACAACCAGGGAATAATTCAGCAGAGAATGTGGTTCTCCCTCTGCAATAGGTTTATCTAAAACCTAGAAAAGGGCCTGGATGTTGGAGTGGGGAGAGATGGGTGGGTCTTGGGCTGTCTAGCAATTAATCAGGGATCAGGTGTGATAGCCCTTTAAAAAGGCTGCAGTTCAGTCACTCTCTCTCTCAGCCTGGGGAGAGGAGCTTGTGAGAGCAAAACCGACTGCATTCATAACAGGTTGTATGGTCTGCATGGTTTATGGTGCCAGGCATTAGGCCTGCACTGTGTTAGTTAGGATACCTGACTGTATAGTTAGTGACGGACAGGCATAGTTTTCTTTTATTTGTTTTCTTTTCAATTTCATGTACAACCTGTAAATAAAACTGGCTGAGGCCAGTAGTACCACATCTTTGCTGTGCGGACTGAAATTTACTGGCGTGTTTGATACAGAGTGCCCGTCTACCCCAGGAGATGACTGTCCCGCTACCTAATTCCCTTACAATGTACACCAGTAAAATAGACAACACCAATTATAGGCATCAATGAAAGAATCCCTCATTACACCACTGTCCCTATAGATAGCGGCGCACACGCACCCTGTAGATAGTGCCACAGACCCCCTGTAGATTGTGCCACACAGCCCCTGTAGATAGCGCCACACACATACACCTGCAGACCGCTTCACACACATCCCCCTGTAGATAGCGTCACCCCCTGTAGACAGCATCACATACAGCCCCCTGCAGATAGCGCCACACGCAGCCCCCTGCAGATAGCCCCACACGCAGCCCCCTGCAGATAGCGCCATACGCAGACCCCCCCCTAGGGCAACCCCTTTAAATTGGCATAGATAGCAGTAACATTGCACTTGTCATGAAAAAGTTCACTATGAGGACAAAAGTATTGGGACACACCTCTTAATCATTAAATTCAGGTTTTTTTCTTCAGTCCCATTGAAGAAACATTCACATATGTCCATTGTCTCTGTCAGTTTTTCTTTGGCGTGTTACAGAAAAGCTGGAGGGAAACTGATACTAGAACGGATCCCATAGCTTTCTATGGTATCTGTTCTGGCACACGGGACATAAGTTGTGTCGCCGTATGGCCTGGACCTATGCAGGAGCTGGGTCCAAAAAAGTTACCTGCAGCTTTTTTGTGACCGGGTCCCTGGCCGTATCCTATTTAGTGTATTGTTCACAAGTTCAACGCCGGATGCTGTCGCATCCACCTCCCGGCAGCACCAGATTGTCAATCCTCGGCAAGAGCATTTCCGACACTCAGGCCGGGGAGCCGGATCGGAATTTAGTGCCACCCACGCCCCCCTGTAGATAGTGCAACCGACGCCCCCTGTAGATAGCGCAACCCCCTGTATATAGCACTACCCACCCTGTAGATATCACCACTGTAGCTCCCTCTAAGAGTGGAACACATGGACTTCCTCCTGGAACGAATACCCGCCAGAGCGTTGCCGACGCTCTGGCTGGGGATTCCGCTCCTAGGGAGAGCCCCTGACACGTCTGCATATGTGGACATTGATGTCAGGGGCTCCTCCAGAAGGGGTGATGGGTGGCACTATCTACAAGGGGGCATGGGTGGCACTATCTCTACAGGGGGCGTGAATGGCACTATCTATAGGGGGCATGGGTGGCGGTATCTACAGGGGCGCATGGGTGGTGCTATTTACAAGGGGTGTGGGTGGCACTATCTACAGGAGGCTGTGGTGCTATCTACAGGGGGTTTCTGTGGTGCTATCTACAGGTGGTTTGTGTGGCGCTATTTACAGGGGGCTGTGTGGTGCTATCTAAAAGGGACTATGTGGCGCTATATACAGGGGGCTGTGTGGCGTTATCTACAGGGGGCACTGTGGCATTATCTACAGAGGGCAATGCAGCATTATCTACAGAGGTATGTATGGCACTATATACCGAGGGCACTGTGGCATTATCTACCGAGGGCACTGTGGCATTATCTACCGAGGGCACTGTGGCATTATCTACCGAGGGCACTGTGGCATTATCTACCGAGGGCACTGTGGCATTATCTACCGAGGGCACTGTGGCATTATTTACAGAGGGCACTGTGGCATTATCAACAGAGGGAACTGTGACATTATCTACAGGGGTTATGTGGGATTATCTACAGGGGTGTGTGTGGCACTATATACAGAGAACAGTGTGCCATTATCTACAGAGGGCACTGCAACATTATCTACAGGGCGTGTGGGGCACTGTATACAGAGAGTACTGTGGCATTATCTACAGGGGGTGTGTGGCACGATATACAGAGGGCACTATGGCACTATATACAGAGGGCACTGTGGCATTATCTACTGAGGCATTATCTTTATATGGAAGGGCGTCGACTGGATGGAAGGAGTTTGTGGTCAGCGACCATGGACGTTACAGCTGCCTTCTGGGCTCTTAGGCCCCATGCACACGAACGTGCTTTTGCGGCCTCAATTCCCACGAAAATCCACGGGAGAATTGCGGCCCCATTCATTTCTATAGGGCCATGCACACGACCGTAGTTTTTACGGTCCGTTCATGGCCCGGGAGCCCGCACAGCAGAAAGAACGGACCTGTCTTATTACGGCCGTATTCTGCGGTCCGGGCTCATTGAAAATAATGGCCGCGGCCATGTGCATGGCCCGCGATTTGCGTGCGGCTTGCGGCTGACAGTCCGCAGCCGGCCGACCCAAAAATCACGGCCGCGCACATGGCTACGGTCGTGTACATGAGGCCTTACTCTCGGCGCCGGCCTCGGCACTGCACTGAGTATGACACACGTGACATTACAATGTGTGCGTCAGACTTCAGTGTAGCGCTGAGGCCGCAGCAGAGGAGAGCCCTGGCATGCCAGGATCACGTCAAAAGTTTTGTGAAATGATAAGTACACAACATGTATCTAATCTATCCCAAACTATGCACCACTCTGATAAAATTGGCACATTTTCAGACCCCAGACTACCTTTTTGGTGGACCTATGTGCTAAAAACTGATGTTAAAAACAGATGGTCAAGACAGCTGACAAGATGATTTTGTAGTAAAAATTGTGAAAAAGTCTGATGGCAACTAATATATATTTGGTTTGTTTTTGCATCCGTTGTAATCACTTGAGAGACAAAAAACTGATGCTGATGCAACTGATATATGTGAATGCACCCTGACATATGTATAAAAATCCAGCACCCAGCCATGCAGGTGGCTTTACAAATATTTGTGAAAGAATGCGTAGTCCTTAAGAGCTCACTGAATTCCTGCATGGTACTATAATAGGATGCTATCGTTGCAGTTTGCGAAATGTCCTCCCTCCTAGATATTCCACGGTCGACTTTGAGTGGTATTATTGTTTAGAAACCACAGCAACTCACCCACGAGATCCATGTAAAGTTATAGAGCGGTGTCGCTGTGTTCGGAGGCACATAGTGCATTAAAGTCGCCAACACTCTGCTGGCTCAATAACTGTTCAAAACCTCCTCTGGTATTAACATCCACACAAAAACTATGCCCCGGGAGCTTCATGAGTGGAGTGATGAATCACGATTCTCTATCTAGCAGTCTGATGTACGAGTCTGGGTATGGTGAATGTGTAGGAGAGCATTACCCACCCGACTGCCTCGTGCCAACTGTAAAGTTTGGTGGAGATGGAATAATTCTATGGGGTTATTTTTCTGGGGTTGGCCTAAGTCCATTAGTTCCAGTGAAGGCTAATTTTTAATGCTTCAGAATACCAAGACATTTTGGACAATTGTAGCTTCCAACTTTGTGGGAACAGTTTGGGGTTCAACACTTTTCTGTTCCAGCATGACTGTTACCCACAAAGCAAGGAGCATAAAGACATGGGGGGTGAGTTCAGTGCGGAAGAACTTGACTGTTCCACACAGAGTCCTGACCTCAACCCTATCCAACACCTTTGGGATGAACTAGAACATAGATTGTGAGCCAGGCCCTCTCCTCCAACATCAATGTCTGACCTCACAAATGCTCTTCTGGCTGAATGGGCCCAAATACCCACAGACACTCCAAGAACTTGTAGAAAGCCTTCCCAGAAGAGTGGAAGCTGTAGTAGCCGCAAAGGGTACATATTATTGCCCATGGATTTAGACTGGGATGTCATAAAAGCTCCAGTAAGTGTAATGTGTAGTATGTCCCTATACTTTTGTCCATATAGTGTAGTATATACATCAAGGTTCATCAGATACAGTCTCATTCCTTCACAATCCCTGCCCTCTGCTCGTATTGTGTAGAAATGCACCGTGGACCTATGAGGAAGTGATAAATTACACTCTGGACTATTTCTGTGATGAATAACATTCATTGACTTTGTCCTGGAATCCCTGAGGGAATGTAAGTAACACAGAGAAGGCCTGTAACCCGCTGAGACTTCCTCTCACAGCGCTGCAAGAAAACAGAGGGGACCTCAGGCCGCATCCTTAGCTCAGTAACCAAACTGAAGTCGTAACCATTCAGAGCAGGCAGCCCTCCACCACCAGTCCTGAAATCCCCCTTCTTGTTCCCTATATAGCCCTTGTAAACACAGTAAAAGGATTATAAGACAGTCCAGTCTGGCATCACGACCTCTCTGTTAGAAGCCTTTTCTTTGTCCGCAGCCATATAGGAGTCCTGTGACTGTTGAGGGAACCAGGGATTTTCCTTCGTTCTTTAAGGGCAAACGTTAAAATACAGTATTGGTTTTTCTGAATAAAGCCAAATCTTTTCTTCTCACAAACCTACAAGTGCATTTAGCTGCAGGGTACCTGCTTCCTTATTACTGAAAGGTTGCTTTTATTACTGTTTTAAACTTTTCCCCCCCGCCACCCCCCAGTCAGTCTTGTTTTGATATATTCCCCCCCCCTCCTTTTTTCTCTTCACATTGCGCTTTACTTTCGGTGACTAATATTTTTTCTATATTTCTCACAATAAGTAAACCCAGTCACAGCTGCCATAGCAACCAGATATAATGTTCAACGTTGCTGTATCGTATCGAAATAACAAAAAAAAAGTCTTTTTTTTTTTTTGGGCAGATTGTTCGTAGACCTTTCATAGGCCCGGGCGGTAATGAAAATAAACAGGATTTTGTTTATTTGTTTGCGTATGGCCGCCTGGCACCCGTGGGGAATTGATAGGAGATTACCATGTTACAACAGAGCATTAAAGGTGACAAAACCGCACAGACTTAAACCCTGACATTTTAATAATAAGCAGCTTTGCATTCTCCTTTTATGTTATAGGCTTTCTATAACATGCTTTGAAATAAAATACAGAAATGCTATTTGTAGCTGCCGAGAAGGTCAACTTTACAGGCAGGACTATTAGAGCCGTAATTTTAAGAAGAAAAATAATGAACGTTTTTTTTCCCCCTCCGTCGCTGGTCTGTTCATATCATTCTCTGCCGGTGACCAGCATGGAATCCATCGGGAATGCTGACATTTGAAATAAAGGAGGCACAACAGTAAGACTGATATGTTTTTGTCCAGCCCTGCCCAGAGGATAAAATGCCCAGTCTATTAATATCATAATTGGCATTTTGTGCCAAATCACAGAGAAGCACTCCAGAGATAAGAGAAATACAGATTATAGAGGGTTTCCCATTTCACTGTGTATTGAGGAAATGAGGGAAAGACACCCACGTGGGAGCTGGCACATGTCTAGTTGCGATGCCAACTCCGTCAATAATTATATATGATAGATATTGCGTGCACTGGTTCCTTATCTATGTAGCAGAGGCAGCTGTTTTCTGATACGAATTAATGTTCATAGGAGATGAATCATCATAAGGTCACCAAGGAAGGGCTGACGAGTGGGCCAGGTGGGCCAACGCTCCTCTCGGTCAGGCATTTGTCCAGAAGAAAAAATGATCAATTATAATCTGGAAGTTGTGAGTAACCATTATATAAGCCATATCACTACCGGGTTGGAATAAAAATAAAAGTCACAACAAAACCGCAATTTGCTGTCAATCCCATGAAGGAATTGGTTCACATACAGTAAAATCTCATTCTCTACAATGGCACATCTACCAGATGCACCAATCATTTGGGATTGTTTAATAACCTTAATAATCATAAGATATGTCAGTATGTACCAGATTTTGCAATGCTCTCCGCCACTTTGGCTTAGATCTCCTAGTCACTCATCTGTGAGACATGGAAAGATTTGGGATTTCTTTTGTCATAATCTCAAGTAGCACAATAGGGAAACAACTACCGAAGTACATCAGAGCTGCGCACTTGTAAACTTATAGCCGGATTCTCACGAGGATGAAGAAAATTGCTAAAAAACCACAAAAAACTTTAGATTGTCAATCGATAATTGAAGACAAATACAAAATAATCGGTAGAAATATAAATGGGTCAACTCGACTGACATCACAGATGATAATGCTGCAGGGTTTAGGGACAAGCAGAAAATGCCTCTACAAAGTTTTTTCAAAAGTGGGCGCGTTTACATGGTGTATTTTTGAGGTGCATTTGGGAGCATTTTCCGCATTAAAATACAGGTTTTTAAAGCTTCCAATTCGCATCAAATGTGGCATGTCAATCCTCCACTCGTCTTCTGCGACAAAATTGCACCAAATTCTTCCACTGCAATCAAATATAGGCAAATAATGCTTGCTTTTCAGTGTTTTTGCATGCGTAAAAGCGCAAAAAATACACGGCGCATATTTTTAGGCCAGTACATTTTTAAGATACATTATGTATTTAGGTACAGCATTAAAAAAAATCAGCTTTAAAAAATGCCCTGAAACTGCTCGTCAAAATATGCGATATAGTTGTTCTGCCTCCAAAATACGCTGTGTGAACGTGGCCTTATATTCTGTATACTATCCCACCACAAATTTTTTTATTTTTAGGTGGAATCTTTTGTGAAAGACACTCTCTGGCCAAGAACAGAAAACGAAAAAAATATTCCGCCGTTCAATCCTTTCCCAAAACTGGTTGGCGTTCATTTAAACGAGTGTCATGAAATACTACATTTCCTCTGCAGTGGCTCCTGCAGCTTCCTCCAGCAATATAAGATGACTGATGGGGGTTTCAGTCAATTGGGACAACCCCTTTGATGCACAGGCTTAGCGAATCCACCTCAAAGATAACTCGGGTAAAAAAAACTTTGGGAAAGAAGTGGGGCATGGGAGGTACAATTTCCTGGCAAAATATATATATATATATATATATATTTTTTAAAATATTAGTTAATTGTCTCTCATATTTATCCAAACTGAGTGGTAAAGACTCTTGATGTGAAACTGTCACCTCTCCCGGTATGTCTGTTTTAGGAAATACTTGTATTTGCTATTAAATAACAATTATTCTTAGATCTCGGAGTAGCACCGTTCCTCTGTTATTCCTGCTAGAATGTTATGAATAAATTGACACCAGGGCGTTACCAGCTGGGGGTGTGTCCATAAACAGACGGACACTGTCCAATCAGTACTTACAGAATTAAACTTTGTAGTGACACACCCCTTTGACAAGGGGAATGATAACACCCAGTTGTCAATTTGTTCATAAATTTTCTAAGAGGAATAACAGGGGAAAGGTACAATGCAGAGTTCTAAGAAAAAATGCCCCTGAAATGATTTTTCATGGGGAATACATTTATTTACTAAAACAGACATGTCAGGAGAGGGGACAGGTTCACATCAAGAGTTTTTGCCACTCAGTTTGGTTAAATATGAGAGACAGTTAACTAATATTAAAAATATCAGGAGAGATGACAGGTCCTCTTAATGTAAATTTTGCTTTTTCACACAAAAGAGCATGACTCCCCTATGACATTATCCTGGCATGAACTCCAGATACATGTGTTCCGGTTATTTATATAGCCAGATACAGCATTGCCAACTGAACAATGACACTATGGAGAATGACCCTGGTGACTTCCCCTTTAAATGAGTTTGAGCAAGAGAATCAATATAATTAGTAATTAATGATGATAACTTCTGTAATATTAGACAGTGACGGCTTAATTAGCTTCTTGTAATACAGCACAATTTAACAGAGTTTGCCTTGCAGATGCTCCCTTGTGTTAGGTTTGTAATGAGCAGAGACGAGCGAAGCCAGCCTAGATCAGATCGCAGCACGCTTTAAAGGAGGGTTTTCCAAGTGCATTGGGGCCCGTAACAAAAAAATTCCCTCAATTATACAAACTTTGCCAACTTTACCAACACTTTTTTACATAAGATACTTTACGGGTCATACTGCTGGTGGCCAGTGTTTCCACTAGTCTGTAAATTCCTGCAAAATGCATAAAAATAAAAATAAGAGACTTATGTCAGTAAAAAAAAATTTGATGCAACTGTGGTTTTTTTTTTTCTTTGTAAGCCGGAAAAGTTTGTACAGTTATTATTATTATTATTATTATTATTATTATAATAATTTTACAACACACAGTAAATGCTGCTGATGTATTTAAACTGGTATTCTAAGCTATAGATATATATCACATATCATCTTTATGATTCACTTTGGTTCTCCAAATTGTCCATAACAAAATTATATGTCTATCTGATTTTTGGATAAGTTATCTAGAAAACAAGAAATAATCAGGTTGGCAACCCGGCTGGTGGTCTGGAGTGGCATTAGCAGTCAATACCTAATATTCTTGGTGGTTTGAAATGATAAAGGGGTTAATAATGATATACATTATACATGGTTGTCCGGAGTGGTTATGAGTTAATCACTGGCAGGGCTGGCCCTTCACTGGATGACACGCTGTACAATATCTTCTATAGGAACTCCCCAACATATTGTACTGTCACACAGTATACAAATACCCATATCACACAGGATAAGCATAAGTAGCAGTGCCACACAATGTAGATACCACCATCCAGTGCTCAAGTTATCCAAATATACAGGGGCCAAATAACCGCTCCTTACATCAAGTAAACTAACAGTGATACACAATGGCTAAATAATTATATTATAGGATTAATATTAAGATCTGTGGTAGCTGCAAGCCTTGGGGACCAGGCCACCAGTGGCGCCCCTTCAGAAGGGTCGGATCATGCGCCCTGTGTGACCAGTAAGGCTGGTAAACACTTAATATTACATAATAAAATAATATTACTGTATGGATATTATTATATGGTTTAGGACAGTGAAAGAATTCATGGAGGTGGTCAAGGGCAGGAAAATATACCTAAAATGTAATTTTATTTAATCTAGCTATGTCCAGAATTCTGTACGGGGTAAGAGCTCAGAGTTTCTGATGCAGAGTTCCTAATCTTCTGCTTCCCTGCACACATCCATAGAGTTTCATGGTAAAATTATGTCTGCCTGATTTCAGAGGTGGGTCACGTGAATTCACCCTCAGAGCCCAGGCAGCGCTGGCAGAGATGAGTCCGGTGTCTTCATGAACCGCGGCTGGCTCCGCCCACTTTCCGCTAGCTCAGCCCACTCTGCGCTGCTTGACGTCCACGTATGCACAGTAATACAGAAATATCTGTCAGTCAGCGGAAATAGGAAACGGAGCTAACGTAGAGTAAGTGGAGCTAGTGGGATCTCATGAATACACCGGACTCCTCTCTCGTGGCGCTGCCATCACTCTAATGTAAGTTCTTAGAAACGGCTTAACTTAAGCAAATGAGTGACAGACCGCTGAAATCATTGTTTACATCATGTCTATATTATGCTGCCCTCAGGGCAGCATAATGTCAATCATAGGTTCCCTTTAACCCCTTCCTGACATCCGCCATATGTATACGGTGGAGGCCAGGAGGGAAACTATGGGACGGGCTCACTGGCTGAGCCTGCTCCATAAGTTGCACATTTCAGCTGCGGATGGTTGTCATGGCAACCTGGAGTCCTAATGAAGGCCCCTCAGGTCTGCCATCTTTGTACTCCTATTAAGCCCTGCCAGAGGCCGGATTTAATAAGAGCCTGTAGAAATCACGATATAATGCAATACATTACTATCGCAGGTTCAAGTCCCCTAGGCGGACTAATAAAAAATAGTTAAATAAAATTTTTCTGATTATTAAAAAAAAAGTTAAAAAAACCCAATTTTTACCATTATCCACCAAAAGCGATAACAAAAGAAAATTAACATAGCTGGTTTTGTTGCCTTAAAAGTTTGAACCTTCACAATATAGCATTATTTAAACCGCACGGTGAACGCAGTAAAGAAATTAAAAATAAAAACTCCAGAATGACTGTTTATTGGTAACCTCATCTACCACAAAAAAAGTGGTCAAAAGGTATTATGCACCTTAAAATGGTACCAAATAAAAACTTCAGCTTGCCCCGCAAAACACAAGCACTTACACTGCTCAATTGACGGAAATATAAAAAAGTTATGGTCCTCAGAATATGGCGACACAAAACAAGTTTTATTTTAAACAATTAGTTCTTTCCTTGTAAAAGTAGTAATACATGAAAAAAACGATATACATTTTGTATCTCCATAATCGAATTGACTTTACCGCACGGTGTATCCCGTAAAAACAAAACTTAAAAAACGGAATCACAGTTTTTTTCCCTATTCCACCTCACAAAGAATTATTTTCTACTTTCCCAGTACATTATATGGTGCTGTGAAGAACTACAACTTGTTCCGCAAAAAGCTAGCTCTTAATAGACTATATTGATGGAAAAAGTAAAAAGTTATGGCCTTTGGACGGTGGGGAGGAAAAATCAAATTGAAAACCGAAAAATGGATGCAAGGGGAAGGGGTGAACTTCATGTTTTCTCCTGAAATGATCAGAGGGAGTTTCTGGTACTAGGACCCCCCTACTATGTGTGCCTCTGGTTTGCGCAAATATTTGCTTTGAACAAAAGGCCTAACCCATGAGCATTATGAGATGTTCTATATAATATACACTTATTACATTTGTTATTTTTTTCCAGTGTTCTGTTTTTCCAATTCAGTCCTGTTTTCACTATAAACACTGGGGATTGAAAAACAGTAAAATTTCTGAAAACATGTTGTACATCTCTCGTAATGAAGACAATACAGCGTTCCTACCGGCCGAAAAGATTGTTAGATTAAAGAAAATAAAAATAAAATAAAGCTGTTGGGTATCTACGACATGAACGACGGCTCCATTCTGTGATTAATGTACTGGTTTTATTAACAGTTAAAAGGCGTATTGTGTGTCTTAGAAGTAGAAAAGCTTCAGATGTTGAACAATAGCAGCACAAAGCTTGTTTCCTAGTATGTAGTTCTTTCCATTGTGTTGATAAAGCATAGTCTAAAAGGACAGATATTATATCCCCTGCAGAATAAAGCAGCTCAGGTGTTAGGACAACAATTAATAGCCTGTTTTGTTCAGGACCATGACTCAGGGGTTTTATGGTGAGAGGATCTGGTCACCTCTAGGGCTAAAGAACTCAAGGGACAAGAGGGAAAACAAGATGACCTCCCAGGTTGTTTAAGTGGTGACTATGACGCAAAAACAAGCAACGCTTTTTAAAACTTGCTTAATACTAATTGATCTGTTTAAATATAATAAGAATAATATGCCCCTCATTTCATGTTAGAGTCATACAGAATCCGACAGAAAAAAATAAATCCTTCAGATGCCGTTTTGCTGAAATGATCATCCCTAGAAGCATTTTTTCTAAGTGATAATACCTCCGTAATAAAGTCCATCACTCAGCATCCAAGAATAGCATCAGAATCTGTCTAGTTTTTACAATAACCTTTTTTTTATCTAATTTTTATCTTTTGGTTTTACAAGTTTTTTTTTTTTTTTTAATAATTCCTTATTCTTTATCAGTACAACTTGGTGGGTGACGACATGGTGTTTTTGCTATTCCTGTCGGAGAAGCTTTGCCTTTATGATCTGGGTTTTTGTAGGCTATGCACAAAAAACATGTCTTACTATGCATATGTGGTATAAAAAGTTACCCCAGTTGTGAGCAAGGTACCCAGTGGCCTTTATTAGGATCCCAAGCCATCCTGCGTAGGAATATGTTAGTTCTCTAAAGAAGGTTGGTTTGTAATTATTATATTTGCTGTTGTAATAGTCACTGACCATTGAGACATAAGATACTGGATTAGGTAGGTAAAGTGGGAGGACATAGACCCTGTACCAGAGGCCACCTTATTGGTTTTGCGGAAAAGTGTAAGATAGGTGTAACGTCCGCGGCCGAGACAGCAGACTCCTCTCATCCTGTCGACGCCTTCCTTCCCGGAGATGCCAGCACATGCGGCCATCCTGGCCTGCAGTGACCAACTAGGGTGAGTGCGCAAGCTCAGTCCTGGCCTTAAACGGCCAGCGCGCACACATGTTTAGAATTGTCTAATCACCCTGGACTATAAGAAGGGCCTTGCCCCTTCACTCATTGCCTGAGCATTGTTGTGTTTACCCGTGTTAGTCTTGCAAATAGTCCCTTAGTGTTTTCCATTTCCAGTGTTTCCGTTCCTGTATCCTGTATCCCATGCTACCTTGTTCCTGTACCTTAGAGAGTTGGAGTCGTGTTGTGCCACCGATCACGTCTGCTATGTTACACCACGCCTGGTGTCTGCTGCCAAGGTCCCATCCGAGCCTAACCATCGCTACTGTCTGAACTACCACAGGTACTCGAACTATAGACTCTACTTGGTACTGTGTGGCCAGCTGCTATCCCGCTACGGTGGTACGGACCAGTGGGTCCACATAACCACAGATTGTGACAGTAGGTCTTTATTTACTGCAGAAAGAGAAAGGTATCAAAACTGGCTCTGGATGTCACTTGACTTCATAAACCATTTGTGCTATGTGATAGAAGTAACAGGCTCGCGCTGACTAGTAGCATCAACTCTGATAAGCAGTCCTTGAGGGGCACCAGAGATGTTACCAACGCTAAACTAGTCAATCCAAATCGACACATTTCAGAGATACTGATCTCTTTTGTCAGCTCCCTTGTCTATGTTCATCTTACAATGGAGTGTTTTGCTGGAAATTATATATATGATTATTAATTAGTACCCTTCATCACAGATCTTCAAGATTGTGCCTTAAATGCTCAAATCTTATGGTCAGTGTCAGACCCCGGCTTGAAAAAGAAAAAAGAAAAAAAATGATCCAGGAACTAGGCACTCTTGGGTTGGATAAAATGTAACAAAATATTTTATTTATGAATCCAGATAATACCGGCAATATAAATTTATACAACAACAATTTTAAAATATTTATCTCCTGGCCAGGAAAAGAGACATATAATAGCACCTCTTTGCGTCTATAATATCACCTCATAAGTATGTAAAACATCATATATGCATGGAACAAATTTGAGAAGATAACAATTTTCAAAGCAAAATCGCTGAGTTGTGTTCACACTTGCGGTTTTCAACCATATATGTTGTTTTTATCACAGAGTGGCCAGAGTTCCTATATAGAGTGGTTGGTAATGGTGTTTTGAAGAAATTCTTTTTATAAGAAATATAAATCTCAAAATAGGAAGATAGTCCCGTATGTTAAGGGGATATAATTTGCAGCGTATCTTTTTCCCTCCTAAGCGGATCCTTGATTTTTATGTAAATCTTATGGTGATAGAGAGTCCTTTCACAGACCTGTTAAGGTCAATATGTAACATATAAATCTTATGGTGATAGGTAGTCTTTTCACAGACCTTTGGGGTCAATATGTAGCCCTCAATCTTGAGCTTTAGAGGTTTTTACCTTGAACAGCCAGCGAGTGCCAGGAATCCTTGCATGAAAGGATTCTTGGACCCACCGGAGGATATGATTCTGAAGACCCTCCCTCGATTTATACAGGACATGGGCACCTCCACTTTAAATAGTGTAGGACATATCATCAAGAAGGTCTTATAGGTTGTTTAACCTAAGAAATAGACCCTAGTGACAAGTAATCGGATTAAAAGTTAGCTCTGAATGCAGTTGTTTTCTGCTGGACTTTTGGGGCTCTATCAAGATCTATTATTGTGGCCCAGCCTCGGCCCACCAGAGGATCCTCTCGTACTCTGGTGGACTAGTCCTACCCTGCTTATGGCTATCAACATTGTTTTAAGAGACTGTGTGGATCGCTCTACATTTTTGCTATGTAGTGATATTCTTTTTCTTTTTTCAAACAATAATTGACAAAATGGATATGCTTTAGATATGCTTTAGATTTAGAAGCATTTTGACACATCTTTAGTTTATACAAACAAATATAATCTCTGTCTAAAATGAACCATAAATGAGCTAAACATGTCTGTGCCTTACAGATTTCCAGGCTGATGATTACGAATAAGATCTGGAGGATATGTCATAATTAGAAAATGATGTTTCAATTACATAATGTCTCCTCCAATCTGAAGACCTGTGATACCTCTGCATGACTTCTGTTTCCATTAACCCGAAATGACCTATCTCTATCATGATATTCCCCAACAGTAACAAAAAATACCAGGCTGCATAATTCTCCATCATGTGTGGAAGCTAAACATTGGATTACCAGGGATAGATGCTAGATCATCAGGTATGGACCATAAACTACTGAATCCCAGGGGCATTGGGAACTAGGATATTAAACTTTAAACACCAGAGACTGGAGCACCAAACCATTTACGTCAGCTAACAAACTGGATTAGTGGTACTGAGACACTAACCACTGGACATTAATGTCTAATAATTGTACACACATTGGACATAAAAGGAGTGAACGTATACCAGACACACTTGGGGCAACTGGTTGCTAATTCCCCTGCAGGAGCTGCCGGCAATGCTCCTATTGCTGAAGGGTTTTGCATTGGGCCAGTTGGCTGATATTGCAAAAATTTAATGCGTTCCTGGCTATTGAGAAATCATTTACAGAAATATAATTTACAAGGATGTCTTGGTTTTAAACAAAAATAATATCACAACACCTTAGCCTACGAAGAGGATTATGTTTTCTCTCTGGCACAGTCAGTCCAGGAGTGTCAGCAATCTGGTTTTGCTAAAGTAAAAGCCAGAGATGGAAAATATAATTACAGAACAAATTTCTGGCAAGGATTTGGATGAATAAAATGCAAGGTTTCAAAAAGATATATACTATGGATGTAAATTGTAAAATTTTAAGATTCCTCTTAACTGTAGCAATTTCAACTCTCTATTTCATAAGGAAGTAATGTAAACACTTAGTCGAGCTGGTCTTTTGTGTGCAGGTCCTATGGTTATGAAAAATGGGCCCATTTTAGATCATACCTCCTAGTATAACAAAGAAGAACTCCATGTTCACCTTTAAACTTTATTGTACAATATACGTACAGATATAATCTGCATAAAAAGTTAAGTACCTTTTTAAATTACCTAGCTTTACTTATTTTGTATTTGTCCCTAGGTATATCATATATTGTAGTCTAGAGCTGTGTTCAGAAGCCTGCTGGTGGTTGTTGGAATCTGTCAACATGCTTGTTGACAGACACATTTCAACAGCTTAATGCAATGCTCATTTCTGCACTGAATTTTGGGAGTTACGCTGAACTTAAAAATGTTAATTTGAGATCCAATCAATACTATTTGTTGCTACTAATTGCAAATATATGGGTGGCATTTCAGAGGATAGGGCACCTATAAATAAGGAGTTTTCTTGCTAAAGAATGTAAGGACCAGCGGGTTGTGAACCCACTGTGCTACTCAACCCGTTTGACTTAGGACCACCTCTAAGGGCATTATCTAAGTAACCTCCCCAGTATTCCCCCTTTAACCCCATACTGGGATCTGTATTTTGCTGCGGGGAGACTGCCAGGTTGCCACCTCTGGAGGTGGTCCCGAAGTGAGTAGCAGCTGGCCCAGTGGACCAGGAGACAACGGTGTAGTATACCCACGTACAGGCACTGGCGAATGATAACTTGGCAGATGGGTAGCTGTAAGAAACAGATAGGCTCCTCTCAGGTAGCTGGATACAGACTGGCAGTAGATAGCAGGATGCAGACTGATAGCGGGTAACAGGATATGGACTGGTAGCAGGTAGCAGGATGCAGACTGGTAGCGGGTAGCTGAATACAGACTGGTAGCAGTAGCTGGATACAGACTGGTAGCGGTTAGATGGATAGAGACTGGTAGCAGATAACTGGATACAGACTGGTAGCGAACATCTAGATACAGACTGGTAGCAGATAGGTGGATACAGACCAGTAGAAGGTAGTGAGGTGCAGACTGATATCAGGATGCAAACAGGAACCTTCGCAGGGAACAACTAAGTTGCCCCAAAGTTGCTCAGACACCAGGTGATCAGAGGAGGTGCCTTAATTAGGCCTGGAGCAACAGGGATTGGATAGGTTTTTTGAATGCGTGCGCTGGCGAGGTGGTCAGGGATTGTGTGCGCACCCTAAAGAAATAAAGTAAATACGACCGTGAGCAGGAGGAGAGGCGTGGCCACAGGAGGCAGGACTGGTGGTCACAAACAGCAGAGGGCAGTGGCGTAACTACCGCGGTAGCAGCAGTAGCGGCTGCTACGGGGCCCGGGGCTTGAGGGGGCCCGTGCCGCCAGCCGACACGCCCACCCAAATGCACGGTGGCGCCGCTAGCAGCCGTTATGGCTGCTACAGCGGTAGCGCCGCTACTGTGGGGCCCACGCCGCCGAGCCTTACACAGGCCCTCTCATCATGCCTGTAGGTGTCGCTAGCACCGGAGGGGGCCCCAGTGCTAGCGGCAGCCAAATACATGTGTTAGCACTGAATGGCCGGGCATGTTCCGTGCCTGACCATCCAGTGCCTTACAATGACACTGATTGGCTAGCGGCGCGATGACATCATCGCGCCGCTTCCATGCTTGGAAGGTGCTGATTGGCGGGGCAAGTCATTCTGCCCCGCCAATCGGCGTCATTGGAGGACGCTCGTTCAGCTCCTGCAGACATGCTCAGAAGAGAGCATGTCTGCATCGCCAGTGAACAGCGTGGGAACGGGATCATGTGAGTATGGCAATTTATTTATTTTTTTCTTCAAAAATGTGAATGGCATTATCTATAATGGGGGGGGGTCGTCTTTATGTGGGCTATTATATATAGGGGGGTCTATATGTGGGGCAGTAGCTACAGGGGGGTCTATATGTGGGGGTGTGGGCCACTATATACAGGGGGCTCTATATGTGGGCCATTATATACAGGGGGCTCTATATGTGGGCCATTATATACAGGGGGGGTCTATATGTGGGCCACTATATACAGGGGGGGTCTATATGTGGGGCACTAGCTACAGGGGAGGTCTGTATGTGGGGATGTGGGCCACTATCTACAGGGGGGGTCTATATGTGGGGCAGTATATGTGAGACACTATACAAGGGTGGGCTATATGTAGAGCACTATCTATAGGGGAGCTATTTTTTAGGGTACTTTCTATAGGGGTGGGCTATGTGTGGGACACTATATACAGGGGTGGGATACCTGTGGGGCACTAGCAACAGGGTGGCTATATGTAGTGCACAGTCTACAGGAGTGGGCTATATGTGGGACACTATATACAGGGGGAGCTATATGTGAGACACTATCTACAGAGGTGGGCTATACGTGGAGCACTAACTATAGGGGAAGCTATATGTGTGTGTGTGTGTGTGTGTGTGACAGTTATATTTAGAGGTGTTGAGAATTTTAACTTTGTTTATAGGTGCAGAAATGTTTTAAAACTGAGAAGCTGAAGACATCTAAACGGAAAACTGCAGAAATGGGTCATGGCCGGGAGAAATCCATCATAGATGTCTGAACCGGAGGGAGAAGAAAAGAACTAGAATCTGAGATGTCACCGGTGAGTCACTTAATGTAAATGTTTATTCTGCCTCTAATCAGTATTGTAGTCACTGTATGATCTGCAGCGAGATGATGGTGGTATGATTTTTTTTTTGTGAAACCGCATCTCCCAGCATATCCTTACCATTGTTCCGGCCATGCTGGGAGCTGTAGTTTTACACCGTACAAACCTATATGCAGTGGCGTAACTACCGCTATAGCAGCCGTAGCGACTTCTACGGGGCCTGCAGCATGAGGGGGCCCGTGCCACCCGCCGGCACGGCCCCCTCCCATGGCCGCAGGCTCCGCTAGCAGCCGCTATGGCGCGACGCCACTGAAGGGGTTGTTCCTATAAAAGACATGCATCCCCTATCCACAGGATAGGGGATACATGTGGGATCGCTGGGACGCCCAGCGATGAGGAGAACGCGGGACCGAAAGTCCCCCCCTAAGTTCTCCATGACAAACCTCGGACTTCCGGAGTCTGTGTCGGCAGCTCCATAGAAATGAATGGAGCGCCGGTCGCGCTTGTGCGCATGCGTGACCAGCGCTCCTTTCATTTTTATTGAACTGCGCAGACGCCAGAAGTCCGAGGTTAGTCATGGAGAACTTCGGGGGACTTTCGGTCCCCCGTTCTCCTTATTAATGCCAGCGATCGCACATGTATCCCCTATCCTGTGGATAGGGGATGCATGTCTTTTGTAGGACAAACTATAGGCCGTTTTTTTTTTTTGGGGGGGGGGGGGGGCTTATATGGTGTTATCTACAGAGGGGGCTGTATGGTGTTATCTACAGGGGGTCTGTATGGCGTTATCTACAGGGGGCTGTGTATGGTGCTATCTATAGGGGGGCGCTGTGTGGTGGAATCTATAGGGAGGCACTATCTACAAGGGGGGGGTTGTGTGATACCCAGCAGAGAGGGGGCCCCAGTCAAAAGTTTGCTATGGGGCCCAGTCTTTCCTAGTTACGCCCCTGGCAGAGGGACCAGGCTGCCGGCAGGGAAGGCTGGCGACCCGGCGGTGGGGACTGCCAGCAAGAGCGGCACATGCGGCCAGCGTTAAAAGGAATAAAATTAATGCATTAAAAACCAGAGCTTTCAGCTTTTTAAAATGTTCTTCTTTATTTTAAAACATATTTGAAATCACAGTCACACTAACATGTTTTGGGCTGCACTGGCTATAAATTCAAAATTGATATTCCAGAAGAAGCCTGATCACTACCGATATATAAATGTAATAACTTTTATTTGTGATATCGATGTTCCCCTGACTCCCCTATAAACATAACATAATGAGTGTGCATATTTATTGAGTGTGCAGTTGGGTACGGGGCCACCAGACATATCTGGTACCACTTACTATCCCTGTTTAGAGGTATAAGATACTCAGGGACTAACAGACTGTGCGCTTAACATTTTCATTGGATCTCAATGAATTTGGTGGGTTCCGCAAAAAAAACATCTGATATCTATGGCCAGTTTAAGGGCTCCTGCAAAACGCCGTATTATGGCTCTGTAAACCTCCTAGTTGTATAGAACCATAATACAGCATCAATAGACATCTATGGGACTCTATTGTACCTCATCAGAATAAGATTCCCTCACACTCCTTGCACCCTAATGCACTTCATGTCCGTCATACACGGATACTCGCTGGTGACCGGTTCATGAAGTTTTATGTGTGCCACCCCATGTGTATAAAAGATGGCTGGACCATTGTACCGAACACACACTTTTACACTTTGTGTCTCCTTTATTTCCTCATAGATTGTATAAATTAGCTTTGTCACTATGTAATGTCTGATAATGTTCCCTCTAAATTGTAAAGTGCTGCGTAATATGTTGGCGCTATATAAATAAAGATTATTATTATTATTACCATTACCTTTACGTGCCTCCAATTTCATAAGGAGGCATACATAGGTTTTGACTGTCTTAGGTGAAATAAAGCATGTTACGGGGCACCATATAGTAGCACACGACTCTCTGGCTCTGTGGTACGGGGCCACAAGGACTTTATGTGTCTCCATACAGCCTCCTGCACACAGCTCTGGGCTTCATACACATCTTATTGGCAAAGTAAGGGATCTAATAATTAAGACTCTATGGGAATGAGGTTGATTTTGTTCGATTTCTTTGTTCTTTTTTTGGTTGGTCTTCTAATAAGGTCATTGCTACATCCACCGTAGAGCTCATCCCAAAAGTTCAACCCAAGGTTGGGTTGGCTTGGCATGTGTTCAGTAAGATTTTAAAAATCACGGTAGCTCATTGATGTCTTCCCTATATATGCCATGTAGTATTACCCATCCAAAGAACATCAATGTTTTTGCCTGCAGTCAGTAGAGGACATCTCCCGCCTGTATTTATTACCATTATACAATGTAGGAATAGCTGATTCTCACATAAAGTTATTACAGAAGAATTTTCATTCTCTTTTGTGTTTGGGAAAGGATTTAACTAAGCCTATGACAACATCAAATGACTTGAGATAATTAGCATTGTGACAAATTCATGACCATTTTCCCATTCACCAGCATATAAAACCCTCACATTATCTAAAGTGGCTGCCTTAAGATCCAGCTGCAGGAGAAGCACTCACCCATCTTCAGAAGCAAAATGGGGCTGAAAATTGTATGAGAGAAAATAATCTGACGGGCAGCCAAATCTCATTCATGAAGCTGCAAACAGAAATCTAAACATCTGCTCAGACGACCATTTATTGCATGAGCTTCGTTACCGTTTTCCTCCTTCACAAACCCCATTATCTCATAAAATCACATATACGGATGGTTAAAATCATGTCACCCAGTGAAGTTTTATTCTTCTATTGTATTTTCCCTTATTATAATTCATACCAAATCTTTCCTTTTACGGTAGCTCATAAATTAGCATTTTTGTGGTTGATAAAAGAGATGTTTTAAAGACCACAAATAAGGGTAATTTTAAGGGATTCTATACATGTAAGGCTATGATTAACAAAATGCTAGATATGCTATAAATTCCTATTATTTGTAGGGGAATTGCAGTTGTGAACTTTATTATAAATAAGCCCTTATGTCTGGGTTGTGCTGACCTGTTACTTAGTTTCTTCAGTATTTATTACTTTTTAGCTCTGCTCCGTTGCGTCTGAAGTTTATCTACATTGTGTATAAGCAGTGATAGCACTAGCAGTATAGCTGTATGTTACTATGAAGTACGAGGTAGTCTGAAATCCATAGGTCATATTCACACGGTATATTTTTATGCGTATTTTGGAGTGTAAATTGTTTGTATTACGCTCCAAAATTCACTTAAACTACACATGCAAACAGCTTCCCATTGATTTCAAAGGGAAATATGCTGTGTAGTTCATACTAGTTGTATTTTTACGCTGCTAAATTAATAAACGCCTCGAGAAAATACACACATAAAAGGAGTGACATGTCGTTTTACGAACTGATTTTTCCCGTTTCCCATTGACACTTCAATACACCTAAAAAAAAAAGTTTTGAAAATCAGCTCTAAAAATGTAAAAATGCCTGGATTTCAGAGGCTGTTTCTCTGGAATCAGCCCATAATTTATGGCCTGTGAACATGGTCGTAGCTGCGTTGTGGCTTTCCTTTAACACTGCAGTTCTACTTTTTCTGATTGGCTGCTATGCATAAGCACACGCCCTCCACAGGCTCTCTAAGGCCTAGTTCACACAGAGATATTTAGCACGACATGCTCTTTCTTCCCACATTTCCGTCTGTAACCTCCCAATGACATCAATGGAAGGCAGAGAAAGCGGTTTTCACTGCATATTTTGCCAATGGCGCTCAATAGCCCCAGCCGAAAAATGCATAAAAAAACGCACCAAAAAAACGCGGCAAAGAAAGTGCAGGCAGGTCAAAATTCCTGAAGGAATTTTGAGAAAGATTTTTCTGCCTGCAAAAGGCCTAAGAAGTTCACACATGGAGAACTGATAGAACGACAGAATGATTATAGCCAACAAACAATTAAACTAACAATAACAGATAAGGCTGTGTTCACATGTGCGTCAGGGATCTGTTCCGATGTTCCGGTATTCCGGTTCCGGTTTCCATTTCCATCACCATTGGATTTCAATGGTCACGGATCCGGTGCAAATGGTTTCCGAAGTCGACTACGGTATTCATTCCATCAAAACGACGGAACCCCTGCACAACAGAGACAAACGGAAACCATTGGCACCGGATCCATCACCGTTGAAAGTAATTCTGATGGAAACCTCTGGTTTCCGTTTGTGTCAGTCAGGGCTCTGTTCCGACTGAAAATTTTGACGGAGCGTCGCTACGGAGCCCTGACGCAGATGTGACCGCAGCCTAAGTCAGTCTCAATACAAAGATCCTAGAGATCCTGTTTAAAGTCTTCAGATCCGATCTAATATACACTAATATATTTTACATAGCATATTTTGACATATTAAACTTGCCTACTCTTATAGGGCTTTCAAATAATTTGAAACGTACCAGACTCCATGCTATGGGCAAACATATAGCCTGTGCAAACTGTTTTGCTGCACAGGGGCCCAGGAGGGGAAGGGGCCCACTATGGCCACAGGGGTTTTTAAAACAAGTACCTATCCTGCCCATGTCATCCCCCTCCTCCTGCTCAGATTCTTTAAGTGTCCAGGAATGTTATCATTAACCTCTTCACTGCCCCAGAACACCAAGAATGCTACCCATTGCTGTAGGAAAAAGTAAGACTATCTGGATGTTTTCCAGGGAGATAACAGCAGCAAATATTTTACAGTCATTATATGTTCTAAATATGATAAATGATAAGCAAAATTGGACCCACACACTGTTTTTCCAGAGGGACCCTTAGTTGTTGTGTCTGACCCTGCTATGGACATGGCATGGCAGTGACTGGTACTGCTGTAACTAGAACTATATATTATATAGATACTGTTGTCTATACTATGGATATTTCTCTTTATTGCATGCAATAGAGTAGCGTATAGCACTATATAGTGTATGGGCAGTGATATGTAGTTTACTGTATATTTTATGGGCACTACTTCAACTAGATGGGTACAAATGCATTGGCAGGTATTCTCTTCACCACTTTGTAGACACTGTAAACCCCTTATGTTTAAAGAACACTCTTTGTCCCAGTTTGCCAGTCCTGGGTACAGTGGAGAAAATGTATCAAACTAGTGCAAAGGAAAAGTGGAGTTGTTTCCTAAAGCAACCAATCAGGCTACTGTTTCCTTTCCCAAAGGGCATTAGAAAATTAGACCTCTCGTCTTTCTCTACTTTTGATAAATCTTCCCCACCTCGCCACATGGGAGGGAGGGCAGGCTCAGAGCATGGCATCAAGAAGGAGATGAGGGAGAGAGCTGAGTGGTTTCTGGACCCCGGTGATATAATAACATCGAGATAAAGACTGTATTCCTGGTGAAGCAAACCCTTCCGTGAGAGACCTAAGTGCCAGAACCAGAACAGAGGTCATCAGAATAGGAATTAGTTGGAAATGGAGGCCCTCCTGCCTAAGAAAACAGCTACAGTGGGAGAGAGAGAGCTGGGCCGCACCGAAGGGAGCAAATAAAAGTGTTTACTGTGCCACTGGTACAAGGGGAACTCCCGTGAAGTTGACATTCCCAACCACGTTGCGGGACCAATTTTTACTCAGAAATATTATTTTAGACAATCTGTTGCCTTGTTATTGATAAAGAATGGAGCCATAATGTGGTGCTTATAGAGCTCATACAGAGGCATACAGAACATAATTGTGGCATGCTCTATCAAATGCCACATTACGTAGGTATTCCCCGATAGGAGCTTAGCATACTGAATGCCTACATCCCTGTCTTGCTGCTGATCAATATAATTCTGTATGGGTATCTTGTCCATAAAGAAGCCATTGACGTTATGTACAGAATATAAACAAACATAGCTCCCCCTTCAGGTGTCGCCCATTATATAGGCTACCCAATTTTGACATGGTATAATATAAGTATTCACAACATATCTAGTTGAATGTTATGTGACCAATATTTACTAAAATGTTTAAACCCCTTTAAGGCCTCATGCCCACTTCAGTTTTTTTTGTCAGGGTGCTATCAGTTTTTTCAACTGATAGCACCCTGACTCATTCATTTCAATGGTGCCATGCACACTTCCGTTGTTTTAAGGGAAACGTGCGGCAGTTCCGTCAAAAGTAGTGAAGGTACTACTCCTGCCTGTTTTTTGACGGAACAGTCTCGGTCTTTTCATTGAATTTGGTCCGTGAAACAATGGACTGCACACGGAAGCCATCCACGTGCAGCCCGTGTTTGACGGAACCGTCATTAGCGGCCGTACAACAACAGCCGACGGAAATGTGCATGAGGCTTTAGGCTGTCAGAGATTTTTATGTCTGTGGTGTGTGTCATCAATCAATAAAAACTTTAGCGATCTGCTGGATGCTGCACATAATTTTTCTTTTGAAATAAATATAATAAAATAATTTCCACACAAACACTAAACACTGCAAAACCAATTGTACTTTTCTCCCTTTGTTATTGTAAGTCCTCTAATGTTTCAGCGTTGGCAGTTTTCTTTTTGCAGACTAAATTTAACATAGTTGCACATACATAACCACCTGGGAATCAGCATTTTCCGCATATTCAGTTCTGCAAGCAAATGAATCCTGTATTTCTAGTGGACAATGCAGCTGGCAGGATCCCAAATTCCATAGCATTTGTTTTCACTTATAAACGTGTAAAGACTTTGAAGGTGAAGTGGGTGATCGACTTCAACGAGCATTTGCCCCTAAAATAAAAATATACATGAGTTGTTAAAGACTCTCTTAAAGAAGCACTCCCATGAATTATTTTTTTCCGACCCTCATATTAAAGGGGTTTTTCAGTGAGAAAGAAATTGATTGTTTATCCTCAGGATAGGTCATTAATATTTCATCGGTGGGGGTTTGACTCATGGAATGCCCACCAATCAGCTGTTTTGAAGTGGCCGCGCCACTTGTGTGAGCACTGCTTCTCCTTCATTCCTGTCGCGGTTCCATACTGTGAAATGCCGACACACTTGTAGTGGCGATTCACTGCATTACAGCCTTCTCCCATTCACTTGAATCGGAAAAGGCTGTAATATTGTGAACAGTCGCTGCAAGTGTGTCTGCACTTTACAGTACAGAGCAGTAAAGCAAAACAGCCCCTTCAAAACAGCTGATCGGCAGGGCAGGGGTGCCATTAATTTCTTCTCACTGGAAAACCCCTTTAACGTGACTTACCTGGTTCTCTTTTTATACCAGTAGCCTCTCCATTCCAGGTTGCCCGGGGGTCACATGATCTTCATTCTGACTACCAGTATGGCTGGCTTCACACGGGCATATTCGGTCCATAAAATACGGTCCGTATGTCGGCTGTATTTCTCGGACCGAACGCCGTTCAGGGAGACGGGCTCCTAGCATCATAGTTATCTATGATGCTAGTAGTTCCTGCCTCTCCACTGAAATTCTGTCCCATAAACACCTGTGTGAAGCTGGCCTATCCCATAGCGTTTTTCTGTAGGGACTGGAAGTCAGTGACTCAATGCAAGTCTATGAGAGCCTCCTTGTGAGTCCCATTGACTTGCATTAATGCATCATTCGTGCACGTCGGCCGAGTCCCGTCAGTGATCCGTAAAAAGATAGAACATGTCCTATCTTTGCGCAGATCAGAGAATTTTTTTCACGGACCCGATTCACCCGCTAAAGTGAATAGGTCGGTTGAGACTATCGGGGGCCGGTAAAAACGGCCCGATAGGCATATCGGTCGTGTGCAACTGGCATAAGAGTATGACTTCCAGTTTCTACAGCAGACGCTGTGGAATACAGGGAGTCAGAATGAAAATCATGTGACAACGTGCGGCCCGGAACAGAGCAGGTACAGGTAAAATAGGGAACCAGGTAAATCAATACACAACATTACTGTAATGGCAGGGGGTAGGGAGACGGACAAGTGAGCCCTAATCTACCCGCCACTCTGTCCCTGCCTACTTGCAACGACCCGCCCTAGGCGACGGGGTACAACTGGGCGGCGGTCCCTGCGCTCAGTAAGTGCACGACAAACATACAAAGGAACACAAGCAAGAAAAAGGGGTCGTTGCCCACGGCAACACCGTGAGCAACCAGAGTGGTGAACGAGCCGAGTCAAGCCAGGAGTGTGCGAGGTACAAAACGAAAAGCAGAAGAGTAGTCGGTAAGCGAGGGTCTGTATGGAGCAGGATCAAAAATAGCAGGAGCTGTAGCTGGGCCAGGAAACCACAAGGAAAGAATCACAAGCACCGAGGGACAGGAAGTGCAGGCTTAAATAGACCGAGGGCGGGAGCTAGCTGAGTCTGGCCAGGTTACGATAGGTTCTCCCACTCCTAAGCCTGCCAGCCTGAATGGTGGAAGCAGGAGTCAGTCTCAGGGATGTATTCTCAGGTGCTGACTGATTAGTTCTGGGAGTTAACCCCGAAGCTGTGCCTGGCAGATCCTTTACAGTACCCCCCCTTTTATGAGGGGCCACCGGACCCTTTCTAAGTGGACCTGGCTTACTGGGGAAACGCAGGTGGAACCTCCTGACCAATACCCCAGCGTGAACATCCCGGGCGGGTACCCAAGTCCTCTCCTCGGGCCCGTATCCTCTCCAATGGACCAGGTACTGGAGGGAGCCTTGGACCATCTTGCTGTCCACAATCCTGGCCACCTCGAATTCCACCCCCTCAGGGGTGAGGATGGGAACAGGAGGTCTCCTCGAGGGAGCCAAGGACGGGGAGCAGCGTTTGAGGAGGGAGGCATGAAACACGTCGTGTATCCGGAAAGACGGGGGTAACTCCAGCCGGAAGGAGACAGGATTGAGGACCTCAATGACCTTATACGGCCCAATAAACCGGGGAGCAAACTTCTTGGACGGAACCTTGAGACGCAAGTTCCTAGACGACAACCACACCAGATCCCCGACCATAAACAGGGGGTTAGCAGAACGTTTTTTATCAGCCTGAGTTTTTTGTACGCTCTGGGACACCTCTAGGTTTTTCTGAACCTGGGCCCAGACTGTGCACAGTTCCCGATGAACGACCTCTACCTCGGGATTGTTGGAACTACCAGGTGAAACGGAGGAGAACCGTGGATTAAACCCAAAATTACAAAAAAAAGGAGAGACCCCTGACGAGTTACTGACCCGGTTATTAAGGGAAAATTCGGCGAGGGGAATGAAAGAGACCCAATCAAATTGACAGTCAGAGACAAAACACCTTAAGTATTGTTCTAGAGATTGATTAGTCCTCTCCGTTTGGCCGTTGGTTTCAGGATGGAAGGCAGAGGAGAAGGACAGATCAATCCCCAACTTCATACAGAAGGCTCTCCAAAACAATGAAACAAATTGTACCCCTCTGTCCGAAACAATATTGACAGGGACCCCATGGAGACGCAGGATGTGTTTGACAAACAAGGTAGCCAATGTTTTGGCGTTGGGTAGTTTCTTGAGGGGCACAAAGTGGCACATCTTACTGAAGCGGTCCACCACCACCCACACCACCGACTTGCCTTGGGATGGAGGCAAATCGGTGATAAAATCCATGGAGATATGTGTCCAAGGTCTCTGGGGAATGGGCAACGAACGCAGTAAGCCCGCTGGTCGGGACCTGGGAGTCTTGGACCTAGCACAAACCTCACAAGCAGCGACGTAGGCCTTAACGTCTTTAGGCAACCCAGGCCACCAATAATTTCTGGTAATGAGGTGTTTGGTACCCAGGATGCCTGGATGGCCAGATAGTGCGGAGTCATGATTTTCCCTAAGTACCCTTAGCCGGAATTGCAGGGGAACAAACAGCTTGTTCTCAGGAAGGTTCCCGGGAGCTGCACCTTGATCAGCAGCAATATCAGAGACTAAATCAGAATCGATCGAGGAAATGATTATACCTGGAGGCAAAATACAAGCAGGATCTTCCTCCGAAGGAGGGCTGGCCATGAAGCTACGCGACAGTGCATCAGCCTTAATATTTTTAGACCCAGCCCTATAGGTAACCAAAAAATTGAATCTGGTAAAAAATAACGCCCATCGAGCTTGTCTCGGGTTTAGCCTCCGGGCAGATTCTAGGAAAACCAGATTCTTGTGGTCAGTAAGGACCGTTACCTGGTGCCTAGCCCCCTCCAGGAAGTGGCGCCACTCTTCAAATGCCCATTTAATGGCAAAGAGTTCGCGGTTGCCAATATCATAGTTACTTTCAGTTGGCGAAAACTTCCTGGAGAAGTAGGCACAGGGGCGGAGATGGGTTACATAGTTACATAGTTAGTACGGCTGAAAAAAGACACATGTCCATCAAGTTCAACCAAGGGAAGGCAAAAGAGAAGGAAAAATTTCCACACATAGGAGCTAATATTTTTTTGTTCTAGGAAATTATCTAACCTTTTTTTAAAGCCATCTACTGTCCCTGCTGTGACCAGCTCCTGCGGTAGGCTATTCCATAAATTCACCGTTCTCACTGTAAAGAAGCCTTGTCGCCTCTGCAGCTTGAACCTTTTTTTCTCCAGACGGAGGGAGTGCCCCCTTGTTTTTTGAGGGGGTTTTACATGGAACAGGATTTCACCATATTTTTTGTATGTGCCATTAATATATTTATATAAGTTAATCATGTCCCCCCTTAGTCGTCTTTTTTCAAGGCTAAATAGGTTTAATTCTTTCAATCTTTCCTCATATCTTAAATTCTCCATGCCCCTAATTAGCTTCGTTGCTCTTTGTATTTTTTCCAACTCCAGGGCATCCTTTCTATGAACTGGAGCCCAGAACTGGACTGCATATTCTAGATGAGGCCTCACTAATGCTTTGTAAAGTGGTAATATTACATCCCTGTCCCGCGAGTCCATGCCTCTTTTAATACACGACAATATCCTGCTGGCCTTTGAAGCAGCTGATTGACACTGCATGCTGTTATTGAGTTTATGATTTACAAGTACACCCAGATCCTTCTCAACAAGTGAATCCGCCAGTGTAGCTCCCCCTAGGACATATGATGCATGCAGGTTGTTGGTACCCAGATGCATAACTTTACATTTATCTACATTAAACTTCATCTGCCAAGTGGACGCCCAAACACTTAGTTTGTTTAAATCTGCCTGTAATTCATGAACATCTTCCATAGTCTGAACTATATTACATAGCTTGGTGTCATCTGCAAAAATAGAAATAGTGCTATTAATCCCATCCTCTATATCATTAATAAATAAGTTGAATAATAGGGGTCCCAGCACTGAACCCTGGGGTACACCACTTATAACTGGGGACCATTCAGAGTAGGAATCATTGACCACAACTCTCTGGATATGGTCCTTGAGCCAATTCTCAATCCAATTACAAACTATACTTTCTAAACCTATAGTCCTTAATTTACCCATTAGGCGTCTATGGGGGACAGTGTCAAATGCCTTTGCAAAGTCCAAAAACACTAAATCCACAGCGGCCCCTCTGTCTAGACTTCTGCTCACCTCTTCATAAAAACAGATTAGGTTAGTTTGACAACTTCTGTCCTTAGTAAAACCGTGCTGGCTGTCACTTATAATACTATTTTTTGTCACATAATCCTGTATATAGTCCCTCAATAGCCCCTCAAACATTTTCCCCACAATTGATGTTAAGCTTACTGGTCTATAATTACCCGGGGAAGACCTAGAGCCCTTTTTGAAAATAGGCACCACATTTGCCCTGCGCCAGTCCCTTGGCACTATACCAGTCACTAGAGATTCTCTGAATATTATGAAAAGGGGGACAGAAATAACTGAACTAAGCTCTTTAAGAATTCTAGGGTGTAACCCATCTGGTCCCGGGGCCTTGTGCACATTTATTTTATTTAATTTAGCTTGGACCATCTCTACATTCATCCAATTCAGTATATCAACTGATATATTAACAGCACTGGCAGCGGCTACATCAGCTGCTCCTTCTTCAGTTGTATATACAGAGCTAAAGAACCCATTTAGTAACTCTGCCTTCTCTTGATCCCCTGTGATCCACTCCCCATTACCATTATATAGGGGTCCTACATGTTCAGACCTGGGCTTTTTTGCATTTATATGCTTGAAGAATTTTTTGGGATTTGTTTTACTATCCTTGGCCACCTGCCTTTCATTTTGTATTTTTGCTAATTTTATTACATTTTTACAGATTTTATTAAGCTCCTTATATTTTACAAAGGCTACAGCTGTACCCTCAGATTTGTATTTTTTAAATGCCCTTTTTTTGTCATGTATTGCCCCTTTCACAGAAGGTGTAAGCCATGTGGGGTTTAATTTGAGTCGTTTATACTTGTTACCTGTAGGAATAAATTTTGCACTATAATAACTCAAAGTAGATTTGAAAATCTCCCATTTATCATTTGTCCCATTATTTTACATTAGTTCTTCCCAGTCTATATCCTGAATTGCAGCCCTCATCCTGGGGAAATTGGCTTTCTTAAAATTAAATGTTTTTGCCCTCCCAGCCTGCGTTTGTTTTTTACAGTATAGGTAAAATGTAACTATATTATGATCACTGTTACCGAGGTTTTCACGAACATTGACATTCCCAACAAGATCTGCATTATTAGAAATGACCAGATCCAACAGAGCTTCACCTCTAGTCGGGTCTTCCACAAACTGGCCCATAAAATTTTCCTGCAACAGGTTGAGGAAATGTCTCCCCTTTGCAGTTGAAGCCGAACCATGACACCAATTAATATCCCGGAAATTAAAATCTCCCATTATCACTACAGTACCCGCCTGTGCAGCCCGCTCCATCTGTTTATATAGCTGAACTTCCATCTCCTCAGTTATATTGGGGGGTCTATAGATTACACCAAAAGTAATTTTTTCAGTGTTTACCTCCCTTTCTAGTTCCACCCACAAGGTTTCAACCTCCTCACAGTATTCACCCACTATTGTCTCTTTCACACTCGCCTTCATATCATTTCTCACATACAGACATACACCACCGCCTTTCCTATTTGTCCTGTCTTTCCGAAAAAGTGTAAAACCCTGTAGATTTACAGCCCAGTCATGTGAAGAGTCCAGCCATGTTTCAGCAACACCAACTATATCTATATTTTCTTCCAGTATCAAGGCCTCCAGCTCCCCCATTTTGCTTGCTAGACTTCTGGCATTTGTGAACATACACTTTAACTTGCCTGTCAGTTTTTCACTTTTATTATCAGAAATGTGATTTGACATTAATCGGGCCTTTTTATTTACACTGATGTTTTGTAACGAAAGGATCTCCTTATCTTGTTGTCTAGTCCTCTCTAGCGGGTGAGGGACCTGGTACCCTGGGACAAGACAGCCCCCACTCCCACCTCAGATGCGTCAACTTCCACGATAAATGGCTCCATTTGGTTGGGCTGAACCAGCACCGGGGCCGAGACAAAGCACTTCTTAAGGACCTCAAAAGCCTGGACAGCCTCAGGAGGCCAGTGGAGGAGATCAGCACCTTTGCGAGTGAGGTCCGTAAGGGGCTTAGCGATGACCGAGAAGTTAGCAATAAATCTCCTGTAATAATTAGCGAACCCCAAAAAACACTGTAACGCCTTCAGGGAGGCAGGTTGGACCCAAAAATGGAATCTCCTGTACCCCAAACACACATTTTTCGGTTTTGGCAAACAGTTTGTTTTCCCGAAGGACCTGGAGCACCTTCCTGACATGCTCAATGTGGGAGGACCAGTCCTTGGAAAACACCAGTATGTCATCAAGGTACACTACCAGAAAAACCCCCAGGTAATTTCTCAAAATCTCATTTATGAAATTCTGGAAGACCGCAGGGGCATTACACAACCCAAAGGGCATGACGAGGTATTCGAAATGGCCTTCAGGCGTGTTAAACGCAGTCTTCCACTCATCCCCCTCTTTGATGCGAATAAGGTTATACGCCCCCCGTAGATCCAATTTAGAAAACCATTGGGCCCCCTGAACCTGATTAAAGAGATCAGGAATCAAAGGAAGGGGATACTGGTTCCTTACCGTGACCTTATTCAGGCTACGGTAGTCAATGCATGGCCTAAGACCACCATCCTTCTTCCCCACGAAGAAGAAGCCAGCACCTACCGGAGAAGAAGAGGGACGAATGTAACCCTTGGCCAGGGATTCCTGGATATACACTCTCATAGCTTCACGTTCGGGACAAGAAAGATTAAATATCCTACCCTTAGGAAGCTTAGCTCCTGGTACCAATTCGATAGCGCAATCGTATTCTCTATGAGGAGGTAACACTTCGGAGGCCTCCTTAGAGAAAACATCAGCGAAGTCCTGAACAAACTCGGGTAGCGTATTCGCCTCCTTAGGGGGAGAAATAGAATTAACAGAAAAACATGACGTACAACATTCATTACCCCATTTGGTTAGCTCCCCAGTATTCCAGTCAAACGTGGGATTATGCAACTGCAACCAGGGAAGACCTAGAACCAAATCGTACGATAATCCCTGCATCAACAGTACAGAGCATTGCTCCAAATGCATGGAGCCAACAAGGAGTTCAAAAACAGGGGTATGCTGTGTAAAATAACCATTAGCAAGAGGAGTGGAGTCGATACCCACTACCGGGACAGGTTTAGGCAAATCAATCAGAGGCATAGCAAGGGACATAGCAAATTCCACAGACATGATATTAGTAGAGGACCCTGAATCCACGAAGGCACTGCCGGTAGCAGACCTACCACCAAAAGAGACCTGAAAGGGAAGCAAGATCTTAGTACGTTTCATATTTACGGGAAATACCTGTGCGCCCAAGTGACCTCCCCGATGATCACTTAGACGCGGAAGTTCTCTGGCTGCAATCTTACGCTTAGGACAGTTGTTCACTTGATGCTTGTCGTCCCCACAGTAGAAGCAGAGACCATTCTTCCTGCGGAATTCTCTACGTTGTTGGGGGGACACGGAGGCCCCGAGTTGCATAGGTATCTCTGAATCTTTCGGGGAGGAACGAAGCAACGGAGCTTCGGGAGGCATCATGGGGGAGTCGGAGGAGAAAACACATAAACGTTCACGTTGTCGTTCCCTGAGACGTCGGTCAAGTCGTACCGCTAAAGCCATAACCTGGTCTAGGGAGTCAGAAGAGGGATAGCTAACTAGCAGGTCTTTCAGGGCATTCGACAGACCCAACCTAAACTGGCACCTTAAGGCAGGGTCATTCCACCGAGAAGCTACGCACCACTTCCGAAAGTCAGAGCAATACTCCTCAACAGGTCTCTTACCCTGACGTAAGGTCACCAGCTGACTCTCGGCAAAGGCAGTCCTGTCAGTCTCGTCATAAATAAGTCCGAGAGCAGAAAAGAAACAATCAACGGAGGAAAGTTCAGGGGCGTCAGGAGCCAAGGAGAAGGCCCACTCTTGGGGCCCTTCCTGGAGCCGGGACATATTTATACCCACCCGCTGGCTCTCAGAACCTGAGGAATGAGGCTTTAAACTAAAGTAAAGCCTACAACTCTCCCGAAAGGAGAGAAAAGCCCTCCGGTCCCCTGAGAACCGGTCGGGCAACTTGAGGTGGGGTTCAAGAGGTGCGGTGAGGGGAACTACCAGGGTAGCATCAGGCTGGTTGACCCTCTGAGCCAGGGCCTGTAGGGAGAGACCCTGCATTTGCTGAGCCAGGGTCTCACGGGGATCCATAGTGGTGTCAGGGACCAGGGGTAGACTAGGTATGGGCTTGTGATTATGTAATGGCAGGGGGTAGGGAGACGGACAAGTGAGCCCTAATCTACCCGCCACTCTGTCCCTGCCTACTTGCAACGACCCGCCCTAGGCGACGGGGTACAACTGGGCGGCGGTCCCTTCGCTCAGTAAGTGCACGACAAACACGACAAACATACAAAGGAACACAAGCAAGAAAAAGGGGTCGTTGCCCACGGCAACACCGTGAGCAACCAGAGTGGTGAACGAGCCGAGTCAAGCCAGGAGTGTGCGAGGTACAAAACGAAAAGCAGAAGAGTAGTCGGTAAGCCAGGGTCTGTATGGAGCAGGATCACAAATAGCAGGAGCTGTAGCTGGGCCAGGAAACCACAAGGAAAGAATCACAAGCACCGAGGGACAGGAAGTGCAGGCTTAAATAGACCGAGGGCGGGAGCTAGCTGAGTCTGGCCAGGTTACGATAGGTTCTCCCACTCCTAAGCCTGCCAGCCTGAATGGTGGAAGCAGGAGTCAGTCTCAGGGATGTATTCTCAGGTGCTGACTGATTAGTTCTGGGAGTTAACCCCGAAGCTGTGCCTGGCAGATCCTTTACAATTACACTACATTTTCTACATGTTAAAACGGGAGGTCGGAAAAAATAAATCACCGGAGTGCATCTTTAATGCATTTCTTTTTTTTTTGCAAGTCTTTGACTCAATACATGTCTATGAGAGCCTGCATGTGAGTCTCATTGACTTGCATTAATGCCTTATATGGACAGTGAAGTCATGGGCAACTCCTGGAGCACTGGAATCCCCGGCCAAAGCATTGCTGATGCCCTGGCCGGGAATTCCGCTCATAGAGAAAGCCCTGACTTCACTGTCCATATAAGGGCAGTGACGTCAGGGGCACCTCCTGCAGCGGAATCACCAGCACTAGGATTGCCGACACCTGGCCAGGGATTCCGCTCATATTAGGAGCCACTGAAGACGTCACTGTCCCTATATGGATAATGAAGTCAGTGGCTCCTGGAGCGCCAGAATCCCCGGCCAAAGCGTTGCTGAAGCCCTGGCCGGGAATTCCGCTCATAGAGAGAGCTCTGACTACACTGTCCATATAAGGGCAGTGACATCAGTGGCTCCTCCTGTAGCGGAATGCCCGGCCAGTGCCTCTGCAACACTTTGACAGGGGATTTCGCTCCAGAAGGAGTGAATGGCAGAGCAGGAACCGGATAGTTTCCTGCTCTGCCATAGTATTCAATTGTATCCACGTCCTGAGGATGCAGATACGATTGACTGTAGCAGTTGCCGGGACAAGTCCCGGGACAGTAATTTCCCAGGACTGTCTCTGTAACTTCGGGACAGTCCCAGCAAATTCGGGACAGTTGGCAAGTATGCTGTTGGATATGTAATAGTGACCATATAGGTTCTTTCCCTTCTTTCCCATAATTTTCTACAACAGAGATGGCTAAATAGCATTTTTTTTTTTAGTAAGAAATACTGTTTAATCCAGTATACATTGGAAAAGATCATTCTTTATTCTGCAAAGGTTTCAAACTTTTATGAAGAGGTCGATATAGACAATGGATTATGGCACCTTGGCCTGGACCTCTGTTGGATCCATAGTCATATCCACCATTGATAAGATACAAGGAATTGTCCTTTTTAAGTACATCTCTGGCCACCTCTGTTGTAGCTGTACCTCTTTTATTACTTTGGAAGAGACATGTCAGGCTCTGTTGGCCTCTTTCATGAACAGTCTGTTCCGCACCACAGGACTGTTGTTAGCTAGATGTTTTTGGGTGGTAGCCTATTCTCACTAGCCCCATGATAATTTTGTGTGTGAAGCCCCAAACTGTGATCATGCTGGCAGATTTGGAGTTGACTGCCAAGCTCACATTCCCGGTCCATTAAATCTTTTGTCTTTATAATTTGTCATCTGAATTACACACACATTTAAGTTCTGTTGAGACGTGGCTACTTGTTTCAGATAGAGGGGTCTGAACCAACTTTGAAGCTCCTGGACCCCAATACAAAAGCTGTTATAGCTCCCCCACCCCAATTATTATATAGTATTTGAAGTACTGGTGTCCTCTTATGTGGCAGAGGGCCAGTTGGGCAGAGACTACAACCTGTTTACCACCTGCCACTGAAGCTTGTCATTATGGGAAGGGGGTAAACACCACTCACCCATAACACTAAACCCACCTCCCTAATATTGTGTAGGTCCCCACCAGCTCTCATCTGTTGAGGCATGGACTCCACAAGACCTCTGAAGGTGTCCCGTCTTATGTGGCACCAATCCGATAGCAGGACATCCTTTAGGTCCTGTAAGTTGCGAGGTGGGGCTTCCATGGATCGGACTTATGTTTCCAGCATATCCTGTTGATGCTCAATCAGATAGAGGTCTGGAGAATTTGGAGGCCAAGTCAACACCTTGAACTATTTGTTATGTTTAGAGATGAGCGAACCGGGACAACCGAACCCGGTTTCGGTCCGAACTTCCGGAAAAGTTCGGTTCGCAGCGAATCCGAACTTCACCGGGTTCGGCCGAACCCGTTTTGACCGAACCCGGTCAAAAACATTATACAAATCGGCAGCCACTTATCTCTATCAATTACTGATAGAGAAAAGAGGCTGCTGATTAAAAATAAAATAAAAAGCATTTAATACGTACCCGGTCGTTGTCTTGGTGACGAGTCCCTCTTCTTCCTCCAGTCCGACCTTTTCTGACGCGGCAGCCTGTGATTGGCTGCAGAGGCCTCTGCAGCCTGTGATTGGCTGCAGAGGCCGCGGCAGCCTGTGATTGGCTGCAGCGCTCACATGGGCTGCATCGTCATAATGGAATGTCGGGCCGGATGTCGAGAGGGACGCGTCACCAAGGCAACGGCCAGGAGACCGGACTGGAGGAAGCAGAAAGTTCCCGGTAAGTATGAACGTCTTTTTTTTTACAGGTACTGTGATCGGTAGTCACTGTCCAGGGTACTGAATCAGTTACTGCCGATCAGTTAACTCTTTCAGCACCCTGGACAGTGACTATTTAGGGTATGTGCACACACACTAATTACGTCCGTAATTGACGGACGTATTTCGGCCGCAAGTACCGGACCGAACACAGTGCAGGGAGCCGGGCTCCTAGCATCATAGTTATGTACGATGCTAGGGGTCCCTGCCTCTCTGCAGGACAACTGTCCCGTACTGTAATCATGTTTTCAGTACGGGACAGTAGTTCCACGGAGAGGCAGGGACTCCTAGCATCGTACATAAATATGATGCTAGGAGCCCGGCTCCCTGCAGTGTGTTCGGTCCGGTACTTGCGGCCGAAATACGTCCGTCAATTACGGACGTAATTAGTGTGTGTGCACATACCCTTACTGACGTCGCCTAGCAACGCTGCCGTAATGACGGGTGCACACATGTAGCCACCCGTCATTACGGGGCCTCATGCACACGACCATAAAAACACCCGTTATCACGGGTCGTAATTACGACCCGAAATAGCGGGCCCATAGACTTCTGTTAGCCACGGGTACCTTCCCGTTTTCTCACGGGAAGGTGCCCGTGCCGTTAAAAAGATAGAACATGTTCTATTTTTTTATTTTACGGGCCGTGCTCGTAATTACGACTCGTAACTACGAGCACGGCCGGCCGGCCACGGGCAGCCGGACGCTTTTGCGAACCGTGCTGACATTATAATTATAGCAGCATGGCCCGTAAAATAGAAAAATAGAACATGTTCTATTTTTTTTAACGGCACGGGCACCTTCCCGTGAGAAAACGGAAAGGTACCCGTGGGTAACAGAAGTCTATGAGCCCGTTATTGCGGGTCGTAATTACGACCCGCAATAACGGGTGTTTTTACGGTCGTGTGCATAATGGGAGCACGGCTCGGAAAAACGAACGGCTGCCCGTGCTCCTCTCCTGAAATACTCTGTGCTGCCTTAAACTCTGTGGACAGGTCAGGATACTGTTTCTTTTAAATGCTGCTGGGTAACCCGCTCGATCCACTATATAAGGCTACGCTACAGTGCAGCATTTAAAAGAAACAGGATCCTGACCTGTCCACAGAGTTTAAGGCAGCACAGAGTATTTCAGGAGATGAGCGTGCAGATTCAGTGCTGCTGTGAACTCTGCTCTTACCATTACGTAGCTCTCAGTCTGTTACCTCTCCTCCACTCCTGTCCTCAAGAACACCTTCACATGATTGGCAAGTCACCACGTAATGGTAAGAGCAGAGTTCACAGCAGCACAGAGTATTTCAGGAGATGAGCGTGCGGATCTTGTGCGTGGTGGTGACTTGCCAATCATGTGAACGTGTTATAGAGGACAGGAGTGGAGGAGGTGTAACAGACTGAGCTACGTAATGGTAAGAACAGAGTTCACAGCAGCACAGAGTATTTCAGGAGAGGAGCGTGCAGATTCCGTGCTGCTGTGAACTCTGCTCTTACCATTACGTAGCTCAGTCTGTTACCTCTCCTCCACTCCTGTCCTCAATAACACCTTCACATGATTGGCAAGTCACCACCCCGCACAAGATCCGCACGCTCATCTCCTGAAATACTCTGTGCTGCTGTGAACTCTGCTCTTACCATTACGTGGTGACTTGCCAATCATGTGAAGGTGTTCTGGAGGACAGGAGTGGAGGAGAGGTAACAGACTGAGAGCTACGTAATGGTAAGAGCAGAGTTCACAGCAGCACTGAATCTGCACGCTCATCTCCTGAAATACTCTGTGCTGCCTTAAACTCTATGGACAGGTCAGGATCCTGTTTCTTTTAAATGCTGCACTGTAGCGCAGCCTTATATAGTGGATCGAGCGGGTTCCCCAGCAGCATTTAAAAGAAACCGTGTTTGTGTATGTGTGTGTTTGTGTATATATGTGTGTTTGGGTATGTGACTTTGTCTGTTTTTGTTTTTATATGTGTGTTTGTGTATATGTGTGTGTATATATGGGTGTGTTTGTGTATATGTTTGTGTATATATGGGTGTATTTGTGTATATGTTTGTGTGTAGATGTTTGTGTGTGTTTTTGTATATGTGTGTTTGTGTATATGGGTGTGTGTTTGTGTGTAAATATGGGTGTGTTTGTGTATATGTGTTTGTGTATATGTGTGTTTGGGTATGTGTGTTTTTGTTTGTATATGTGTTCGTGTATGTGTGTGTATAACTGTGTGTGTGTGTGTGTTTGGATATGTGTGTTTTTGTTTGTATATGTGTGAGTTCGTGTATATGTGTGTGTGTTTGTCTGTTTATGTGTGTGTGTGTGTGTATATCTTGTTGTGTTTGTGTATATATGTGTGTGTCTGTGTATGCTTGTTTGTTTGTGTGTGCGTGTATATATGTATGTAGGTGAGTAGAAGTATTGTTATTGTTCACATTGATAACTTTTTTTATGTTGTTGCAGATTTTGATGTACCGATTGGACTACATCTTCGATTCGTTGGACTACTGCGTAGATCTACGTTTTTTCAAATTTTAATAAAATGGTTAACGAGGGTTTTGTTGGGGATTTCTTATTTCAATAAAAAAGAATTGTCTTTGTGGTTTTTTTTAAACTTTATTAGTACCTAGATAATGGTAGTTGGCTGATTGACAGCGTCCATTATTAAGGCGGTACTTAGTGTTAGCCGGTGCAGAGGCTAGCACTAACCACCCATTATTACCCCGGTACCCACCACCACCAGGGGTGCCGGGAAGAGCTTGGTACGATCCAGTACCCGACCATCTGTTGTGATGGTCGGGTACTGGGGCGGCCGTAGGCTGGTATTATGAGGCTGGGAAGGGCCAAAATCAGTGGACCTTCCCACCCTTGTAATGCTAGGCTGCTGCTGCTGTGTTGTATCGGGCTGGTTATAAAAATGGGGGGGACCCCCACGTCGTTTTTTTTTTTTTGAATTTAACAAATTTAGCAATAGACGGGTGCCCCACATTTTAAATAACCAGCCATATACAAGGCCGCAGCAGTCTGGCATTACATTGGTGGGAAGGGCCACTGGTTTTGTCCATTCCCAGGCTAATAACACTGTGTTGTATGTGGCTGGTTATGATAAATTGGGTGGAACCCCATGTCTTTTTTAAAAAAAATGTAAATAAATAAATAATTTAAAAAAATGACGTGGGGTCCCCCCCACTTTTATAACCAGCCAGATACAACACAGCAGCAGCAGCCTAGCATTACAAGGGTGGGAAGGTCCACTGTTTTTGGCCCTTCCCAGCCTCATAATACCAGCCTGCGGCCGCCCCAGAGCCCGACCATCACAACAGATGGTCGGGTACTGGATCGTACCTGGCTCTTCCCGGCACCCCTGGTGGTGGTGGTGGGTACCGGGGTAATAATGGTGGTTAGTGTTAGCCTTTGCACCGGCTAACACTAAGCCTCGCCTTAGTAATGGATGTTGTCACTCAGACAGCGGCCATTACTAAAGTGGTAGTAATAAAATTTGAAAAGAAAAAGACAAAGATATAGATAAAATATTTTATTGAAATAAAGCAACCCCAACACAACCCTCATTAACCATTTTATTGTAGAAAAAAAAAAACGTCATCTAAGTAGTCCTCGAAACCGACGTAGTCCAAACACCAAACCTGTAAAAAAAAAATAAAAAAATGAAATAAAACATGTCGTAGGCTTAGTTTCAGTTTAATGTGTGATACTGACTGTTATACCATGTATAGAAGCCTGCCGCGAAGTTGACTTAGATACAGGGCGCCAGCAGACAGTATCATACATGGCCATACATACATATATACAAACATACATACAAGCATGCACATATATACATGCAAATATACATACATGCAAACATACATACATGCATACACACACACACACACACACACACACACACACACATGAAAACATACATACATACAAACAAACATGCAAAGATACATACATATATACAAGCATGCACAAATATACATGCAAACATAAATACATGCAAACATAATTACATACATGCACATATATATATAAACATACATGCAAACATACATGCAAAAATAAAAACATGCAAACATACATACATGCACATATATAAATACATACATGACAACATACATACATGCAAACATACATACACACATGCAAACATATATACATGCAAATATACATACAAACATGCACATGTATACATACATGCCAACATACATGCAAACATACATGCACATATATACATACATACATGACAACATACATACATGCAAATATATACATGCAAATATACATACATACACACATGCACATATATACATACATGCCAACATACATGCACATATATACATACATGACAACATACATACATACATGACAACATACATACATACATATATGTATATATATATATACACACATGCAAATATACATACAAACATGCATACATACATACATACATACATGCAAACACACATACATGCAAACATACATACATAAATTCATGCAAACATACATACATACATACAAATATACATACACACATGCACATGTATACATACATACATGACAACATACATACATACATGACAACATACATGCAAAAATACATACATGCAAACATACACACATGCAAACATACATGCAAATATATACATGCAAATATACATACAAACATGCACATATATACATACATGCCAACATACATGCACAGATATACATACATGACAACATACATACATACATACATGCCAAAAAATAATAATAATACGTTCATACTTACTTTCCTCCTGTCCGGCCTCCAGCGATGACGTTTCATCCATGTCGCCGCTGCAGCCTGTGATTGGCTGCAGAGGCGGTCACGTGGGATGAAGCGTCATCCTGACGTGCGTGACCGCCACTACAGCCTGTGATTGGCTGCAGCGGCGAAAGGGATGAAACGTAATCGCTGGAGGCCGGACAGGAGGAAAGTAAGTACGATCGTATAATTTTTATTTTTTTATTACATTTAAATTGTATTTTCGGCGCCCCGAGCATGTACTGTGAAGGTTGCTGAAAGAGTTAGTGCAGCCCATTAACTCTATCAGCACCCCGGACAGTAGCATGCTCGGCGCACGTAAGTGACAGGTTCGGTCAGAACTAGTTCGGTCCGAACCGAACTTTTTTGTGAAATTCGGCGAACTAGCCGAACCGAACTTTTGATAAGTTCGCTCATCTCTAGTTATGTTCCTTAAGTCATTCCTGAATAATTTTTGCAGTGTGGCAGGGTACATTATCCTGCTGTAAGAGGCCACTGCCATTAGGGAATACTGCTGCCATGAAAGGGTATACTTGGTCTGCAAAAATGTTTAGGTAGGTGGTAAGTATCAAAGTAACATCCACCCCAGGACATAAGGTTTACCAGCAGAACATTGTCCAGAGCATCACACAGCCGCTGGTGGCTTGCCTTCTTTCCATAGTGCATCCTGGTGCCAGCCCTTATTTAAATAAGTGATGAAAACGGACCGGCAGTCCTCATGATGTATAAAAAACGTGATTCATCAGATCAGGCCACCTTCTTCCACTGCACCACGGTCCAGTTCTTATGCTTTTGTGCCCATTGTAGGTGGTTTTGGGTGATGGACAGGGGTTAGCATTGGAACTCTGACCAGTCTACGATTACACAGCCACAACGCAGCACAAAACACAGCCCCAAAGCTGTGAAGCCCTGTGCGTTGTGACTTGTCTGCATGTTTCTATCATAGTCAGCTTTAACTTTTTCAGCAATTTGTGTCGTGGGTTCGTACAGACAGACTAGCCTTCGCTACCCACATGCATCAATACACTTTGGGCGCCCATGAACCTTGTCCTTCCTAGGACCACTTTTAGTAGGTACTAATCACTGCATACCAGGAACACCCCGGATTAGACCATTCATTTTGGAAATGTTCTGACCCAGTCGTCTAGTCATCACGATTTGGCCCTTTGCTCAGATTCTTTACACTTGCCCATTTTTCCTACTTCCAACACATCAACTTCAAGAACGAACTGTTCACTTGCTGTCTATTATATTCCCCCCTTGACAGGTGTCACTGTAACAAGATAATTAATGTTATTCAACTGTTAGTGGATTAAGGGTATGTTCACATAACGAATTTAAAAGGGGAAAAATCCAACTTGGATTTGCAAGAAAATTCTGGCAAAAATCCCAGCTGACCCTCGGATTTCTGCCCAGATATACAGTTCCATCTGTCTCGGATTTGAACACAGATTAGCCCCATTCAATTAGGCTAATGTAAGTGGCTATGTAATGTGGTTTTCGCAAGGTATATGCGTGAAAAACCACGCCAAGAAATGATTACATAGTGTTGCTATGTAATGCGGTTTTCGCAAGGTATATGCGTGAAAAACAACGCCAAAAAGTGATTTTTATCCATGACCCCTTATTCAACTCTGCGTCGAATAAACAACAGGGCGGTTTCATATCAAAATCAATGGTACGCTGTTTGTTGGAAGTTCTCATGCGGATTATGATGCGGAATACGTGCCGAAGGAAATCCGTTGTGTCAACCTGACCTAATTTTCTGGCTAAACTGTGTATATGACTAGAAGACTGGATACATCTTATTTTGTGGGTCTGTTCTGTGATTTTAAAATAATATTGATACCTCTAAACTCTCTCCACCCTAGTAATGGTAAGATTGATATACCAGGTCTGAGGCTCTTAAATTCCCTCCTATTGCAAAAAACAAAATTCAAGCTGACCACCATTGCTGATGAAGAAATTAAAGTTTGAGCATAATGATGATTGCACCCGGTGCCCCGTATACTTATGCATGAGAGGAAAGGAGCTTTAAAGGGAACCTTTCACCAGCATTTCACCTATTAAACCAGCAATACCTGGCGTTAGTGGGTGAAAAATCATTTCTATATAACCCATAATTGTCTTCTTAGTCGGCTCTGTAGCTTTAGTATTCTGTTTTTTTAGTGTTCCCACACCGTATGCTAATGAGCAGAAAAGAGTCAAATCTTCATTTGAAAAGAGTCAAATCTTCATTCCTCAAGTATTTCCGAGTTAACCCCGCCTCCTTACTTTTGATTGACAGTTCCTCTCCTTCTCCCAGCACACAAAATCCCGCGCTTGTGCATTGATGTCCTCTTCAGGTGTGTGTGCACAAAGGGACACCAGCTTATTACGATAAAAGGCGCAAAATGTTTGCATGACCGTTATTTACAGTCAGAGGAGGAGTTTAGGAGAGGGGATAACGGTAATGAACTTTTGATAGCAGCGGCCAGTGAGGGATAAGTAAAGTCCAATAAGTGAAATGCTGGTGACAGGTTCCCTTTAAGTTAAAGATAACCTCAACTCTCCTTCTTGCATCCCACTGTCCTCTTGGATACTTCCTTTTTATTTCAGGCAACAGTTACCCCAAGATTGTGCTTCCATTTAGGGAGGTCCATGGTTGATAAAGCCCTCAGAGATGTCTCCTGGTGCTTTTTCATGCCACCACGTGTTCAGGTCAGTTTAATGTTAACATTGCATTATTTATGGAGGGGAGAAGTCTTTCTCTGGTTCATAGCACCCATGGAGATGGTTCATACCTGAACAGGGCCCCATTCTTCAGGGCTGCAATAACAGCTGATATTATGGTATCTACTCTGTTTTTTTACCTTAAAAGATTCACTTGTGTACTACAATGACATATACAATATATGTATGCTATTATCCAATGACTATTCCATGTGATGTGCTATAATCATGTGGGTCAGCTACAAACCCCTTTCTCCATACATACAGCATTAGTGCTCGGTAACATGGAATAGCTGAGCTTGTGCCTTGTAATCTGCCAAGTGCACAGGACGGATAACCTAAAGCTGTGTGGAAAATTGATTTCATGGCTCCTGATCATTTAGCTGCTTTATTCCCAATACTCCTCATAGTTAAAACATGCAGCTGCAGTAAAACCTCATGTCCCATTTATTAATTATATACATTCGTGGCATGGGCTTATATTAAATAGGGTTTAGATAACTATTACAGGATTTTATGTGTTTGCCATTTTCAGTCTTATATATCCTGCATTCTATTATAAGAGGAGTGCACTTTCAGTAGCGACATCTATGTAATGCCCTTAAAAGAGCTAAACTAGCAGTTATTGTATGCCCCTTCTGCCTGAAAGTGAAAGTTCTGCCTGTTAAGGCTAAGTTCACACTTGCGTTGTTTAATCCGTTAGGCCTCGTGCATACTTCCATCACCGTTTTCACGACCGTTTTTGACGGATCCATGTGCCTGTGTTTAGCGGCCGTGTGATTTCTGTGTGCACTCCGTGTTTCCGTTTCCGAGCGCCAAGCATGGTACTGTCCAGGGTGCTGAAAGAGCAGGGTTGTTCAGCGCTAGTCACTGTACAGGGTGCTGAAAGAGTTAATGGGCTTCACTGATCGGCGGTAACTCTTTCAGCACCCTGGACCGTGACTAGCGCTGAAGAATGATCATGCTCGGCGCTCGCAAAATACAATTTTAATGAAATAAAAAATAAAAAAATCAGTTCATACTTACCCAGAACTCCCTGCATTTTCCTCCTGTCCAGCCTCCTGGGATGACGTTTCATCCCATGTCACCGCTGCAGCCAATCACAGGCTGTAGTGTCAGTCACGCAAGTCTGGATGACGTCAGAAGGCCGGCCTCCAGGGACGACGCTTCATCCCACATCACAGGCTGCAGCGGCCACATGGACTGCCGCGTCATACAGAAAGGTCGGACTGGAGGAAGAAGAGGGACTCGTCACCAAGACAACGACCGGGGTACGTATGAACTGCTTTTTATTTTATTTTTATCAGCAGCCTCTTCTCTCTATCAGTGATTGACAAGTGGCTGCCGATTAGTGTAATATATCTGTAATGTACTTCTGGCCGCCCGGCCGTTGCTAGGCAACGGTTCCGTCACACACGGATGGCACACGGATGCTTTCCGTGTGCCTTCAGTTTTTTTGACGGCCCTATTGACTTGCATGGGACTCACAGTCACGGAATCTCGGACCAAAGTAGGAAATGCTCTACTTTTGTCGGAACGGAGCAACGGGACCGTCAAAAAAACGGAAGTGTGCATGGCCCCATTGAAATGAATGGGTCAGGGTGCTAGCCATCAGAAAAACGGCTAGCACCCTGAAGAAAAAGACTCAAGTGTGCACGAGGCCTTACCTGGATACGTTTTTAAATCAGAATGAGGAAAAAAACAGATCCATTAAAAATCCAATTGAAATCAATGGGATCTTTAATTGCATTCGTTAGCGTCCGTTCAATTCCGTTATGTTAGTCATCCGTTTTTTGAACGGAGATAAAAGTACAGAGTACAAGACTTTTTCTCAGTTTAAAATAACGGATGGCTAATTTTTATCATTGGTGTCAATGTAATCCGTTTGCATTCGTTGTTTTGATTTCAATTGGATTTTTAACAGATCCGTTTTCATCCTTTCGGTGTGTTCACATCAGCGTCACCCTTCCGTTCATGGGTTCCGTCAGTTCTTTCCTAATTTTAGTGGAAATAATAACTTAGTCGACTACGCTATTGTTTCTTCTAAAAAAAACGGAAACCTTGCAGAACGGAGACAAATGTTATCCATTGAAGTCAATGGTAATGCAAACGGAAGCTATGTTTTCCGTTTGCCTATCCGTTCATGGGCTTCTCCGACGGAAAGTTCTGACGGAACCCATGAATGGAAACAACGCTGATCTGAAGCGGCCCTTTTTCTGACCTAAAAACAGATCAGAGTAGCGGTTTATACAACGCAAATGTGAACTTAGCCTAAAGCATTGTTATTTTTTTTTCTAAATAGTGTGTTTTGGTATCCGCATCTATTCTGAAAAAAAAAAAACACATTTACGCATGCAATTTTTGGAAAAGACAAACAATTAAAACAGGCAAGGTCTATGGGAAAAAAAAACCCTCTAACTGGCTCAAAAAAATGCCAAACCAACCCCATGCTGCAAAAAAAAAAAGGCACTAACCCAAAAAATGCAATACAAAAGACTATAAAAGAAATGTGGAAAAAAAAACACCAGGAAAAACGGCTAAAAGAAAAAACTGTGTGAGGGCATCCTGAATGATAAAATTCTGGCTGCAGCTGCCACTAGGGGGAGCTAACAAGCTTATTGCATACTGTTTTACTATTGAATGTACATGTCATACGACATGCAGCAAATTCACTGACTGAATTGTATAATTTAACTCTATTGCTATAGAGGGAGCTTTGTAACAGAAAAATTAGGCTCTGATCGCTATAAGGATTTATTATAAAATCAATCAGCACAGAAATTTGGGCCTAGTTTAGGGCCAGGGCTACACGGAGACTTTGGTCGCATGACATCAAGTTACATAGAATTAGGCCAACAAAAAAATGGCTATGGTTTGTGTGTGACATGACTATTTTAGGATAGTTGCATGCAATTCTAGAGACTCTGTCACCAGGTTTTTGCTGCCCTATATGAGGGCAGCATAAAGTGGTGCCAGAGACCCTGATTCCAGCAGTGTATCACTTTACTTGTAATATTCAATCATTATCATAAAATCACTGTTTATCTACTGCAGCGCGTGCCGAGGAAGAAGTCCTCTCAATGATGTGCTCGTGTTTAGGAGTCCTCGATATTCATGAGCTGAGGCTAGCCCGCCCGCCGCTGATTGTCAGCTTTTTTCCTAGGCAGAGTATGGGCAGAAAGCTGTCAATCGGCGGCCGGTAGGTGGGGCTAGCCACAGCTCATGAATACCGGCTGACGGAGAAAAAGGTGATTTTTCCAGAAACTACTGAACGCTGGTAAGTGAATGACACAGCGACAGAATCAGGGTCCCTGGCACTACTTTATTCTTCCCTCAGATAGAGCAGCATAAACCTGGTGACAGATTCCCTATAAGGCTATGTGACATCTAACACACACCCAATAAATCAAAAATCACTTACGTGTGATTGGGAATCTGCAACCAATAATCCAGCATGTTTGTATAATTGACTACTTTCATGTTACTTTTTTCGTTAAATCGGGTGTCGTAACTTCAACATTCACAATCATTACTTCCGATGTCGCATTGCGACATTGTGATCTACATGTCAGGCGACCAAAGCCCTAGCCTAATACAAATTGTGTTCAATAGTTTACATTCACTTTAAAGTAAAACATTTGAATTATAATTTTTTTGACATGTTTGTCATTTTTTTATATTCTTTTTTTGTTTTTGTACTGAATTTTTTCAATCTCCTACATAGATAACAGAAGCTGGGTGTCAATCATAGTGTTCATAAGGATTATGATGACCCAAAATTATATTTCTCGCTTCTGCCACCTCTATTTTACTGCTGTGTGTCTCTTCTTACCACTAAATTTTGGCATTCTATTCATGAACAAGGAAGATCAGGATGAACAGTTTAGTTAGGATAGTGTTTGATACTGTTTATACCATGTAATGTGGTATATCTATAGGGAATGCCTTTGCACCTGAATGCATATCAGATCATACATACAGATTGGCTGTGGTACCTGCAATCTACTCCTCTTCCTCATGGAGCTCACACAGCCCTCTGCTTAGCACCGGTATGTGGCTATTGCCTCTAGAGCCAGTAGGTGGCAATAACAGAAGTAGCCAAGGATTGTGACATGTATGGCTGCTGGCCAATATATTCATAATCAGATGTAATTCAGAGATTAATGGAGTTTTGTTTTTAATATTCCATCTCAAAGAAATGACAAGCTGAGCAGCAGAATGAGAGAAGAGTTCACCGAGAGTCAGATTTGCAGAGCGTGAGACATAATGATACTCATATAAACATTAGTTCATGGAGAAACAAGGAGAACAAAGAATAGGGAAAGCGAAGGGCATGCAGAATATATAATATTATAATCACTATAATGTATTTATATACTGCAGCAACATGACAAGGAATGTATTAATGTACAGTACAAGAGTTCTGGTCTATTACAGTTTACTATGCAATGTCCCTACCATATATATGCAGGAACATGAAAGCAGCAGATGTAGTGGAGAAGTCAACAATAAAGCTAAAGTGCCACTTAAAATTTTGGTTATGAGATGGCCATGATTTTATCTCAACCGCCGCGCGACAAAAAGCCGATGTGGAGCTCTAGCTGAAGTGTATTTAAAGAGTAACTACATTTTAATAAAACTTTCAGACATTTCAAAAGTTTGGATGGGTGGGGGTCCGGGTGCTCAGACCCCCACCGTTGCTGAAACGAAAGTGCCGAAGTGCCCAGCTGAGCTCTCGGCATCTTTGTTTCTTTAACAGGAGGAGCTGACCAGATGGATATATACTTTTGTAGGAAAAGATTTTGTATAATTTATGCAGTATAATTCATTAATTCAATTCCCTGCTCATTCTGGGCTTAGGAGTCCAGTGGGCGGTCCTACTTGATGTTTGACAGCCAGTTCGTGATGCACACTAACACAGTGAAGGCTGTCAATCATTGTCTGAGACCGCCCACTGGGACTCATAAACCGAGAATAAACAGGAAATTACAATAATAAAGTAATACTTCATCACCAATCTATATACAGTACAGTATAAATCTGCTTAGCCCCTCCTGCTGTATAACATGCTGCCTACATGCTCAATGTGACAAGTTTGGGGGTCTTCATACGTGTGCGCTGTGTACTAATCATTGCCTTGGAGATAATTCGTGGGAGGGTTTATATGGTTAACATTTCGTCACATCGACACTCCGAGGGTTGGGTATTTAATGACAACTCTGTTAGAGGTCTAGGTAAGGCAGCATAGCACTAAATACTGCACCATACACACAAATAAGGTTCTGTATGCAGCTCATCTGTCACTCTCTGCTCTGTGGGGGAGAGGGCTTCCTGGAGACTGATATAGTCGGCAACAGACATAATAACACACACATAATTACACATACATAATAACACAAACATAATAACACACATAATAACACAGACATAACACACACATAATAACACAGATATAATAACACCCACATAATAACATACATAATAACATACATAATAACACACATAATAATACACATAATAACACACACAATAACACAGACATAATACCACAGACATAATAACACACATAATAACACACATAATAACACACCTAATAATACACATAATAACACATACATAATAACATACATAATAACATACATAATAACACACATAATAACACACACAATAACACACATAATAATAGACATAATAGCACACATAATAACATACATAATAACATACACATAACAATACACACATAATAACACACACATAATAACACACATAACACACACATAGCATACACATACTAATACACACATCGTAACACACACATAATAACAGACTGTCACAAAGGGTCTGTGGAGCCACTGGGCCGTACCGCCTTGGCGGTAAGGCAGCTGGCCAACAGAGCGCAGGTGAATGTCTATAGTTTGTACAGTTACCTGTGGGAGCTCAAACAGCAGCAGGACTGGCTCGGCTAGGACTAGGCAGCAGGTAGACGTCAGGCGAGGTGAAGCTGGTCAGACGTGGGAAACAGCACGACACGACTTTGGCACAGCACAGTGCTCGACCAGGATGGTATTGAATCTTAGGAACAGGAACTGAAACAGGTACATGTACAGGAACAGGAAACGGGAACACACTAGGAGGCCATCACATAGACAAACTAAGAAACATCAACAACGCTCAGGTATAGAAGCAGGGGGCTGGACCCCTCTTATAGTCCAGGGTACTCACGGGTTAAAGTTCATCAAAAGGCACCCTACGGGATCTGGCTGAAGTGAGTGGACGCGAGCGCTGGCGTCTCCTGAGGAGGCTGGGGCCAGCGCTTGCCGACTTGTGGCTGTGGCTGTCAGGGGAGGTTGGAGCTGCCGGCCAGCAGCCACGGACATTACAGTATCCCCCCTCTTACGCCCCCTCTTCTTGGGGTCAGAGCGAGAGAGAAACTTTTTCAGAAGAGTAGGGGCATTGAGATTCTCCTCTGGCTCCCAGGACCCTTCTTCAGGACCAAACCTCCTCCAATTCACTAAAAATAAAAAGTTTTTCCTCTCACTCTCTTTGTGTCCAAGATCTCCTTGACCTCAAAGACGTCCGAAGGGCCGCTGGAGGCAACCGCAGGGCTGGGAGTATTGGAATAGTGGTTCAGAATCACCGGTTTCAGGAGGGAGACATGGAAGGAGTTGGGAATCCTGAGGGTAGGAGGCAGCCGAAGCTTGTAGGCGACAGGGTTGATCTGCTGCAGGATCTCGAATGGTCAGAGGAACCTGGGAGCAAATTTGAATGACGGCACCCTCAGTTGGATATTCCTAGAAGACAGCCAGACCCTTGTACCAGGAAGAAACTGAGGAGGTTCTCTTCTCCTTGTGTCAGTCTTCCGTTTCATGCGGTCGACTGCCATTAGTATGGAGGATCGAGTCTGCTGCCAGATCTGCAGGAAGGCTCTAAACGTGGAGTCAGCCGCTGGTACCTCGGAAGTATCGGGCACCGGGAGAGAAATTCGTGGGTGCTGGCCGTAGACAATGAAGAATGGTGTATTCCTTGTAGACTTGCTGATGTGATTATTGTAGGAAAACTCAGCGCATGGAAGCAACTGCACCCAGTCATCATGCTGCTTGGAGATGAAGTGGCGTAGGTAGTTCTCCAAAATCTGGTTGATCCTCTCGACCTGACCATTAGATAGAGGATGGTAGGCTGAGGAAAAGTCCAACTTCACACCGAGGAGTCCGCAGAGGGCTCTCCAGAACTATAAGGTAAACTGAACCCCCCAATCAGACACAATATGCTGCGGCAAGCCGTGTAGCCGGAAGATATGTTGGATGAATAGCTTAGCCAACTGAGGAGCAGAAGGAAGACCGGTCAGAGGAACGAAGTGGGCCATGTTCGAAAATCGGTCCACCACCACCCAGACAGCACTGCATCCGGCAGAGAGAGACAGGTCCATGATAAAGTCCATAGCTATATGTTGCCAGGGAGCATTGGGCACAGGCAATGGCTGGAACAGACCAGCAGGTCTCGAGTGAGCGGCCTTGTTCGCTGCACATACAGAACAGGAAGAAACTAAGTCCATAATATCCTTGGGCAGCATAGGCCACCAGAAATGATGAATAATCAGATCCAGGGTCTTAAATACCCCGCGTGACCTGCCAGTCTAGAGGAGTGTCCCCAGCGGAGGATTCTTCCACAATCAGCCAGGCGCACAAAAGTCCTCCCTGGAGGAATGTCCCCAACTTGCAGGGGATTGACAGAGACAATGCAAGATGGATCAATAATGTTCTGTGGACTCTCTATGGTGTCTTCCGTCTTGAAAGACCTGGACAAGGCATCGGCCCTCACATTCTTGTCGGCCGGGCGATAATGGAGCTCAATCTGGAAACTTGTAAAGAACAGTGACCACGTGGCCTGACGATGGTTCAGCCATTGGGCCGTATGGAGGTAGGTTAGATTCTTGTGGTCTGTAAAAATTAAGATCGGATGAGCTGCGCCCTCTAGCAGATGTCTCTACTCTTCCAGGGCCAATTTGATGACGAGTAACTCCCGATGCCAATCGAGTAGTTGCGTTCTGTGGAAGAGAAGAGCTTAGAAATATAACCACATACCCTTGACTTGCCCTTGGGGCCTCTCTGGAACAGGAGTGCACCAGCACCGACATAGGATGCGAAAACTGCAGAGAGACATCCGGATGATGGAGAAAAGAGGCTGACGTGAAGGCACTCTTCAGGCTATTGAATGCGTACTCTGCCTCGGGAGTCCGCACCTTGGCGTTCATACCCTTCTTAGTGAGGTTACATATGGGAGAAGTCAGTAAGGAGATGTTTGGAATAAACTGCCTGTAAAAATTAGCGAATCCCAAAAAGCGCTGTATGGCCTTCAAGCCTTGAGGACGTGGCCATTCCAGATCAGACTTTACCTTCTCAGGATCCATCTGGAGACTTAGATTCGAGACGATGTAGCCCAGGAAGGGTTGAGAATCTCTGTCAAACACGCACTTCTCCAACTTGGCGTACAGACTATTCTCCCTTAACCATAGCAGAACTTGATGAACATGTCTCTGGTGCGTCATAGGATCTGGAGAAAAAAATCAAGATGTCATCAAGGTAGACTACTACACAAACATAGAGCAGGTCACGGAAAATGTAATTGACAAACTCCTGGAAGACCGCGGGAGCATTACACAGGCCGAAGGGCATTACTAGATACTCATAGTGTCAATCACGGGTGTTAAATGCAGTCTTCCATTCATCACCCTGGCGAATCCGGACTAGGTTGTAAGCCCCACGCAGGTCTAGCTTAGAAAAAATCTTGGCACCACGTATATGATCAAACAGTTCAGAGATCAGTGGCAACGGATATTTATTCTTCACCGTGATCTTGGTAGTCGATACAAGGACAAAGAGAGCCATCTTTCTTTTTGACAAAGAAGAACCCGGCTCGTGCCGGGGAGGAAGACTTTCGTATTAAGCCCCTCTCCAAGTACTCTTTCACATAGGCGGACTGTCACGATGCGGGGTGTGGACCCACTGGACCGTACCACATAGCGGGATGGCAGCTGGCCAAACAGGTAAAGTACAGAGTCAATAGTTCAGAGAGGATACCTGAGGCAACGTAGACAGTAGCAAGGCAGGCACGTCTGGGACCAGGCGGTGGGTAGACGTCAGGTGTGGCGTAGGAGAACAGGCGTGGAACGCAGCACAATATGGCAACAGCTCAGCACGGCACTAGAACAGGATAGCACGGAAACAGGATACAGGATAAAGGAACAGGGTACACTGGGAAACTGGAAGACACTAGGAGACCATTAGTACGACATACTTCGGGTAACAAACAACGCTCTGGCAAGGAACAAGAGGGCAGAGTCCTTTTTATAGCCCAGAGCATCATGGGCTAGATTGCAGACTTCCTGCAATATGCGCGCACTGGCCCTTTAAGACCATGCACGTGCGGGCGCGCGCGCCCTCCGGAGACAGTCTCTGTAACCGGAAGTGAGTGCCGGCGCCTTACCGGAGGACGACGCTGCACACAATTCGGATGTCCATGGCCACAGCCGTCAAGGTGTAAGTCAAAACGATGGGCCGTGGCCATAGACATTACATGGACATGGACATAGTCTCTGACAAGGAGAGAGGATATACCCTACCACGGGGAAGGGATGCACCAGTAATCAGCTCAATAGGGCAGTCATACGCCCAATGTGGAGGCAATGTCTCCGTCTCCCTCTTGCTGAAGACGTCCGAAAATGCAGCATAATAACTCGGCAATCCTGCCAATGACCGAGGCAGCGAAGGCTGAGCCGAACAAATCTGCACCAGGCAATGACCTTGACACTCAGGGCCCCACTGGACATGGAACAAAAGGACTACTGCATAAAACAATAATCCAGAATGAGCAGAGCGGGCGGCTGCTGCTATTTATACCCAGTGCTGCTCTCTGATTGGTGCAAATCCAAGTCATAACCTCACAGCCAGCATGACTATTACCGCCTGGGTGGTTGTATTTAGATAGTGCAGCTTTCTGATTGGTGGAAATCGAAGCCACCATTGACACATCACATTTAGCATTACTATTACTTTGGTTATTAATATATTTGTTTCTTCCGAACAGATATTAGTATACAGTGTGTACATATATATATATATATATATATATATATATATATATATATATATTACACACACACACACACACACATATATATATACTGTATATATAATGTGTATGTGTGTGTGTTTATTAAAAATATAAATACACAGATTGGTGCAGAAGCATTTGGACAGTAACACAATTTTTATAATTTAGCCGTTTTCGGAATTACAGCAATTTTTTTTACTCGGCTTAAAAATTATTGTACAATTGACTGATAAGCAGATTCATGGTCCGGTGTGCCCTGTTTCCTCCTTTGGTTGGGTTCACGTGTCGTGGTTGCAAAAAAAAACAACTATTTTTTTTTCTGTGATGTTGTGAAAATTGAGGCAAAATGGTGTGGTTTTGTCATGTCTCGGCAAAAAAACAATTTTTCTGTGGCAAATTGCTGCGTTTCTTCCATAGTCGCAGCCATAAAATACATTTTTAACAGCGGCGTGTGAATCCAGCTTCATTTTATAACAAATTAATGAAATAAAAGGTCTGAACTTGATTTCAAGTTGGATCCTTCACATAACATTTAGGAACTCGCAGCACATGCACAGAAGTGAATTTTAGTTATTTTATTTACCAATGTTGAAAAAGCTCAGTTTCCGCCCACTTATTGGAGATTGAGAGAAGCACCAGCATGCAGGTTGAAATGTCGCTATTTCACCATGGGTGAATATGTTTTTGAATATTATACTGTATATATGTATTTTTTTTTATTATTATTTTTACGTAAACTAGGTTTTTATTAAGACTTTTAACAGATACATAAGAAAACAAGCAAAAGAAACAGCTCTGAAAACATACACCTTGTAGCGCCCATGGCCGCGGGCCGTCGGGTTTACTCACCTCCCAACGCCCGCAGCCATGGATCTGTGAGCGCTGGCCTCCGTCTCCCTCCTAGGAGATGCCAGCGCTCACTTCCGCTCCGTTCGGCTGGATCCCGTAGGGTGCGCGCGCACGCTCGCGCCCGGCCTTAAAGGGCCAGCGCGCGCAATTAGGAAATTGTCATCACCATCAACTGCCACGATTTTCTGGTCTATAAGAAGGCCCCTGGCCTTCTAATCCTTGTCTGAGCATTGTTAGTCTTTCCCAGTCTGTCTCGCGTTCCAGCTGTTACCCGTGCCCTGTTACCGTTCCTGTATTCCGTGTTGTTCCTGTGCCTACCCGCGTTCAAGTGTCATCTGCCACGTCAAGTGCCATCTGCCACGTCAAGTGCCATCTGCCACGTCAAGTGTCTTCTGCCATGTCAAGTGCCATCTGCCACGTCAAGTGTCTTCTGCCACGTCAAGTGCCATCTGCCACGTCAAGTGCCATCTGCCACGTCAAGTGTCTTCTGCCACATCAAGTGCCATCTGCCACGTCAAGTGCCATCTGCCACGTCAAGTGCCATCTGCCACGTCAAGTGTCATCGGATACTGCCCGCCACGTCTGGTGCCACTTGCTGCACCTGCCTCCATCCGTGCTGAAGCCACAGCCACCGCCCGGACTATTTCAGGTACCCAAGCATACTGTCTGCCATTTACTTCTGCTTAGACTGTGACCTGGTCAGCTGCCTCCCCGCTACGGCGGAGCGGCCTAGTGGGTCCACATACCCTGTGCCTGTGACACACCTCATTACTAACAGCATTACTCATAGGAGAGACATTAGTATGCTTACTCATACTTCCACATACAGTATCGGATAAATACACATAACATATGTTGTAAACTAGACCTAGGATCATCACATCCCAAAGTTAGACCCAGAAACACTGTGTAGACCGTGTGACAACTCCCCAGGCATCAGAGAGGAAAAGATAAGAGAAAATAAGAAAGAAAACGAAAAGAGAAGGAAGGCAAGAGGAAGAAGCCAAGAATTAATGAGTATGAAGCACAGGAGAACTCCCTGTGTCATACCCCACGGGGGAGGGGACGGGGGGACGACAGAAGAAGGGGTTAGACCTAGGTGGAAGAATAGACTTCTCCCTCCCCAGACGGAAGCCACTATAGTACCAGGCCTCGTATGACAGACCCCAACTATGTGAGGGTTCAGCTCAGCCAATCAGCAAAGTGAGGACCAGATTTGAAGGATGACCACTCCACAGAGAAAGAACTTTACCAAAGTGATCACTATCTTCTGCTGCACGAGATTCCATTTGACACAAAAAGTCCATCTCCACAGCCCATTTCCCAATGGAGGGCGGCACAGTAGACTTCCAATGTCTAGGAATAACTGTTCGGGCCGCAGTCAAGAAGTGTCTGAGTAGGCCCTTCTTTATGCTCGGCAAAGGGCCAGGAATCAGAGATAGCAAAGCCACCTGAGGAGAGGGCACCAGCGGAGCATCCTCCACTATTACATGTATGTCAAAAATCGCTTTCCAGAAAGTCTGTAATACTGGACACGACCACCAAATGTGCAACATCGTTCCGGTCTCATTCCCGCAACGCCAACACAAATCCGACACCTCAGGGTACATCCTATGTAGAATCTGTGGGCAACGGTATCGTCTAGTCAGTATCTTAAAATTATTTTCCTGTGCATGGCAAGCTACAGGCATTTTGTGAGACAGAAAGAAAACTCGGTCCCAATCTGCTAGAGACATGTTTACTCCTAGTTCTCGCTCCCAGGCGCTAAGGTATGCAGGAGGTTGGTCCCCACCTGCCTCCAAAAGTAAGGTATATAGAGCGGATATAACCAGAGCCGGAGGCTCTGTTTGAAGCAACACCAACTCAAAGGCAGTATTAGTGACGATACGCATTCCATCCGGTAGAGCCGAACGCAAGAAGGTAGACAATTGGGCATGCTCCATCCAAGAAAGCGTCCTCCCCGGGCAAGTTCCTCGCAAGTCCAACAAGGAAGGAAGCCGTCCTTCATCTGACATTACCTGACATAGTCTCGTGCCATCAGAAGAAGACCAACTCAAAAAATGAGTGGTATTGACAGCTGGTGGAAATTCTGGGTTATCAAAAACCGGTCTATGAGAAAGGCCCTTTCTAACCAACAGTCTGTCCCACAAAGTGAGATAATGCTGGGTAAGTATCGGAAGAGTCAAGAGAGCCGGTCGATAATCTGGAAGAATCCACGGCAACGATCTGAGGGAGAGAGCGATTATGGACTGCTCAATCCCCACCCACAGTTTATTGGGGCCATTATGAAACCAGTCCACTACCCTTGCGATAATCACGGCCTGATGATATATTGACAAGTCCGGGAGTCCAGCTCCCCCTTCAGCTTTGGACGGGACAATGACCTCAGGTTGAGGCGCGGCCTCCGGGTGCCCCACACAAAATTTCGAAAGACCTTTTCCAGAGTTCTTAAAAACGCTCCAGGAATCAGTACCGGAATGGCCTGAAGCATATACAAAAACCGAGGGAGGATGTCCATTTTGATAGCGTTTATGCGGCCAAACCATGAGAGATGTGCTAGATCGTAGGAATGTAGGTTTTTAAGAGTAATTTGAAGTAAAGGCTGATAGTTAAGAGAATAAAGATCAACTAGGTCCCTAGGAATTTGAACCCCCAAATATTTAATAGACCTCGACTGCCATTTAAAGGAAAAGGATGACTTTAAAAGATCCAGCACCTCAGAAGATAGAGAAATATTGAGTGCTTCTGTTTTCGTATAGTTTACCTTGAAGTTGCTGACCTGGCCAAATGTCTCGAATTGCACCGGTAAAGAAATCACGGGGTTCGTTACAAAGAGCAAAAGGTCATCTGCATATAGAGCTAGTTTATGACATTCCCCGCCTATTCCTATCCCAGAGATATCCGGGGAGTTGCGGATAGCCACCGCTAAATGTTCCATCGTGATGACATAAAGTAAGGGGGACCTCCCTGTCTAGTTCCGTTGGCAATCGGGAAGGGTGTTGAAAGTATCCCATTGGCTCTAACTCGTGCAGTAGGTGTCTGGTATAGAGACAGGATCCTGTCTACCATAATGGGCCCGAGCCCTATCTGTGTTAACGCCGATTTCAGGAACCCCCAATGCACTCGATCGAAAGCTTTTTCCACATCAACTGAAACTAAGCAAGTGGGTAATGACTTTTTCAGTGCATAGGATATTAAGAGAATCATTTTGTTGGTTGTATATATGTATTTTAATAGTATATTAGACGCCACCCCGTGCTCTCTAAATTATGGGCCTATAGATTTCTATGTGTGCTTTATTACTGGTCCTTATTATATGGATTCATAATGCGGCCGTGTGCATGATTTCTAAATGGAGGATTCCTGAGACCATAATAAACCAATAGCTGGAAAATTGATCCTCTCGCTCTTCCTCCAATAAATAAACACACAGCACACTTATAAACTTTTTGTTGTTGGACAGGGGCCGGTTACAGCTGTTATTATGATTTTCTGCCATACAATTTTAAAATTCCTTTTTAAAATTAAACACATGATCTGAAGCGATATGCCAGCCACCAGCCTACCGGCGGGCAAGTGCGCCTTCAAATCCACCACGTAGGTGTATAATAGATGAGTGTAATATAGTGTATAGGTAGGTGTACAATAGATGAGTGTGATATAGTGAGTGTGGGTATCTATCTATCTATCTATCTATCTATCTATCTATCTATCTATCTATCTATCTATCTATCTATCTATCTATCTATCTATCTATCTATCTACAGCACACAAGAAAATGGCGACAGCACACTGCGAACACTAATGTAACCTAAGCCACTAAATAGAAATAAATATGCATTACTGCTAAATCTACTTACAATAGGGAGGTTCTTAGCACACATTTTTATCAAATTGTGTGAGCCCACCTGCCACGACAAGGTGACCTCTATGAGGTGGGAACCTACGCTGCACATATTCCCAGAACTGGGACTAAACCTACATATATCTGGGGATGGTAGGAACCAGCACTGAACTAATTAAAATCACCCAGGGCAGAATAGGAGGAGCGCAAGATCAAAAAATGGAGGCAGTCACTAACCCCACATATATGGATCACATAAACAACACAAAAGTTTGAACAGCACATTCCAACAAAATGAAAGAAAATGTGTATGCAGGTGCAAGAACGCCGGTGACTGCAAATATACAGCACACAAGAAAATGGCGACAGACTATCTATCTATCTATCTATCTATCTATCTATCTATCTATCTATCTATCTATCTATCTATCTATTTAACAAATAATTAACTTTTTACCTCAGCATGTATATAATTCCTACCTGTAGTCATCTGAGAATGTGTTCTTCTTCAGCAGTCACTACTACCAGCAGAGTTTACAGGTTTTTTTCTTATACACCCAAACAGGTGCAACTATGCCAGCTGCATTTTAATCAATTTCATTTAACCTATAGTATGTTTTTGGAGTAAATCATTTACTATTCATTATTTCTAAGCTGTATTAGTACTTAACAAAATATAAATACGTGTATTCAGTTACAAGAGGCTCCCCGTATAGAGGGACTATGCTCAAGTGTTGGTAAACACATTAGTGACTTTAATCTACAATAACACTCACCAGAAATCCCATTGGCAAAAGTAGACAGTTACATTCGTGCTGCAGCAAAGGATCCTTTAATAAAAAAAAAAATCAGCTTTTACCTGTGACGGCTTTCACATGAAGTTGGTTATCAGTCAGGAAAATATTACATAAAGAGATGAACAAGGACAGGAAAAGAAGTTCAGTGACAGCTTGTGTTGTGGTGACAAGATAGAAAAGCCTGCAATAATGTAATAATGAGTTGTGAGTGGCAGCAAAGAGAATCAACAGTCAATAAACCCAGCAGAAGTAGTATGTGTATCTGCTGGGTTACAAAGGACTAAAAAACATACGCTGTACAATATATTAGGAGTGCGTGTATCAAAGAGGCGTAATTTCGGCCCCAATGCAAAATCTGTAGCAGGGCCCCCCTTCATACTGGTGTCTTCTTGTGTGGACTCGCACCAGGGCTCAGGTACCAGGGCTACCTCGGTACTCTCTATGACTAAGCCACTTTGTGTATGTTTATAATACCCCGTCAAAAATTACCAGAATTACTCCCAAATTGCTTGAAACATTGTGTACATTTTTAACAGGCATAGATACAATAACACAACTTCTTACAGAAAAATCTAATAAAAATGTGGCAATCTTTATTCGATAAAGTCCATTGTTAGCGGTATATGCCATCAACCATCAGTACTATATTGCCTAAATCAGTACTGTTGTCAGGTATGAGTTGGTGCATCCAGTCCTTTCACATTTCTTACACCCAATTTGACGTTTTCGAATTACCTATCACTTCTTAAAATGGTATTTAACATTAAGTAACTTTGCAAATAGTCTTTATTTAAAAGCTTTAAGACCTTTGTGTCTCCATGGTTTCAGACTACAAACGAACCCACTGTAGTCTGATCCTGCAACCATATTTTTTATACTGCTAAATATTTTTTTTTCATCAAGACAATTTGCAAAGATACATTGGAAGAATAAAAACTTAATATACCCTTTAAATACTCACGAAAGCTGATGATTCATTACATCCCACACAATCAACATATTCATTGTCTACTTACTGCGTTCTGTTATCTCATTAAATAGAGATTGTTCTCATCTTGCCCACTTTAAGATGTTATAATTTTGTTAACACATGGGGTCCTTTGTCCCTTGACCGGGACCACGTGTTCAGTGGAAACATTGAATGGTGTGGAAATCCACTAACTTTAGTAGACATGCCGGCCAAATTGAGCATTAAACTGGGTTGTCTGGATTGGACATAATAGGTTCTTCCATGCTGAACTAATCACGCAGAATCTTAAGGTACTTTTACATCGCCCGACATGGACCGTGTAAACGAGCGCCGATCCACGCCAGTGTTCACACGGCTTATTTTCAGGCGTATTTTAGATCATAAAAGGCTTGTATTACACTCCAAAATACATTTGAAATACGCCTGCAAATAATAAGAGTTTTCCATTGATTTCTATGGGAAAAACACTGTGGTGTTCATATGAGGCGTGTTTTTCCACTGCTGAATTTAAAAACAACCCCACATAGAATGTCACTTCAAAAACGCCTGGATTCAGGGGCTTTTTTCCCTTGAAATCAACCTTGTATTTTTCTGCCTTAAACATTTGCCGCGTGAACATGACCTTATATAACTGAAAAAATAAATAAGAGACCCTAATAGTTGGCGGGCAAAAAACTTTAAACTGTGCAGAAAAATTGCCAAAGGCAATAGAAGCCTATTTTTCCCCAACTACTTATTGACTGATTAAACTAGTTTAAATAAATTAGATAACTTTATTACATACCAAAAGGGTCATGCAACATAAAATGTAAAATTAAAATGCGCTGCTGGCAAGTAAGATATATGCGCTAACACTCCTATATCTAGTTAGGATTAGGTAAAACCCAATTCAAGTGGTTTCCGCTAGGTTTCAGCGACTAAATTATGAAGTGATCCAATATGATTGCTAGCTAAAGTAACATTGAGCTAAAAGAATTGATGCAGCCCCCCGCCCCCCGACATGTTTCGCTACATACGTAGCGTCTTCAGTGGTTTTGGGGCTAATGACGGCGCACTCCGAACAAAAACACCTCTTTATAAGCTTCAAATAGGGTGGAAGAAGGTGTGCCAGTATAACTGGGCAATCTAGGCCACGTTTGAAGGACAAGCCCCATTCCCTACTTAATGGACATACCAAATGTCCAATGAAAAGCCGGCGCGATGCGGCCAATGACAGACGACGCCTGCGCACTTGTGCAGTAAGTATGTACCGAGACTAAGTAAGAATTCAATTTCAATGCGTATGTCAAAGGACGGGTGGCCGTACTGCGCATGCTCGGACACTTAATCTGCTCCTAGATTAACGAAGCAATCGGTATTATACTAAGTATATAGCGTATATGTATAGACTTAGTTATTTAGATTGAGACAGAGCCAAGGTTAACTATAGGAGCAAGAAGGGAAAGAGCTTACAAATATTATGATACCCTTTTCTGAGAGCAAATACATTGAAGGGGCTTATGGTCACATGGAAAATATTTTCCTACAGATAGTATCTAGTAGACCAATAAATAGGGAATTTATGAAACATGGTCTTATAGTGACAAATATGTGGACTAACATATGCTGAAAGAACTGTAAATATTTTGTGGTACTTACATACAGAGTCAATCAACAACTGTGCATTATGTACCATGCCCCCTGTGTGAATAATCCAGAATTGTCAAGGGCATAAATACTCTATGGGCAAATTCAGCAGCTGTTATGGGGTCTAGGGATCCCTGCCCAAGTTCTCCCCACTGCTCTTCCCTGGGTATTAATTTGCCCAGGTCCTCTCTTTCAATTGACCTCCCACGAGGTTAACCAGCTGAAAGGTCACATTGCACTTCTCTCATATCTCGGAATGAAAAAGGAGCAAACAAGTGAGGAGTCTGTCCTAAGATAGGTAGAAGCATCGGTTGAATTGTAAGGGTACGGTCTCACGTAGAGACGGCCGCATGCAGCCAACAAAATCGTGCGGCCATTGGCCACTACAGATGAGCCTGGCTTTAGCCACATGCGGACCATACCTGACATAAACTTAAAACAGATCTATTGGTGTCTTCATTAGAAGAGATCAACATTCCAGGCCTGCAAACACCCACCGAGCACTTTACCAGTAAATTACATACAAAATGCGTTCTCTCACATCTTGAGCTGCATCCTTTCTTTACCTGAAAGGAGAAACTCTCCTGGGTTTGTAACCCCGAGGTCTTTTCATTTCATCGGCTAATGAGAATCAATCAGACAGATGTGTGTTTGTGTGCACGATCCTCTGTGTCTGATTATTCTTCCGGCAGCTGATTGAAAGAAAGTCAGAAGTTTCTTCTTTTTTTAAAAAAAAACTTACTCAGCCCCATGTAGAGAGATAACGATGAAAGGAAATGTTCCATAAGTTATCTTATTATCTATAGTTTTATTTCTCCAGATGTCCTTCAAAAGTCCAAACTTTTATATCATTTCTTCATCAATGTCAGAGACCATATACAGCTGGTCATACACATAAGACAGCGGTTGGGTGAATAAGCATTTTGATGACAGCTATCTCCTCCCATATACATGGCTGAGCATGAATGTTTATTTCACTGCGGAGAGATTCCCGATCCTTGTTTCCCCTAACTTATGGTGTTAGGGTACAATCCGGAAGCCCCCTTACACATTATGTTATCAATGTATACCACTTTATCTAATGGGTATTGGCAGCTTAATCCCTTACTTGGGGGAGTATGGAGCGGGCTCACGGGCTGTTGTATGTTACAGCAGACACTTGTAATGATCGTTTAACCCCTTAGATGCTGCGGTCAATAGGAACAGCAGCATCTACGCCGTTGGGAACAGGGGGCAGCCTCCTCTGACATTCCATCGCTCCCCGTGACGAGATCGTGGGGTGCTGTAGGTTGTAATGGCAGCCTGGGGCCTAATAAAGGTAGGTCTGATATCTTTGTATTCCTATTAAGCCCTGTCAGACTCACAATATACTGAATACATTAGTCTTGCAGTATATCGTAAAAACGATCCAACGATCGGTGGTTCAGGTTCCTTGAGAAAGGTTCCTGTTGAACCGGCTGTTTTGAGGTGAATAAATCCACCCTGCTTTCATCTATCTTGAAGTCCTGGTGCCGTTACTACGCTCTATCTTCTTCTCTATCTTAAAAAAGGGAAGCTGATCCACCCCCTGGTGACGGGCACATGGCCTGATTTTCTGGATTTGTGGAGTGCTGTGTTCATTTGTATTTGGACTGTGTACATATATATATATATATATATATATATATATATATATATATATACATATATATATATATATTATATATATATATATATATATATATATATAGTAAAAAAAAAAAAAACTTTTTCAATTTTCCCACAAGGCATGACGTTTTTACTGCACAGTGAACGCCATAATGACAAAACCCAAAAGATTTTTTTTTTCCAGTTTCCCAGTACATTATATGGTACAATAAATGGTGCCATTAAAAACTACAACTCGTCTCGTAAAAAACAAGCCCTTGTACGGCTATATCGACAGAGAAATAAAAAAGTTATGGCATTTGAAAGGTGTGGAGGAAAAAAAGCCAAAATGAAAATCCGATAAATGGTTGCGGAGGAAAAGGGTTAAAGTTAATGTCCACCTTATAACATCATGTTGTTTTTGGGTCCAAATTTCTGTGCTGTTTATTTTCTTAATATATCTATCTAGCAGTTAAAGCTCTGTTCCAAATCCACTGCACAGGCTTAGAGTTGAATGATAAAATTCCGGCTGCCTGCCGTTGCCACTAGAGGGAGCGTAGCAGCTTTATACATACTGTTTTATTATTGAGTGTTAATAGTATAAAGTAAGCTCCTAAACTCCCTCTAGTAGTAACTGCCAGTCCGGAATTTTATAATTTAACCCTATGTCTATGCATGGTATTTAATAGTCTCTATCAGAAAAATTAAGTTATTACCACTAAAAATATATCTTAACCCCTTAGTGACCAGCCCATTTTAGGCCTTAATGACCAAGCTATTTTATTCGTTTTTCTATAGTCGCATTCAAAGAGCTATAACGTTTTTATTTTTTCGTCTACATAGCTGTATGAGGACTTGTTTTTTGCGGGATTAGTTGTGCTTTTTAATGGCACCATTTTTGGGTACATATAATTTTTATATTAACTTTTATTAACCTTTTTGGGGGGGATTATAAAAAAAACCTGAAATTCCGCCATTGTTCTATGCGTTTTTAAATTGACGCCGTTCACTGTGCGACGTAATTAACATGTGACCTTTATTCTATGGGTCGGTACGATTACGGCGATACCACATGTGTAGAGTTTTTTTTATGTTTTACGACTTTTGCACAATAAAAACACTTTTGAACTAAAATTATTTGTTTTTGCATCGTCGCTTTCCAAGAGCCGTAATTTTTTTATTTTTCCATCAATGTAGTGATTTTTTGGGCTTGTTTTCTGCGGGACAAGACGTAGTTTTGAATGGTACTGTTTTGGGGTACATGGGACTTATTGATTCATTTTTGGCGTTTTTTTTTTACGGTGTTCACTTTGCGGTTTAAATTACATATTAACTTTATTAATGGCGTCATTACGGTCGCGGCGATACCACATATGTGTACTTTTTTTTTTTTTTACACTTTTACTAAATAAAACCACTTTTTATGGAGAAAAAATGGTTTTATTTATTTTTTTACTGTACTTTTTATTAATAATCTTTATTTCACTTTGATGACTGATTTTATTAGTCCCACTAGGGGACTTTACTGTGCGATATTCCGATCGCTGCTATAATGCTCTGGTATACTTCGTATACCAGTGCATTATTGCCTGTCAGTGTAAATCTGACAGGCAATCTGTTAGGACGTGCCTCCGGCGCGTCCTAACAGGCATATGTCCAGGGCAGACCTGGGGGCTTTTATCAGTCCCCCGGCTGCCATGACACCCCATCGGAGACCCGCGATTTCATTCGCGGGCCGCCGATGGGTGACAGAGGGAGCGCACTCCCTCTGTAAACAAAGTTAAATGCCGCGGTCGCTATTGACGGCGGCATTGAACGGGTTAAACGGCCGCGATCGAAGTAAACTTCGATCGCGGGCGTTGGAGCAGGAGCTCAGCTGTCATCAGACAGCAGAGCCCCGGCTCCTGCCTGCACGGGAGACCCGTGCAGGACTTAGACTAGGCTGACGTGAAAAGGCGTCAGCCTAGCCTAAAGCCCAGTAGTGAATCACGTGAAAAGGCGTATTAGTGGTCACTAAGGGGTTAAGAAATGAATTCATACATTATTTATTATTTTAAATTTAGACAGTCACATCATTATCACACTGCAAACAAATTGTAAATCCATGCCGTGGAGCGGTAATGGTGTGGCAGAAAGTTGTATGCGAATGTTGTCTTATTATATAAAGATTAACCAGTTTGCATACTATATCTGAATGACTGTCCTCTAATATACTAACTACAAATTCTCACCTCAAATCCTGGACTCTTCCCAAATCAACCAGTGCAGCTTTTAGTATAAGTAACGATAATGAGAATCCTGGAGACTTTCTGGCCAAAATGCAGAGGCAGGAAAGAGGAGATTGTACTTGTAAGAATTAATGGACAGCACTCAGACCACAGGCAGGAAGGACGATAAATGTTCTCCCAGGAGAGATGTCAGGTCTGTACTGATACACTTAAAAGTCACCGGTAAATATAAGCCTTTGAGTTGTCCTCTTCAAGTTTATAACAATTCTATTAAGCCAATTTTATAGTTATTCCTGTTTTTGGAAAATCTTAATGACAACCAATATGGCTACCATTATAGCTCCCATAGAAACTGTCATCCAGTTTTCTAAAAATCCTGCATCCAAATCTGCCTAGTGTCGTGGAAGTCAATGGCTCAAAATATATTAGACTGAAATTTAGACGAGTGTTCCAACAGACCCTCACGCCAGGAACTTTATCCATCATCCTAATCAGGAGATTCCATACCGATATATATCGAGAGAGGAGAAATAACACAGACACTGCTGGTATGCTCAAAATACTCCTCTGAGGGTTTATTGCCAAACTCAATTACAATAACATCATTCAAAAGGGGTGTAGGCTTGAGGTTACCCAATCAGAAGCAATGTGACAATATTTCATATTCAGCCAATAGCAGACCATAAGAATATTTCTAGTACAGAATTATAATTCTTAATTAAAATGCTGACATCAGGTAACACCTGGAGACAAACATACAATGGGGTGTTGTTAGCTGTTCTTTCCCATGAGGGAGTTTGTTGCGATAACGAGAAATAGCTGCACTTTATGTCTGGGCGTTCAGCCAACCTGCTACAATGGGGTGTATGAAGAACACATGATAAACACATAAAGATAACACATTTCTTTGAGACTCAAGCAGAACTATGTAGAGGAAAGGCCATTAAAATAATGGAGAATACATATCTTAGTAATTCGGCATCCTGCTTGATAATTCATAATGTAATTTAATACAGAGAATATAAGCAAATAGACCATCCTTCACACTAGGTATATAATAATCCATTCTCTTCTCTTCTCCTGTATAAAATGGCAGACTTGCCATTCAGTATTCTGGAAAAGTTTGGTAACAACAAGCCCTGGGAGATTTGATGGTAGTCATTTTGGTTGTTATCCAACTGACCAAAAAAACAGATATAACTAAATAGCTGAACAGGAGATGAAAATGAAGATGTCAAAAACCTCAATGACACCAGGCCCTCAACTAGTTTTTCTTATCTATGTCACTAATTTTTGAAAAATCCTTTTAAAGGTCAACAACAGACAAATCACTCAATGTCCCTGAGGTAACAGAGGTGCCCTGTACATGTATCAGAGTCTTGTAGTCTAAGGTCCATCACCTCTTTAACATATTATTTTTTTGTGTTGTCTATCCTGTTTAAAGGAAGCTCTGGACAAAATGACGCTTACATGACATATAATTATTCATAAGAAAATGTTTCGGAATCAATAATGAATCATTTTTGCACCCGTTGTCCTGAGTAAGGCTTTGTTCAAATCTGCGTCAGGGTTCCATTCTGACGTTTCGTCGGAGCTTCCCTTCAGAATAGAACTTTTACTGAATCAAACGGAAACCATAGATTTACATTTGCATCACCATTGATTTCAATGATGACGGATCAGGTGCCGATGGAACCCTTGCACAAATGAGACAAACGGAAACCATTGACTCCGGATCTGTCACCGTTGAAATCAACGGTTTCCGTTTGTTTCAGTCAGGGTCCCGTTCTGACGGGAAGCTCCGACTGAACGTCAGAGCGGAACCCTGATGCAGATGTGAACGGAGCCTTAGCCGTTCTAATCAGAAGAAATAAGCACCGCGTCAGTAGGTGAAACCACCGGAACTCCAAGCTTCTGCAGAGTTCTGGTGGTGTTACTCACTATAGCGCTGAAGAGCTGGTAGTGCATATTGCTGCTTGATGCCAGCAAAGAGCAAAGTTTGGTAGAGAGTTGAAAAGTTGTCTCCCTGCAGGATGCTTGTTCACACGCAATTATCTATACAAGTGGTATGCAGGTTACTTGGCATACAAGTTACCTACCATTGCACCTCAAAATGTGGCTTTATCTAGTCAAGGACAATCAAACTTTTAATTACACTTTACTATTTAACAGCCTCAGTATTTTACCTTGATGCTTTTCACTTATGAATTCAATAACAAGAGTTCCTTTCTTTTAACCTGTTGCCGACACAGGACGAGAATGCTCTTCCTGAACGGCGAGTACTTCGCGCATTAGGACGAGCATTCTCGTTCTGTGTGACAGCCGTCTCTGCGCGCGATCGAGAGCGGGGCAATGGCTGTAATACACAGCCACGGCCCCGCTGCTACAGCGAAGAGAAGACAAACATCCTCTCTCCGCCGTTAACCCTTTGAATGTCGCGATGAAAGCTGATTGCGGCGTTCAAGGAGAGCCGACTGCACTTTAACGCGTTTAAAGCCCATAACTTGTACGGCCAGACATCCCAGGGTGTCCGCGCTGGCACTATGTAGGCTCGGCTGTCAAATACCTTGTTAAGGGGTATGCCGATTACATGCGCATGCACACTGCCGCTCCATTCATTCTCTATGGGAGCGCCGGAGATAGCCGAGTGGAGTGTTCGGCTTTTTCCGGCGCTGACATAGAGAATGAATAGGGGTAACTTGTTGTAACCTGCAAAATCGTGCGGCCATAAAGAGTGTATTAATTCATGGCCGCACGATTTTTCAGATAAAGGGACGGTTTACCCGCATTAACGTGCGGCCACTAACAGGCTATGAACATGGTGCCGGCGCGGTTGTTGGCCGCGTTGCGACACTGTCAGGGCCGCTCTGTGTGGCCTTACCCTAAGGTAGCCACTCTGAGAGATAAATGGTTAATGCTCTTATGACTATACAGAATAATGGGTATTTTAGAAAGGTTAAGAGAAGAAATAGTTTGCAGATGCTCTGCCGTCCCTTGAAATTGCAAACAGATGGAGGTCAATCGCTTGACCACCCCCCTAAGCATAAAGGAAACCTAAGGGAATACCTGGTGCTCCACCAATGAGCTTTTATGGGAAAGGAAGATGTAAGGCTTGAACGTACAGATGACTCATATGTTATGGAATGTTCTTTGTTCGTCTGATGCTATAAGTATGAGCACTGTAGTTCAATAAATTAGAAGTATTACTTTGAGAATTTGGTCTCAGTGTGTCTTTACTTCTCCGAGCTCGCACCCCCCCACCTGATTTGAACCTGCATAGATGATCAAGGCGTAAAGTGACCCCATTGCGATCACAGAAATTGGCGCCCGAACAAGGACTTGACTAGAAGGACGGCACCCCACTCAGTGGATCTCCCGGGACTAGAGTGGCGACCTCCCGGACGAAGGAACGTGCAGACCACTGCTGCAGCAAGGTAAGAAGACTTAATTCTTACAAACTCTGCTCTGCACCTTCCTGTCTGGTAGGTCACCTTCCCGGTAGTACTCCTAAGGAATAGAGGGGCCACGTGAGGGTATTTTTAGTGTAAAAATCTGGTGAAGTCTAAAATAAATCCTACCCTCAGGATAAAGTGCCTGATCTCTATGGCAGTATTTGTATGAATGTTGTAGAAACCCAGTTTTGTGTCACAAATGCATTTTAGAATAAGGAAATTTTTTAAAGATGAAAAAAAAAAAATTCAGATAATCCGGCAAATTACCAGAAACATGTGTACATGCTTCAGGTGACTACGGGGATTATGATAGGCTAAATTTTAGCCCGGAAATCGAAAATTTTGTGCAGTCCAATAATCCGGCATGATGAATCAACACTTGGATTTGACACTCGCCCTATTATTTGGACTAGGGATACTAGCCGTTTTACTGTTATGGTGTGGAGGATATCTCCTTGAGTGGTGTTTAAAGTAAATAAGAAGGACTGTAAAAGGAAGATTCTCTGGCCAGAGTAGAAAGTAAGTACGGAAACTAGAAACTGTCTAAAATAGATGAGAATAGAATTCATCTGTCAGTAGCTAAAATCTGTAACAAAATACGGGTGTGCCTAAGGCCACCACTTACAGTCACAAGATGGGAAACTTGGTTACCCTCTTTAAAGATGAACACCCCAAAGGACAAACCGCCAAACAGGTAGTAGCAGAAAGAGAAGGTAAAAAGACGACACAGGGAATAAAAAAATTAATGAAAGCATGTGGTCTAGAATCCCATGGACGGTTAGATGCAGACAAATGGAATGAATGTTGTGACACAAAGCGTGGATGGCTGAAAGATAAAGGGTTGACTGAGAAAGCCGAAGCATGGAAGAAGGTGTCAGAGGAAGTAACACGAGGGGGATGCATGGAAACAGAATGTAAGAAAAAGTTTTATTATGATTGCTATAATGAAAATCCAGGAAAAAGGACAGAGAAAGTAGGTAGACCCCCGGGGTATGGAGACAGAACGTTAAATGGTCCAGAAGGATGGACGTGTTTTAGGTGCGGTTCTCAGAACCTGGAGTGGAGGGATGTATGTTATGCATGTGGCGCTCCCAGACCTAGGGACAAAAATCCTCTAGGTATATACCCAGTAGTGCCAGGATACTCGAACAACAACCCTTTTGCGCCTGCCCCCACGCATATACCGGAACCATATAAGCAGGTTGCAGGAATGGCCCCAGTGGTGTTAGCACCAGCAGGGGTAATTACTAGGGCAGGTAAAACAAATAAAGGAGCAGAGGGAGGGGATGAGGAAGACGAAGAGGAGCAAAAAGAGCAAAACAGGAAGGACAAGGCAAAAAGAGAGGAACAAGAAAGAGAAAGGCAGCTCCAAACCCTCCAAGACCAGATGGATGAAGGGAGGAATATACCAGTGGGGAAAGACGCTACAGAGGCGCTGAATGCAGTAGCCTCCAAGCTCCAGGTACTGACCAACATATACGCTAGCGAGGCAGATAAGAAAATTAGGAAAAGGGAATATAAGTACAAACCCTGCAATCCCAGGGATGCACTTATATTAGTCCAAAAAGCACCGGATCCAGAGGCAGAACCCATACCCTTCTATAGATATTTAGAACAGATACTGAGTATGTACAAAGCAACCTGGCAGGACCTAGCACAATTGATACATACAAAAATGGGAGGATATAGTGCCACAGTGTTGGATCACTTAGAACCCCTAGCGGGAGGGGAGGAATGGAGACAGAGTGAGGATTCAGGGGATCAACTGGTGATACAGCTAAAAGAGTGGGCAACTCACAAGCAAGCCGAGTTAGGAGTAAATCTAACGGACCTCACTCAGGAAAACTCAGAAACGGTGGAGAAATTCTTCACTAGGCTCCAGACAAGCTGGAAGAACAGGGGGTATCGAGAACGAAACCCTTTGGACTGTAGACTGCTTACTAGTAGTTTTGTGGAAGGATTAAAAAGACCCATACAAGACGGGCTGAAAACGGCCAGACCAGAATATCGTAGTCTAGACCCTAGAGATTTGCTGAATGTAGCTCAGGGAGTGGAGCAGGGATTAAAAGCCCAGACTCAGCGTAGGAAGCAGACCACGGGGGTAGGAATTTACCAGAACCCACAGGGGACACAGAATAGACCCCCCCATAGGGAAATAATATGTTACAACTGTCAAAAGACAGGGCATATTGCCAGAAATTGTAGAGGCCCAAAGCGCTCCAGACAGACCGAAGGAAACATACCCACGGCCCCACCTAGTGGCCAACAGATACAAACATATCAAGCATAGGACAGTGGCAACCCCAGGGAAAGTGCAGTGGTCCTAATACAATCAGTAACTTTAGGACCTGCCCCTACAGTTCCTTTGAGTATTAATGATGGAACCCCGATTCCATTCTTGATAGACACGGGAGCAGCCACCACTGTCATAAAAACTGCACACGTCCCTTCAGACCTCCTATCCCCGGATTATCAGGAATGCATAGGCGTAGGAGGAAGTATAACGAATAATCAAGTGACAAAACCTGTCACCCTACATTTTGGCCCACATCGGTCTCTGGTCACTAGATTAGTTGCTAGCCAATCAACTCCCGTCTGCCTATTAGGTGCAGGTTTGTTGCAGAAATTACAAGCCCACATAGAATATCTTCCAGATGGTACAGTCAAGTTGACCGGTATTTTAAATGATGAAGAGCTGTGTCTGATAGCAGCCTGTGATACCGATCCATGGGAAGACCGACCGCCAGTAGGAGTCCACGTGTGTACTCCAGTAGAACAGCATCACCATTTAAAACATATACCTCATGTTTTATGGTCGAAAAGCCCTACGGACGTAGGAGTTCTGCCAGTACCCCTTGTCACTGTACAACTAAAACCTGGCCACCCACTGCCCCAGAAAAAGCAATATCCTCTCAGCCAGGCTCAATCAGACGCTATCTCGGATAGCATAAAAGATTTTCTGAATGCAGGAGTTCTGGTGGAAATAGTCTCCCCCTGTAACACCCCACTGTATCCAGTCAAGAAGAGATCAGACAAAGGGCAGCCCACTAAATATAGAATGGTTCAAGACCTTAGAGCAGTAAATGCAGCCACTGTATTTAATACGCCCATTGTTCCAAACCCTCATGTGCTCTTAGCCCAGATTCCACCTACCGCCTCTCATTTTACGGTGGTGGACCTGGCAAATGCATTCTTTTCAGTCTCTCTACATACTGATTGCCAATACCTTTTTGCATTCACCCATCAAGGCAAACAATATGCATGGACCGTTCTACCTCAAGGTGCCCACAACTCACCCAGTGCTTACACGGCTGCTATGCAAACAGTATTAGCCGATTGGCTGCCACCACCGGATGTTGTATTATTACAGTATGTCGATGATTTACTTCTTTGCTGTCCCTCTTCCGAAGCGTGTATCCAAGCTTCGGTATCACTGTTGAAGTTTTTAGCGGAAAATGGGTGCAAGGCCTCTAAAGATAAATTGCAATTTTGTTGTACTCAAGTTGTATTTTTAGGACACTGTGTAGCACAAGGCACGAGGCATCTCACACACACCAGAGTAGAAACTATTGTACAAATACCAGTTCCAAAATCTTTAAATGCTTTACGTACATTTTTAGGTTTAGTCTCTTACTGCAGACCATGGATTCGTTCCGCATCCATTCTCATGCAGCCTCTGTATGACTGCCTCAGTAGCCAGCCTTTCCATCTTACGCCCGAAGCTGAAGAGAACTTCCACACTTTGAAATTGGTGGTCCAGACAGCCCCAGCTCTCGGGACCCCCAATTATGACAAGATTTTTCGATTATATTGTACTGAACAAAATGGCCATGCCACGTCTGTACTTACGCAAGCACATGGTCCACAACAGCGCCCAGTTGCCTACTATTCAGATAGGCTTGACCCAGTTGCCCGTGGATCCCCATCCTGTGTACGAGCTATTCTTGCAGTTAATCTTATGTTGAATAAAGCTTCTGATCTTGTATTAGCATTTCCTGTACAGATATATGCCCCCCATGATATTACGGCTATTCTAACTCAAGTACAACCTAAGCATTTGTCCACTGCCAGACATCTAAGATTAACCTGTGCGCTTCTTCTGCCTGAGCAGGTTACACTCCATAGGTGTACCACTTTGAACCCAGCTACCTTACTGCCTCTGGAGCAAGGGGGAGTAGAGACAGGTAAAGTATGGTCGGAATATCTACCAGATACTGAAGAACATGATTGTATGGCCCTTATGGCCCAGGAAACAGTGGGGTTCGCACATGTGAAAGATACCCCACTCCAAAATCCAGACCTGATACTCTTTGTGAATGGTTCACAGTATTGTGTGCAAGGTTATTTCTTCACAGGCTATGCAGTCACCACAGAACATACCGTACTTGAAACAGCATCCTTACCGGCCTCACGCTCCGCACAAGAAGCAGAACTAAAAGCACTTGCCCAAGCCTGCCATCAGGCCACAGGTAAAACAGCAAATATCTACACTGACTCTCGGTATGCATTTGGGATTGCACACGATTATGGCCCCATATGGAGGGCAAGACAGTTTTTGACTTCAGCAGGTACCCCAGTTAAGAATGTGGATTTCGTAAAGTATTTGATGGAGTCTTTATTATTACCAACTGAGGTAGCAGTAATAAAGATAAAAGCTCACACTACGGCCAACACACCAGAAGCAAGGGGAAATGCCCTGGCAGACGAAGCGGCAAAGCAAGCAGCACAGAAGCTACCCGTGTTAGCAGCCGTATGTCAGATAAAAGATCCAGAGGAAACAAGACCAGCTGTAAGCCCGGAACTACTGCAAAAACTTCAAGGACAAGCAACAAAAGAAGAAAAAGACAAGTGGACGGCCCAAGGAGCAACGCTACGAAAAGATGGCCTCTGGCAATTGCAGAATAAACTGTGCCTGCCTAAGACAATGTTCCCAATGATGGCCCAAATAACACATGGAGCGACTCACCAATCAAAAACGGCAATGATGGACTTGGTAAACAAGGTGTGGTATGCCCCAGGGTTTAGTGTGATGGCCAGCAGTTTTACACAAGGATGCATGATCTGTGCAACACATAATATTGGAAGAACTGTAAAAGTACCACAGAAGCACACACCCAGACCTATATATCCGTTCCAGAGACTGCAGATAGACTATATTCAACTACCCAAAGTTGGTACCTATGAGTATGTGCTTGTTTGTATTGATCTCTTTTCAGGATGGCCAGAAGCTTTTCCAGTCACAAAAGCTACAGCAGTAGCCACAGCCAAGAAACTGATAAATGAAGTGGTCTGCAGATATGGAGTGCCGGAAGTAATTGAAAGCGACAGAGGAACACACTTTACGGGTGAAATCATGAACAATATTTTATCTTCATTAGGTATAAACCAAGCACTCCACACACCATACCATCCGCAAAGTAGTGGTAAGGTTGAGAGATTAAACGGGACTCTCAAATTGAAAATCCAAAAAGCTATGGTAGAAACCGGGAAACCATGGACCGAGTGTCTACCATTAGCCTTGTTCTCAGTAAGATACACGCCCACAAAAAGAACAGGTCTCAGCCCGTATGAGATCTTATTTGGGTCGGCTCCCAGACTAGGATGTTATTTTCCACAGGTGCTCCAGATGCAGTATGGTAGGTTAACTGACTATGTATCAACCCTGAACAAAGAATTGACCAAGGTGCATGCACAAGTATTTTCTTCCATTCCAGACCCAGAATCGGTTGCCGGCGCGCATAAGCTAGAACCAGGAGATTGGGTCGTTGTCAAAAGACACGTGAGGAAGAGCCTTGAGCCACGGTTTGATGGACCTTTTCAAGTTTTGCTCGTTACAAGCACCTCAGTAAAGCTAGAAGGAAAACCCAGTTGGATACATGCCAGCCACTGTAAAATGGTCCTGATACTATCAGAAGAATCTCAAGAAGCGTCAAAGACGAAGGACTGAGAAGTCAAGATGAAGCTTTTCTCGGTTGTTGTGATAATTACTGTTTTTATGATGTTACACAATGTATGGACAGCAACCCCTGTGGTAAAAATACAAGGGGAAGGCCAGGGAAAAATGTTCACAATGAGCTGGAACTATGCTACAAGGACACGGAAACAAGGCAATTTTACATGTCAAGAAAATACCAGGTGTTTGATTGCCAATTGGACAACCACAGCAGGAACTTTTAAGTCAGGACCAATGGGAAGGAGTGGGTACTTACAGCTAAAACATGGGGAACAGCCAAATGTCACGATTACCCAGGTGTCAAGTAAATTGCTTATTTGTTGCATTAACACTGACAAACATTTTGTGCAGAAATATTTGGAAAAGCAAACGATACAACGAAGAGACTACTATAATGAAAGTGTAAAAGGATGTGATAAGGTAAATGAAACTGTATTTGTTACACGAGGTATGAATAGAATACTCTGTACCAATGCATCAGAAATAAGTAACAGAACGATTTTTGTATTATCAATTGAAATTTTACATGATGAACATAAGCCACACATAACCGAACAAAGTTTAGAAAGAATACCACATACATGTAAGAATGCTGTTACTCAAGAACAAAGGAAGAATATACATTTCAATATCTCCTTCCCTAAACCCCCAGATTGTCACACTAGAATAAAGAGAGAATGGTATGACACAATGTTAGGAGGGGTAGGAACGGGACTGGGAGTATTGAATGGTATACAGTTAGAAACAGTCATGAATAAACTTGGTTCCGTAGGAGACGACACAGCAACAGCCTTACGCGTAGGGGCTACATGGTTGTCTACGAGTTTTGCTACCCAACAGAGTGGTCTCAAAATAGATCAGCTGTTTTTAAATGTTTTTAACGAATCTATGCTAGTGCAATATAGAACCATGGAGAATATCTCAGCGTTTGTAAACTGGACTGTATGTATTCTCAAAACAATATGGCAAAGAGAATAGATGGATGTTTTTAAATCAAAATTATTCAGCACACACGTAAGACAGTGGACAGATATTCTACCGGTAGAAAAAGTAGATAATACTTGGTTATTGTTGCAACCCGAACATACTGAATGCACTCCCACTTGGTGTGCTGGTAGACTAATAGCTTTCAAGGTAAAAAGCCCTACATTGTTATGCAAATTTATAGTTATGCCTATGGTGATGATAGACCCAGTTATGTTTGAAGGACAGTACTGGATGCCAGAGATAAAGGGAACTCACATACGTTCACAAAACACGACTGTTGACATTGACCTATGCCAATTGACGGAACAGGGGTATGTGTGTAATCAGCAATCAGGAATATATGAACCCTGTTTGATGCAGCACCAAGATAATATTTGTTCACTCACAGTTATCCCTGCTTCACAATTGAGAATATATATAGAAGTAGGCCCCTTGCATGTATGTCTCATAACGGATGACCTAAAGACACTTAAACAATTTAATGTCACCAGTCAATTCTCAGGGTGTTTGTATAATGTGACTCATTTGAATTGGGGTAATGATACGGTAGTCTTCTTGCCCACCCTAGAAGAAATTATGTCTACAATATGGGTTCCTGAACCACTACCTTATAGCAATTTTAGTTTACCATTAGAAGAACTAAGAAGGGTATTACAAAAATCACAAGATGTCCAGAAATTAATAAAAGAACACAATGTAACCCTAAATAAAGTAAAAGTATTGGCTACTATAGCTTCAGGAAAAATAGTGCATTTATCCTCAGCCATAAAGGATGTTAGTGCCCACCACTGGTATGATATTTTCACAGGATTTTCCCCTACAGCCACTACAATATTACACGTATTGTTTCAACCTTTAATCTGTATGATGATATTATTTGTACTACTTACATGTTTCAATTGTTATGCTTTATGTAAGATAAGAAATGCTTTTTCTCGAAGACCTATACACTATGAGCAGAGACGGATGTTGTGAGTTTAAGAGATAAGATGGTTAAAATCACAAAAGGGGGAATTTGTGAGAGATAAATGGTTAATGCTCTTATGACTATACAGAATAATGGGTATTTTAGAAAGGTTAAGAGAAGAAATAGTTTGCAGATGCTCTGCCGTCCCTTGAAATTGCAAACAGATGGAGGTCAATCGCTTGACCACCCCCCTAAGCATAAAGGAAACCTAAGGGAATACCTGGTGCTCCACCAATGAGCTTTTATGGGAAAGGAGGATGTAAGGCTTGAACGTACAGATGACTCATATGTTATGGAATTGCGATCACACCACCCATAATGAAGTCTACTAAAATCTAGTGGGTAGCCAAAAACTGTTTATATAAATTGTAGGATAACTAAAAATCCCAACAACATACTGTACATTGTCCATTGACCACAGCCAATGACACCATAGACACTCTAGTGTTACAAACATATATACTTTAAACAATGTATGATTTTTTCATCCAGGTTTAGGTAGTCATTGCCAGTAATAGAGTTTGGGAGCTCCATTTAAAATGTTGGTGTATGCCCTACCAAAATTTAATTGATGGTAATAGTTGCAGCAAAGCTACTTTTCACTGATACGTAAATGTTTTAGATCATCAATAAGTTGAAAGTGTTGTATACCTCAGAAAATAGATAATTTTTAAAAGAAAAAAACAAACAAAACAGCACTACTCTTGTCCATGAGCTGTGTGGTATCATAGTCAGAACTTGAATGAAAGGTGTAGCACAGCATTGCGGTAAACAGACTTCAATGGCACCATGCAGACTTGTTGGAGAATGAGTTGTGCACAGAGCAGGGGTAGTTTGGCAAATTCTTAGGTCCCAGGATAGTCTCCAATAAACTTTTAAGCTGCATATGGCAACCGTTTCATAGTCAAACTGATCCGGATCAGTAATACACGGCTATGTCAGGTCTAGTAATTATAATCAGGAGGCAAAAACAGGGTCAAGCCAGAGTAATAAGAATAAGTCGGTTCACACAGAAAAACAGAGGGAACAATAGAAAAAATGCCAGGAAACTCAACACCACGGTTGATCACTGCAACACTGCAACACTGGAGTGGTTCGCCTTTAAGGTCCAAGAGGAGTGACATCACAATCCGCACCAGCTCCTGATCCTGCAGATGGAGCTCTGCAGCACAAGTAGAGGAGTGCCATGGTTTCAACAGTGCGTAATGGAGGCAAGAATAACTAAACAGCCTTCATAAAGTCTACCCCAATGATAGGGAACGTAATGTGGCTTCATTCAGGGTTAACAGAAAAGTGCACACCATTTGGGACCCTATATTAATTAGTCAGAGCAGAGAGAATCTACAAAGAGTGTCTCTCCCTCCTCTGGGTGGATCCAGCACACCGGTGCATTACATAGACAGCCCATTGATTTAATTATTAATTAATTAATTATTTAATTTTTCCTGTGGTGGCGCTGTCAGGGAATTTAACACTTTCTGCCAGGTTCTCTTGAAGATTTCCGCTGATCACTGTGTCAGCTTATTTTTAGGGGATTGTCCAAACTACACTCAACTATTTGTACAACTATTGGAATTTACACAAAACCATAGCAACCAGACATTCAATTCATGGTCTAACTTACACTTGACAGATAGATGGATGATCGTTTGCTATGACATTATTGTTGATTTTCACCTATAAGTAATTTTAGTAAATAATATGCTTTTCCCGCATCGCTACAACTTGCTATCAGGTCAGCCTGGCTGAAGTCTTCATTTCCTCTGAATGCGCAATACATCAAATCTCTCTCCATGTCAAAGAACAGCTTGTTTTGATAGTATACTGATATCGTCATTGACTTTCCAAGCTCAGGTTGAAGAATGGTGTCCTCTCTCAGTGTGACAACTTGATAATACTGCGTGTCCCTGTCCCTCGGGGACTTGAGGTAATCTAAGCTCTCACCTCTACTGTATATATCTGCATGGACTGGTGCATCAATAGCTCTGTGCATGCTGTGACATATTGGGGAACAATTTATTAATAATATACCGCTCCGGTAGCTTGCTTGTTAATTAGCAATCTTTGTATATTGATTGATTTACAGTCCTGACAGGAATGTGTGGGAACGAATGCCCTGTTGTATTCATCCACCTCAGATGGATTAAAGGACAGATTAGTAAAATAATACGTTCCCTCAGCTTCCTGTCCTTTGTTATTGATTTCACACTGTATATTCACTTGTCTAGAGGAGGACGGAGAAAAGAATTCAACGGAGGGGAGAGAAGAATATGGCTTTTTTTTCTTCGTTCTTTTTATTATGGTTGAGTAGTTATACGGTTGATCAATAAGGCGGCCATTTTGAAGTATTTTGTTTCGGTGTGATGATGTCACAGAGCTATCAGAGATGAGTTAGTTAATCAATCAGCATGATATCACAATTTTTCTGTATTGTTACTTAAGACTGCTGGTAAACCTAATACATGATCTTAACCCCTTCCCGCCGCAGCCATTTTTTGTATTTTCATTTTCTTTTTTTCCACCCCCACCTTCCAAAAACTATAACTTCTTTAATTTTCTCTCAACAAAGCCATATAGGGGACTTGATTTTTGTAGGACGCGTTGTAGTTTTTCATGGCACCATTTATTGTACTATATAACGTGCTAGGAAATGGGAAAACAATGCTAGGTGGGGTGGAATGGGAAAAAAAACAGCAATTCCTCTATAGTTTTTTGGGTTTAGTTTTTAAGACGTTCACTGTGCATTAAAAACATAATTTTAACTTCATTCTGCGGGTCAATACGATTACGGCGATACTAAATTTAGATGTATTTTTTTCTATTACTACTTTTACAAGGAAAAAAAATATTTTTTAAAACATTATTTATGTTATGTCGCCATATTCTGAGAGCCGTAACTTTTTTTTATTTTTTCGTCGATTGAGCCTATGAGCTATAGTTTTTATTGGTATCATCTTGGGGTACTTGCACGTTTTTGATCAATTTATATAAAACATTTTTGTGGGAGATGAGGCGCCCAAAAAACAGCAAATCTGGCGTTTTAAACGACAGGATGTATTATACAGCCGAAACCCGCGTTGTATGGAGCGGGTACAGCCTGTGAGCCCGCTCCATACTTCCCCTACCCGGCTATGACATAAGTATACGTCATACATCAAAAAGGGGTTAATGTTGCTACATGGAATCAGAAGAACGTGGCTGCTTTCTTCCAGAAACAGCACCACCTCTGTTCATAAGGGTTTGTTCACATGATGTGTTTTCAGACGTAACTCGGGCCATTTACGCCTCGAATTACACCTGAAAAAACTGCTCCATTACGCCTCCAAACCTCTGCCCATTGCTTGCAATGGGATTTACGGTGTTCTGTTCCCACGAGGCTTAATTTTATGCGTCACTGTCAAAATACAGCGCATAAAAAGACGCCCGCCTTGGGACATTTTTGGAGCCGTTTTTCATTAACTCCATTGAGAAACAGCTCCAATAACGGCTGTAAAATACACCGCAAAAAACGTCTGAAAACTGCTTGAAAACAGCTTCATATTTTCAGATGTTTTTTGCTAAGCCGTGTGAACATACCCTAAGGCCTTATTAACATGGACATGTCCGTTTTGAATAAGTTATTCACACGAATGTGTTATACGTCCGTGCGACGCGCATGAAAATCACGCGCGTCACACGGACCTATGTTAATGAATGGGGCCGTTCAGACTGTCAGTGAATTTCACGCAGCGTACGTGCGCTGCGTAAAACTCACGACATGTCCTATATTTGGCCGTGTTTCGCGCAGCACGCACCCATTGAAGTCAATGGGTGCGTGAAAATCGCGCACGGCACACGGAAGTACTTCCGGGTGCCGCGCGTGATTCGCGCAACAGTAGTAAAAAGAATGAATGAAAACAGAAAAGCACCACGTGCTTTTCTGTTTGTAAACATTCATACAGAGTGTCATAATGATACCGGAAACGCGAAAATCACGCAGCCACGCACCATATGCGGACGACACACGGAACTTTTACGCGCGCAAAACGGACAAGCCCGTGTCAATAAGGCCTAACACTGTGCAGGGACACATCCTCCTGCAATTTTGACTCCTGTACACAAAGAAAATTGCCTCAATAGAAAATTAAGCAAATACACGTCAGTGTTGTTACAGATGTCCAAGAACAGAAGTCAATGCAGTAAGAAGAGAAAATAAAAATTTGTCCCCGACTCCTTAGATTTAAGAACAATAAAGTGGAAAAACAATAGGAAATACAAAAATATAAGTGCAGAAATTATAAACCAAAGTTGAGTATAATGTGGTTATTGGAGCAATACATCAAACCAGGTTTGTGTAACGTAGTCAAGTAGGTAAAGGCCGGGCCGGCCTTAGGCTACAGGGTGTCCTGTGCGGAATTGCCCTTTGGTGCCCCCCACTCCATTTACCATTGTTATGTATTGTCGGCATTTGGTGCTTTTGTTTGTGCATTTGTCACGCCGAAAAACGCGTAAAAAATGATTGGTTTAAGCGTCCCATTGACATCATTAGTGCATACGACACGTTTTGTTTAAAAAGGTGTCGCGTAAAAAAAGAAGCGTCAGGTCGATACTGTGGCACGTAAAACGCGTCGAAAATGCGCCAAAATCGCAACTAATTTCTAAGTCAATGGGAGTTCTGATTGAGCGCTGAAAAACGCGATGAATATGCGTTAAAAGCGCCGGTCGTTTAAAAATAACTTTACAAAAACACTAGTGTTTTTAAGGGTATGTGCACACACAAAATAAAAAACTTCTCAAAATACGGAACAGTTTTCAAGGGAAAACAGCTCCTGATTTTCAACCGTTTTTTATTCAAAGTTGCGCATTTCGATGCATTTTTAACATTCGTTTTGGGGCTGTTTTTCTATAGAATCTATGAAAAACGGCCCGAATAATGGCTGAAGAAGTGACATGCACTTCTTTTTCGTGGTCGTATATTTCTGCGGCCGTTTTGAAAAACGCAGAACAGAACGCCGTTTTCCCAACGGGCAGATGTTTGGAGGCGTTCTGCTTCCGATTTTTGCGTCGTTTTTAGCACAGTGTAAACAAGGCCTATGTTTTGTTATGACTGTTTTCACCTTACATCCTGCCTGTCCATTTATCATATGCGGCGGAAAATCTCCTGGCGCATACATTAAATGTACACAAAAAACTTGCAGTATAATTTTTTTTTACTGGACGCCACTGCATAAAATATCGCAGTTCCACCCGAACATAGGCTTTTTTAACCTCCATCAGGTGTATGTGACTGTTTGCAATACGTTCTGGGAGCTTTCCCGGTGCATACATTACACGGATGGGCAGGATTTAATGTTCACACGGGGCGGATACGCTGCGTAAAAGAACGCAGCGTATCCGCCCTGTGCGTCGCATGGAATTTGAGGCGAAAAACCGCACCAAACTGTGGGGCAGTTTCTCACCTGGAATGTCTGCTGCGAAAAACTACAGGACTAAGCCAGCCTGCTTGCTGGTCGGCCTCCTGGGATGACGTTTCATCCATGTGACCGCCGCTACAGCCTGTGATTGGCTGCAGCGGTCACATGAGATAAAGCACCATCCCAGGAGGCCGGCCCTCTGACATCATCCAGGCCGGACTCCTGGGATGACGTTTCATCCATGTGACCGCCGTTACAACCTGTGATTGGCTGCAGCGTTCACATGAGATGAAACGTAATCCCAGGAGGCCGGCCTGGATGATGTCAGAGGGCCGGCCTCCTGGGATGATGCTTTATCTCATGTGTCGTTCAGTGCCACCTTGGTGCCCATTTTCCACTTATTTCCCCTTTAGTGTCCGTATGTTCAGCGCCCCTTTGATGCATATTTGCAATTTACTTCCCCTTTAGCACCCTCTGCCACAGAAGAACAATAAATGGGCAATAAATGGCAAATGGGCATAGAAGGTGGCACTGAATCCTCTGCCCAGTTGCCATTTTTAGACCCCCATCGGTGCCTGCCCCCATACAAACAAAGCCTACAGTCTGACTGACCTGCTGGCCTTCTTACAGGGCGTTGTGCCCTGGGGAAATAGCCAGAGCAAGACCGCATGGTAAGATAGTCTCCTCCCTGTCTTGCGTCCTGAGTGATGTCATCACGCCTGATCATCACTCAGGACGTAAGATGAGGAGCGGGAGCAGGGGAGCTGTAGTCGCGGCGCGGGGAAGCCAGTAGTGAGGTCAGTGAGTGACACCTGACCCGCTGGCGCCTCGAGCAGTAGACACAGAGCGGGAGAAATTCACACGCTGACGCCCCCATTACAGCATGGCGGCCGGCGCCCTGTGTGACCGCATGTGTCACACGTAGCTAAGGCCGGCCATGGGTAAATGTCACTGTAAGCATAGTTTAATGAATCAGTCACACCGAACACCGAATAGGAGACAACCCTTACATGGGAGAGGAGGTCTCTGAGTGTCACGATGCGGGGTGTGGACCCAATGGGCTGTACCGCGTAGCGGGATGGCAGCTGGCCAAACAGGTAAAGTACAGAGTTCAATGGTTCAGCGAGGATACCTGAGGCAACGTAGACAGCAGCTGGCAAGCAAAATGGGGGAGTTGGAGGCCTTGATACTGGAAGAAAATATAGATATAGTTGGTGTTGCTGAAACATGGCCAGACTCTTCACATGACTGGGCTGTAAATCTACAGGGTTTTACACTGTTTCGGAAAGACAGGACAAATAGGAAAGGCGGTGGTGTATGTCTGTATGTGAGAAATGATATGAAGGCGAGTGTGAAAGAGACAATAGTGGGTGAAGATTTTGAGGAGGTTGAAACATTGTGGGTGGAACTAGAAAGGGAGGTAAACACTGAAAAAATTACTTTTGGTGTAATCTATAGACCCCCCAATATAACTGAGGAGATGGAAGGTCAGCTATATAAACAGATGGAGCGGGCTGCACAGGCGGGTACTGTAGTGATAATGGGAGATTTTAATTTCCGGGATATTAATTGGTGTCATGGTTCAGCTTCAACTGCAAAGGGGAGACATTTCCTCAACCTGTTGCAGGAAAATTTTATGGGCCAGTTTGTGGAAGACCCGACTAGAGGTGAAGCTCTGTTGGATCTGGTCATTTCTAATAATGCAGATCTTGTTGGGAATGTCAATGTTCGTGAAAACCTTGGTAACAGTGATCACAATATAGTTACATTTTACCTATACTGTAAAAAACAAACACAAGCTGGGAGGGCAAAAACACTTAATTTTAAGAAGGCCAATTTCCCCAGGATGAAGGCTGCAATTCAGGATATGGACTGGGAAGAACTAATGTCAAATAATGGAACAAATGATAAATGGGAGATTTTCAAATCTACTTTGAGTTATTATAGTGCAAAATTTATTCCTATAGGTAACAAGTATAAACGAATCAAATTAAACCCCACATGGCTTACACCTTCTGTGAAAGGGGCAATACATGACAAAAAAAGGGCATTTAAAAAATACAAATCTGAGGGTACAGCTGTAGCCTTTGTAAAATATAAAGAGCTTAATAAAATCTGTAAAAATGTAATAAAATGAGCAAAAATACAAAATGAAAGGCAGGTGGCCAAGGATAGTAAAACAAATCCCAAAAAATTCTTCAAGTATATAAATGCTAAAAAGCCAAGGTCTGAACATGTAGGACCCCTAGATAGCGGTAATGGGGAGTTGGTCACAGGGGATCAAGAGAAGACAGAGTTACTAAATGGGTTCTTTAGCTCTGTATATACAACTGAAGCAAGAGTAGCTGATGTAGCCGTGCCAGTGCTGTTAATATATCAGTTGATATACTGAATTGGATGAATGTTGATATGGTCCAAGCTAAATTAAATAAAATAAATGTGCACAAGGCCCCGGGACCAGATGGGTTACACCCTAGAATTCTTAAAGAGCTTAGTTCAGTTATTTCTGTCCCCCTTTTCATAATATTCAGAGAATCTCTAGTGACTGGTATAGTGCCAAGGTATTGGCGGAGGGCAAATGTGGTGCCTATTTTCAAAAAGGGCTCTAGGTCTTCCCCGGGTAATTATAGACCAGTAAGCTTAACATCCATCGTGGGGAAAATGTTTGAGGGGCTATTGAGCAGTGGCGGATTATCATATGGGCGATTCGGGCGGCCGCCCGGGGCCCGAGGCTCCCAGGGGGCCCATGGCAGCCCGAACCCGCACATCATCTTGCAAAGGTACCTATTCAGCGCGCTAGCGCTGCTAACTAACGAAGATGAGGAGGGGAGGAGCAGGGAATTGGCCGGGAAAGGGGTAGGACACGCCTCCCTGACAAGTGCAGGCCGCCGCCATTAAGTAACAGAACAGCGACGGACGGCTGTTCTGTTACTCCGAATCTGCAAGACAAGAGCCAGGCGGTCGGTCACCAGAGCTGAGGTCAGTACAGCAGGCTTATCCTCCTGCCCAACTGGTTCCCGACCGCTGGCTGTATTTTTACGGCCAGCGGTCAGGGACGGGTCCTTAAAACCCGAGCCATAGACTTTCTACGGCTCGGGTTTTAACTTGCTGCCCGCGCGATCGGGCAGCTGATTGTCGGGTCTCCGGCTGTCAGTGACTGCCGTGGACCCTGAGGAGAAGACAGAAGCAGCTTTCGCTGCTTCTGTCTTCTCCGATGTCTTCTTACACAGCGTTCAATGAACGCTGTGTATAGGAATAGAGACAGCAGCAGTGGCGCTGTCTCTATTCCTCCCGGTGATCATGTGACTGGTCACATGATCGCCGGGTGCCGTTAGTGGCAGGCTGCTGCTGGGTCTAACTAGACCCAGCACAGCCCTATTAGTGACAATCGTCACTATGAGAGGGCTGATTTCCCCTGTAACTGGGGCTGCTGTGCAGCTCCAGTTACAGTGGAAAAACATGGTGTAAAAGAAAGAAAAAATATATATAAAGTTCCCCAAAGGTCTTTTTTGACCTTTGAGGAACAGACCACAGTAATAAAAAAATAGGAAAGTAAAGTGCAAAAAAAAATGAAATAATAAATACACATAAAATACCCACCCCAATAAAAACCGTCGTCCCCCCCGCCAATCATTGTTGTAACGCTAGCGCTGACCCAATTACCCTAATATACACATGTAATATATTAACATTTACTGTAAACAATGACGATTACAAATAAAAGGTCTATTTTAGGGTAAAACTATGTTATTACCAAAAAAAATAGCTGAAACTTAAAAAAGCTTATTTTTTTACTATTATTTTCAAACTTTATGAATAAAAATTCTAAAATAGCAAAAAAGGTGTGTATAAAAACGATAAAAAAAAGAAACCTGCATTGTCTACGAAAAGAACGTCGCAAAAATCACGTTGTTTTTATTTATTTTTTATAAAAATGTGTGTTTGGTGCAACTTTGTAATTACGTTTTATTAAAAAATATTTTCACTTTTTGAGATACAGCTGCTTTGTATCCTGTATCCGTCAGGTCAGCAGGACTGTGTGGCACTATATACAAGGGGGAGCGATGTGTGGCACTATATACAAGGGGGGCTGTGTAGTGCTATCCACAGTGGTATGTGTGTGGCGCTCTTTATAGGGGGGGCTTTTTGGTGCTATTTACAAGAGGGGGAGGGCTGTGTGGCGCTCTCTACAGGGGGCTGTATGGCACTATCTATATGGGGCTGTGTGTAACGCTCTCTACGGGGAGGATGTGTGATATATAGAGGGGGCTGTGAATGGCGATATCTATGGGGGTGTGTAATATCTACAGGGGCTGTGTGTGGCACTATGTACAGGGGGCTGTGTGTATGTGGTGTTTTACAGTGTGTGGTATTATTATATTCGGGCACGCAGTGTTTGGTGCTATTATATTTAGGGGCACAGTATGTGGCACCATGATAACTTTATTTTCGTTTATAGGTGTGGAAATGTTGGAAAAGTGAGGAGACGTCTGAGTGGCAAATTCTGCAGAAATGAGTCATGGCCGGGAGAAGTCGTCATGAGCGCTGGACCGGATGGAGAAGAAAAGAGGAAAAAAACTACTAGAATCTGAGACGTCGTCACCTGTGAGTCACTAGATTTATAGAGAATCTGTCACCTCTCCTGACATGTTTATTATAGGAATCCTTGTATTTCACAAAAAGTCTTTCTGCAGTCCAGGACTGATAGACAATTCCCCTTGTCAGGAGGTTGTGTCCCTGCACAGTGTGATACTCTCAGTATGTAGGGACACAGCCCTGTGACAAGGGAAACCGTAACACTGTTAATGCTTGCCCAAAAAAGTAGTGTCAAAAATAGTTTCGGCGCGGCAGGGCGGCGGTGAGGAAGGGGGGCCCAAGTTTGGGTAACAGCCCAGGGCCCATGGTCTACTTAATCCGCCACTGCTATTGAGGGATTATATACAGTATTATGTGACAAAAAATAGTATTATAAGTGACAGCCAGCACGGTTTTACTAAGGACAGAAGTTGTCAAACTAACCTAATCTGTTTCTATGAAGAGGTAAGCAGAAGCCTAGACAGAGGGGCCGCTGTGGATTTAGTGTTTTTGGACTTTGCAAAGGCATTTGACACTGTCCCCCATAGACGCCTAATGGGTAAATTAAGGACTATAGGTTTAGAAAATATAGTTTGTAATTGGATTGTGAATTGGCTCAAGGACCGTATCCAGAGAGTTGTGGTCAATGATTCCTACTTTGAATGGTCCCCGGTAATAAGTGGTGTACCCCAGGGTTCAGTGCTGGGACCACTATTATTCAACTTATTTATTAATGATATAGAGGATGGGATTAATAGCACTATTTCTATTTTTGCAGATGACACCAAGCTATGTAATATAGTTCAGACTATGGAAGATGTTCATGAATTACAGGCAGATTTAAACAAACTAAGTGTTTGGGCATCCACTTGGCAGATGAAGTTTAATGTAGATAAATGTAAAGTTATGCATCTGGGTACCAACAACCTGCATGCATCATATGTCCTAGGGGGAGCTACACTGGCGGATTCACTTGTTGAGAAGGATCTGGATGTACTTGTAAATCATAAACTAAATAACAGCATGCAATGTCAATCAGCTGCTTCAAAGGCCAGCAAGATATTGTCGTGTATTAAAAGAGGCATGGACTCACGGGACAGGGATGTAATATTGCCACTTTACAAAGCATTAGTGAGGCCTCATCTAGAATATGCAGTTCAGTTCTGGGCTCCAGTTCATAGAAAGGATGCCCTGGAGTTGGAAAAAATACAAAGAAGAGCAACGAAGCTAATTAGGGGCATGGAGAATTTAAGTTATGAGGAAAGATTAAAAGAATTAAACCTATTTAGTCTTGAAAAAAGACGACTAAGGGGGGACATGATTAACTTATATAAATATATTCATTGAACATACAAAAAATATGGTGAAATCCTGTTCCATGTAAAACCCCCTTAAAAAACAAGGGGGCACTCCCTCCGTCTGGAGAAAAAAAGGTTCAACTGCAGAGGCGACAAGCCTTCTTTACCGTGAGAACTGTGAATCTATGGAATAGCCTACCGCAGGATCTGGTCACAGCAGGGAGAGTAGATGGCTTTAAAAAAGGGTTAGATAATTTCCTAGAACAAAAAAGTATTAGCTCCTATGTATAGAAATTTTTCCTTCCCTTTTCCCGTCCCTTGGTTGAACTTGATGGACATGTGTCTTTTTTCAGCCGTACTAACTATTTAACTATGTAACTATGTACAGGGGTGAACCTAGCCCCTTTGCTGCCTGAGGCGAACTATAGAAAGGCGCCCCCCCCCCCCCAAATCTATTCAAGTAACCACTGCCGGACGCTCTGACTTTCTGCTGAGTTCAGCGGCCCAGCGCGGATGGCATGATGCAGTGACGTAATCGCGCTAGGCCGCTGACGTCAATAGCGTGCTCTTGGACTGTTGTAGACCGCAGGCCTAAACCAGGCTGTGGTCTACGAGAGAAAACGGTGGGGCAGGGAGTCAACGGCCCAGGGCTGGCTGGCACATTTTAGCCTGGAGGCAAGCACACAGCACTTTCCCAAGAGTAGCGGCCCATTTTGGGGGTATTGTGCAATTGCTGAGTTTGTCCTCCCTAACACCACCGAAATAAACTGCTACATGTCACTGGAAAAATCTTCCACCGGAGGAAAAAATGTTTCCCAATGGTGGAGTAAAAGAAAGCTTCACCTGAGCCTGGGACCTGGTACTCTGCCATGTGGAAAAAATGTTCCCTCTGGCGAAAGACTTTTCAGTTGACAGGTAGCAGAGTCTGAAGGGGAATTATTATTTTTTTTACCTCTAGATTCTAGTGCATTGCAGGGGAGAAGAAAAGTGTATATTGTTTTATTTTTCATACTTTTCCCGGTTGGTTCCAATGGACCGTTTGGACTACGCCGTAGATTTATTTGACTACTTTGATGATCTATGTTTTTTTTAAATAAAATGGTGAAAGCGGGTTGTGTGAGGGAGTTTTTATTTAAATTAAAAAATGTTTCTTATGTCCATGTGTTTTTTTAATACATTATTACCGCCAGTGTAATGGCCGCTATCTGATTGACAGCATCCATTACTAAGGCTGGGGCTTACTGTTAACCAGTAAAAAGGCTAGCACCAACCTCCCATTATGACCCCAGTACCCAACGCCGCCAGGGGTACCAGGAAGAGCCGGGTACAATCCAATACCTGAACATATGAAGCGACGGCCGGGCACCGTCATCCCTTCAGATGGTCGGGTCTTGGATCGTACCTGGCTCCTCCTGTTACCCCTGGCGGCGTTGGGTACTGGGGTCATAATGGGAGGTTGGTGCTAGCCTTTTTACTGGTTAATAGTAAGCCCCAGCCTAAGTAATGGACGCTGTCAGACAGCGAATATTACGAAGACGGTAGTAAAGTATAAAAAAAAGACATAATTTTTTAATTGAAATAAAAACTCCCTCACATAATACTCTGACCATTTTATTAAAAAAATGTAGATCATCAAAGTAATCCAACGAATCCACGACGTTGTCCAAATGGTCCAGCGGAACCTGCCAAACAAAACATAACCAGTATGAAAAAAAAAATACTTCTACTCACCTACTGCAGTCTTCTGTCTTCTGTCTCCTGCCCTGCGCTGCAATAGAAACTAGAGGTCAATGAACTGTACTTCCTATTGTGGCGCCCGGGACCTAGAGATCCGGCAGAAATATTAATCGTTATTAATTATTCTGACACATCTGACACATTTTTTAAACTTTCATGTACTGGCATACATCTATATGCCAGTACATTAGCCTGTGTACGGATAGTACACAGGCAGTTGTTAGGACATACCTAAGTATGCCCTAACAACAGGAAATATGGTAGGACAGCCCTGGGGTCCTTCATTGGACCCTGGGCTGTCTGCCCATATATGGTATGTCCCTCAATCGCGTCACAGGAATTCCCTGTGACGCATCCAAGGGATATCCCCCCTTCTCATTTTTCCCTGAATGCTGCAGTCCGCTGTGATCGCAGCATTCACGGGAATAACAGCGGAGATGAGAGGCTTCACTGATCTCCGCCAGCGGGGCTGCGGCTGTGTAATACAGCCATTGCCCCGCTCCTGACAGGAAGTGCGCGCGCGGTCAGCATGAGGTGATGCGGGCGGAGCTGCACTAATGAGCGGCGGCGCAGGCACTGAACACAGAACATGGGTGTGTTTTGCAGCGCGCCCGCCATGTTCTGTCTTCCGTGCCGCTGCTCATTAGTGCAGCGCCGGCCGCATCACATCATCCTGAGCCCGCGCACTTGTTGTCAGGACTCAGGAGCGCGGGAATGACTATCACACGGCCGCAGCTCCGCTATCATACATTCATGTGTTACAATACTGAGCTGTGCGGCCGCACAGCTCAGTATCGAAATACATGAAATAACGGTATCGAACCGTTTGGGGATGCAGAGTATCGAAACAGTAACGAAGTTTCGATGCATCGTGCATCCTTAGCCCTGAGTGCACCATATAGCACCTGTGTATGTGTCATGCAGAAACACATATACAGATGCTAATAAAGATGGCTGCCCCCATCTTTATTAGTACAAATATATGAATAAATACAGTTATATTAGGGAACATTAAAGAGGCTCTGTCACCAGATTCTCAAATCCCTATCTCCTGTTGCATGTGATCGGCGCTGCAATGTAGATAACAGTAACGTTTTTTGTTTTTTTTAAAACGTTCATTTTTGGCCAAGTTATGAGCATTTTTATATTTATGCAAATGAGGTTTGAAATGGACAACTGGGCGTTTTTTTTTTTGTTATGTCCAACTGGGCTTGTGTTGTGTTGTGTTTTTAACTGGGCGTGTTTATGTGTATGACGCTGACCAATCAGTGACCAGTCAGCGTCATACACTCCTCAACATCTGCACGCTCCTCTCCTGAAATATTCTGTGCTGCTGTGAACTCTGCTCTTACCATTACGTAGCTCTCAGTCTGTTACCTCTCCTCCACTCCTGTCCTCAATAACACCTTCACATGATTGGCAAGTCACCACCCCGCACAAGATCCGCACGCTCATCTCCTGAAATACTCTGTGCTGCCTTAAACTCTGGGGACAGGTCAGGATCCTGTTTTTTTTTAAAATGCTGCTGGGGAACCCGCTCGATCCACTATATAAGGCTGCGCCTCCATCCTCTTCTGCCCCAGTCACTTATTCCCAAGCACTGTAAACTTTCAGATTGGTTGCGCTGTGAATATTCGGAGAACGTGATTGGTTTATGTGCAGGGTAATGAACATACAGACAATTTGTAGAAGACTGACTAAGGGCTGAGCATTTAATTGAATTCAGTCTTCTACTGCTTGTCTGTATGTTCATTACCCTGCACATAAACCAATCACGTTCTCCGAATATTCACAGCGCAACCAATCTGAAAGTTTACAGTGCTTGGGAATAAGTGACTGGGGCAGAAGAGGATGGAGGCGCAGCCTTATATAGTGGATCGAGCGGGTTCCAGCAGCATTTAAAAGAAACAGGATCCTGACCTGTCCACAGAGTATTTCAGGAGAGGAGCGTGCGGATCTTGTGCGGGGTGGTGACTTGCCAATCATGTGAAGGTGTTATTGAGGACAGGAGTGGAGGATTGGTAACAGACTGAGCTACGTAATGGTAAGAGCAGAGTTCACAGCAGCACAGCATATTTCAGGAGAGGAGCGTGCAGATGTTGAGGAGTGTAGACGCTGACTGGTCACTGATTGGTCAGCGTCATACACATAAACATGCCCAGTTAAAAACAATACACGCCCAGTTGTCCATTTCAAAGCTCATTTGCATATATATATAAAATAGCTCATAACTTGGCCAAAAATGAACGTTTTAAAAAAAAAAACAAAAAAAAAACGTTGCTGTTATCTACATTGCAGCGTCGATCACATGCAATAGGAGATAGGGATGTGAGAATCTGGTGACAGAGCCTCTTTAAAATAGTTAGAAAAAATAGGCTCATAACGTGTGTATGTTCACACAGAGTTTTTTGCAGGCAGAAAATTCTGCCTCAAAATTCAGTTTGGAATTTTGAGGCAGATTTTGATCTGCCTGCACGCCGTTGGCCGTGCTTTTCGCTCGTGCCCATTGAACGCAATGGGCAAAAACGCCGCGAAATACACTTTCTCTGCCCCCATTGTCAATGGGAGGAAAGAGACGTAAACGCCCAAAGATAGGGCATGCCGCTGCTTTTTCCCGCAAGATGGTTTTTCCGCTCGCGGGTAAAAAACGCCTCTGCCTCCCATTGAAATCAATGGGAGGCATTTTCGACCATTTTTTGGCACGTTTTCCGATGCGGTTTCCGCATCAAAAAACTCTTTGTGAACTGACCCTTAAAGTGTAATTAAATTTAAAAAAAAACATTTGACATGTCATAGTAAAATTTCAGAAGTTTTGATCATTGGGGGTCTGAGCACTTAGCACTCCCGATCGCTAAAACGAAACAGCAAAAGTGCTCAGGTGAGCGTTGTGCCGCTTCGTTTCTTATTGCCGTGTGTGTGTAACGTATGTACGTACGTATGTATGTATGTATGTATATATATATATATATATTGCGCACACACACATATATGTACATACGTTACACACACACTATGGCCTCATGCACACGACCGCACTGGTTAGTTGTGCATTGGTGTATCATTAGGATTCACAACAATTCACCATTACTGACAAATCCGGACCGTAAAATTACTTGTCTTGAGTTTTTGCGGTCCGGATTTGCAGCCCCCATATGGATCAGTGTAAACCACGGTCGTGTGCATAGGGCCATAGAAATGAATGGATCCGCAATTTATCCGCAAATGTGCGGATAAATTACAGCTGAGAAAAACCGGTCATGTGCATGAGGCCATACTGTACGTCCGTACATACATACACAGTCTGATACATACACAAATATATATATATACACACACACACACAACTACACAAATATACACATACAGTACGTACATTACATACTCGTGTGTGTGTGTGTGTGTGTGTGTGTATATATATACACACACACACACACACACACACACACACGCACACACACGCACACACACGCACACACACGCACACACACAGTACACACACAGTACACATACAGTACACACATTACATACATACAGTACACACTACACATACCTTTTGTAGACTTCAGAGAACATCAGGAAGAGGTCTCCCCTGAGCGTCCTCATGCCGTGATGAGTGCAGTGCAGACACTGCCCCCTGCTCTCTCCTGTCCAGACACTCAGCAGGATCATATTACAACAGGGGGCAGGAGAGTGGAGAGCAGGGGGGGGGGAGGTTATTAAGGTGGCACAGGAGCGATATTCTCTTAAGGAGGCAGCACATCTTGCAGCTGCTAATAAGTGCTGGAAACGTCGGCCAGCAGCTCTGTAATGCCGCCCCCTCTAAGACCCTGCAGTGTGCCGCCTGAAGCCAGAGGCTTAACTTGCCTCATGGTAAGTGCGGCCCTGACTATGTAACATCTGGGACCAGGCGGCGCGAAGACGTCAGGTGAGGCGTAGCAAACAGGCGTAGACCGCAGCAACAACACGGCAACAGCACAGCACGGCACTAGAACTGGGTAACACGGAAACAGGATACGGGATACAAGAAAAAGGTACACTGGGAAACTGGAAGACACTGGGAGACCATTAGCACGACAAACTACGGGTAACAAACAACACTCTGGCAAAGAGCAAGAGGGCAGAGCCCTTTTTATAGCCCAGGGCATCCTGGGCTAGATTGCAGAATTCCTGCAATATGCGCGCACTGGCCCTTCAAGGCCGTGCACACGCGGGCACGCGCACCCTCCAGAGACAGTATCGATGTCCGGAAGTGAGTGCCGGTGCCTCACAGGAGGACGACGCTGCACACAGGTGCCTCACAGGAGGACGATGCTGCACACAGATAGGAAGTCAGAACTACGGGCCGTGGCCATAGACGTTACACTGAGGCCTAGGTTGGTGGCAGCTCTGTAGATTTATGGCTCAACTAGTGTGGAGAGACTCCAGCCACCTGTGCCAGACTTTGGTCAGTAACTATGGACAGCCCCTACAGGCACATATGGTCTTATTATAGGATAAAGACACATTTACCAAAAGAATTCGATCCTGGAGAGGGGGCATCCTCTGGGCCATCCAGAATCTAGTAACACACTACCTTGCAATAAACAAAGTTTTAAAAGAGGAAAATTCTATCAGTTGTTGAGGGGCAATACTCTGGACCAAGAACAGTAGACACATTTTGGGGTGTTCTGTAACCACTGTTCCCATGTTGTCATGAAGGAATTTCACCATTTGGGACCTATAGGCCTTAATTTCAAGACAGTCCATTAGGTGGTGAAAGACTGTACCAAGACCTCCATATAGTTTTGGGCATAAATATGGAAAATGAGGCTTGAATTTGCGCACTCTAGCGGTGGTGTAGTGTGCACGGTGTAGTATATAGAGCTGTGTGGCACATTCCCATTGTAAGGGGAAAACAGCTGTCTCCAGAGCCAAGTTCCATTGGTCAAGACTCCAGAGGTCAGCCTATAATCTGCATCTAGTGCCCTGGTGGGTGGGCACAGGGCATTTGTCTAGAAGGCCAGTGTTATAATATTAATCTGCAATTATTAACTATAAATGAATCTTAGAGTGAAGTGTCCTAAATGAAACAGTTCTGAGAAAGGTCATTTCAGGGAACTTACTAAGACTGGCGTTTCATATGCCATTGTTAAAGTCAAGTGCACTGGGGTGTAATGCACACCTCTTAAAAAAATTGGTGCATCTTTGGATATCCGTGCACTAGAAATAGGGTGGCGTCATAATTTACACCAATATCTGGCATAAATAATGGTAAACCTCCGGTTTGCGGGAAACCCCAACCATGCCGCTAAACTCCGGTAATTGTTTTAGACACTTTTGAAAAGTGGCGAGAGTGAAAAGTATAAAATTTGAATGCAAATATAATGTGCGCCAGTGTCAATTGTTTGATAAATTCACCCAATTACTTTTTAAAAATAGTTAGAAAAAACTTTTGATACTGTAGTTAAAATAAAAATGCCATGTTATAATCTTTACATACATTAACATACTTGTTTTGTAAACCTTGTCTACAGAAATAGCTCCGCAGCTTCCACAAGTGACTATGTAGAAATATGAAGAGATATATAAGCATGGCCAGACACATTATCTCTACAGGTTCATGTCTTAGTATTATAAGATATATAAATTAAAATGCACTGTGTTCAATAAGAAGGTCATGTCCCTTTAAATATGTTGCTGCTTCTGTCACCATGGTAACTGCACTAATCAACAGCCAATAGGATTGCTGTATTTCAATTAGAAACAGAAAAATGCAGTTATGGTCAGTCTGTTATATCTCAGCTGAGAGTGAAGACGGACGACTGCGACTACTGCGATTTCTCAGGTAATATAATATAAATGACGGCTGATTTATCTCATCACACATATTCATGCATGTTATTAACATTTCATAATTAACAGATTCTCCAAAATATTCATTATTTACGTAAACCTTGACATGAGAAGATAAAATGTTTGTGGGTGAAGCTGCGGCTGTTATTCAATGACTTCTCCACTTGTCACATCTTGTATTTGGATGGATCCAGGGTCGGGATTCAGAATGTAACCACAGGTTCTTCCTCCATGGCGGACGACACACTTGTAGCACACAGAGAATATTATTCCTACTTCACTACATGAAATACAATGCTCCAAATATATCACATATTACTGGGGGACCTCAAATACCTTTATATGTAACAGTCAATAATATCCTGTACATTTTCCCAACTTTGCCCATGCCCCAGCAATGCGCCTGAAAATATATGCCAGCGTCTCTCAATGTTTCTATGACAAGTACCCCATAGTGAAAGAAATTGGACCCACGTCCCCAAAACCTACACTTACTTTTTAGTTTGGCGCAAAATCTTACACTACAATGTTACCATTAAAGGCTATGAACACTTTTGAAGTAAATATTTTAATAAATCAATGTTTTATCTGATTTTAAACAACTTTTAAATTGATTTTTATGAAAAATATGGTTTGAATAAATCTTTATCCTCCAGAAATACTTATGTTTTGCAGTGTATTGTGTATTTTACCGGCTCCCATTATTCCCTGTTCCTGGCAGGGCTTATCATGAGCACCAAGATGGCAGACCCGTGGGCCTTCATTAGACCTCCAGGCTGCCATGACAAACATTGCCCCTCCCCCCCTTGTCAAACAGCTTAGTTGCTATTAACTGTGGCATCTAAGTGGTTAAATGGCTGGGATCAGAATTTCCTCCAATCCTGGGCATTAGTGCGAGGTGTCAGCTGAAATAGACAGCTGAAACCCACAGCGTATGGAGCGGGCTCAGCCCATGAGCCCATGCCATACATCTGTACCCTCATCATGTGGTACAGTTACGTCACGTTGGGTTAACCCTTTCACGCCGCAGCCCTTTTTCAGATTTTCATTTTCGTTTTTTCCTCCCCACCTTCCAAAGGCCATAACGCCTTTATTTTTCCGTCGATATAGTACTATGAGGGCTTGATTTTTGCGGGACGAGTTGTAGTTTCTCGTAGCACCATTTACTTTGCCATATAATGTACTAGGAAACAGGAAAAAAATTATTTGTGGGGTAGAAAATGAAAAAAACAGCGATTCCTCCATGTTTTTTCGCGCGCCATTTTTACGGAATTCACTGTACAATTAAAACAACATGTTAATTTTATTCTATGGGTCATTACGATTACGCCGATACCAAATATGTTGTTTTTTCTATATATTTTACTACTTTTACAAGTAAAAACCTAAGTGTAAAAAAGAAAATGTATCTTGTTTCGCCAAATTCCGAGAGCCGTAACTTTTTTTATTTTTCCGTCGATTAAGTGGTATAAGGGCTTATTTTTTTGCTGGATCAGCTGTAGTTTTTAATAATAGCATTTTGGTGTAAATGTGACAGTTTGATGACTTTTTATTTCATTTTTTGTGGGAGAATAGGTGAACAAAAAATAGAGATTCTGGCATTTACAATTTTTTTTTTTTTTACGGCGTTCACCGTGCAGGTTAAATAATTATATATTGTGATAGTTCAGACTATTACGGACGCGGCAATACCAATTATGTTTATTTATTTAATTTTTTACTATGCTCTAGGGGGAAAATGGGAAAAGGTTTTTTTTTTGAACTTTTCATTAAAAAAAATTTTTTACACAAAAAAAAAACTTTATTTAACTCATTTTTACATTTTTTATTAGTCCCGCTAGAGTACTTCAACCAGCGATCGTTAGATCGCTTGCACGATATACTGCAATACTAATGTATAGCAGTATATCGTGATTCTGACAGTCTCCTATGAAGCCCTGCCGGAGGCAGAGCTTAATAGGAGTACCAAGATAGCGGACCTGGGGGACTTCGTCAGACCCCCAGGCATCTGTGCAAACCAACGACTCCACCCGATCTCGCCGCGGGGGGGGCGTTGAGACGTTACAGGGGGTCACCCCCCTGTTTTTAGTAATTTAAATGCCGCGATCTCTATTGAATGCGGCATTTAACGGGTTAAACAAGTGGGAAAGCGCTAAAACGCGATCCCGCTCGGTAACCCGGAAGTGTCGGCTGTAACACACAGCTGACACACTCGCTCTATGGAGCGGACTCAGCCCGTGAGCCCGCTCCATATTCCCCCACCCGGCGTGCGCCGTATATATATACGGCGGATGTCGGGAAGGGGTTAAGGGGTTAATGAACCATACATTGGGTTGGGAGGCACATTGTATGCACTAAAGTGTGCAGCTTCTGAACGCTTCGTGCTGACTGTTTTATAGGATTTGGATACAACTCAGGAGGATATTTCATCAGAGTGAAGACTGTGGTGAAGACCATGTGGACCGGCCATTCAGCCAGCGTTAGATCAGGTATAATTCTTTACACTGGGGTGACCGACCATTCTCTGTACTGTATGTTATCCGACAGGTCTCCACTGCTTTACTGGTTACCGGTGACCCCGAGCTCTGATTAATATAATAACAGATGACTGATAACAGACATCATGACATAGAATAGCAAGAAACATGGATACAAGACTGCGAAATGTAGATTGATGGCCGCCATCAGGAATTTCAGGACCCCATACAGCCTAGAAGTCAGCCCCCCCGGTTGCTGGAAGGGGGGGCAACGAAAAGTTCCGGGAGGAGGGCAGGGGTGAGATACAAACTGACATGGGCCAAATGGAGGGGCAGGGTGGGGATAGTAGGGAGGCACAGGTAAGGGGGGAGACTAGGTGACAAGTATCTATGGAGGTAGAAGAGAACTGGGGGGAACAAAAAGTGTCAGGAGGGCTAGAGGGAGACGCAAACTGGCTGGGGCTCCGTGGGGGGCAACTGAAGCTGCTGCCTGTATAGAGCACAGTCACTTACCAAGACGCTGTTCTGACTCCTGTAGGCTGTACGGACTCCCACTGCCGCAGCATGTCTGGATGAAGTCCCTGCCTCCTCACACACAGCGTCCATGTAACCTGTGACTAGACCAGATGGCATAATTAATTAAAACCCTGAGCTAGACCCCAAAATTAAATCAGACCCCAGACCAGAACAAGTAATTCAGTCCTTTGCTTAGACTGAGGTAAATACTCACCACTCCTCGCGCCCGGGTCCTCTTCACTTCCATTGCTACTGTATTAAGATCTGGGCCTGGGGTGCCATGGCGCCAGAAGAAGACCAGACTGTGGAGTGAGGAGCTGTGAGAATTCCTATGTTATCTATTGGATTTGACTTGAATGGTGCAAAATAAATGCAATAGATAACTGCCGAGCTCAAAATATTAATAACATTTTAAAAATTCCCTTTGTGTTTGTACTACTGTCTAAGGGGAGGAAAGCAGTGCATAGGGGGATACAAGGCGGCAAAGGGGAGACGCAGGGAGGCAGGGGGAGACGCAAGGAGGCCGGGGAAAGATGCAGGAAGCGGGGAGCACGGAAAAGACAAAGGGGATCTCTGAAGTAGCAGAAGGGAGACACAGCTTAGCAGTTGCTCCGGGGGGAGGGGGGAGGAGTAGATAGCACACAAACAGTAGATAAAAACTAAGGCTAGGTGGGGAGGGGGGCACTGTGCTGCTGCTCCAGTATGCTCCCTCCGGTACAGAAGACACATGGTGGGGCAGATCTCCTTCCACCGCGGGATAGATGATCAATCTATCTCCTTCCTCCTGGCCTTCCCACACGCAGTGACACAAATCAAGATGCGTCACTTTGGAGGAGAGGAGAATAGAAGAAGGGTGGACCAGCCGGGCACATATCTCCAGCAGTCCGATTGGTTTAGAGGCAGGGGAACTTGTGGGGGAGTGACCCCCACTCTACAACTCGTGAGGGACCATTTTCTCAAAATTAATTTATATAGGCCAATTGCAGTGGGGCCACATAAATGCCGGCAGTGGAAAGCAGGCCCCTTTTTTTTTTTTACATATTTGGCCTGGCCCCCGATGGCACTACCGCCAGTACTGCCCTTTTGGCGGCCCAGTGTAGATTTATAGGATTGTATTCTAAGCAATGCGGGGGCTGGAGTATACAATAGACATCTGCCGCCCAGTCTACAGTAAATCTGCTGCTGAGTGTCCGACATCTTTTACATGCTGAAGTCCCGGCATTTCTTTTGTTTCCTGATCAGTGAGGATTTGTCTGTGGATTTCTAACATTGAGTTTTGTGATGGTTTCTGTACCCATTGATGTTTAATTTTATTGTCTTGTTTAATTATTTTCAGCTTATATGAACATCACCCCGGAGGAACATCTCAGAAGACTGGCCTATTGTGTAAAGCTTCTCCCTTCACCCCTCTACAAGAAGGACGTAAGTGAGAATACATTTGACCGCTTGTGGCAAAAAAAGTGCCATGTTCTTTCTTTGAGCATATTTTTGCCTCTAAACCTCCATTGAAATCAATGGAAGTCAGAAAAAAAATGTGTCGCTTGTTTGAAGTGGTTTTTTTTCGCCACAGTTTTTGCAGTTTTATTTTTTTTAAAAGAAGCCCATAAAAAATGCTGCAAAATATATGTCAAAAAATACTGCCATTTCAAAATATTCCTCCAAAATTTAAAGGCAGATTTTTTTCTGCCTGACAATAACCTTTGTGTGAACTTACCCTTAAGCTATGTTCAGATAGCGGGATTTGCTTGGTGGGAACAACCGCACAATCCACCGCAGAATTATTCCTGCCGTAAGCAGAAAGATTCCTACTCCCATTCACTTCAATGGAAGGTTTGGGCGAAATCCGCTAGCTGAAATAATCAGCTAGAGGGAAAAAGAAGTGTCTCTTCTATTAAAATGAATGGGAGGCCAAATTTTGCGTGGAAATCTGTGGTGGATTCCGCCACAAAAATTACGCCGTGTGAATAGGGCCTTATAGTCTTTCTCTATTCAACCCCTGGTCAGTCTTACAAAGACTGATTCAAAATACTGACCAAAATATTCAAGTGTGAAATTGGTCTTACATACACAACCCACTGATGTGACTGGGCGCTGTGTAGTGGCGCTGCAAAGAAACTGAACACTTACTGCCAGATTTACCCACAGATTACAGCTGATCGCTGGGGGGCACCAGGAAGAGGAAACTTTGTTATCAGCATAATTTCTATGGACTCCTTCTAACAAGAAGGGATTGGTCAAAGGGGATAACACCCCAAGCGACATCCATAGGAGGGTTTATAGGAATGTCTGAATATACAACAAACTTATTGTCTTCTTAGCGTCTCATGCCGACCAGCCCAGAAGCCCAGAGAAAATATTTAATCAAGAAGGAAGAACAGCCTGGACCATCCATGGAAGAAAAGGAACAGCGAGAAAGAGCAAAGATCGTGAGAGAATTGTGCAAAGACCTGGAGGAAGTGCAAACCGCTGAAGAAAACATCAAGACAAGACGGGCGAAGAGGAGATTCCGAGTGAGGACCATCAAAATGAAGAACAACACAAAAAGAAGCAGGATAAGGCAGAGTACCATCCAGCAACATGTCAACCAGTATATGAGAGGAAAGAGAAACATCATATGGACAATCCTGCTGAAACCTCTCTGCCGATGACATCATATATGGCAATACTGGAAGATATAAAAAAAACTACAAGTAATTAATAATAGCAGCATAATAAGAATATAGTGGCAGTATAATCATATTAAATATAACAGTAAAAATAGAAGCTATCATAGTTGTAAAGTAAAAACGTAGTAATAATATGAACAGAATAAAAGTAGCAATATAAGTAGCTATAACAACAAATTTTGATCCAGGGTTCCAGGACTGATCGCCTTTTCCCGGGGTCAAGAAGGAATTTTTCCCTGTGTCACAAATTGGCCGAAAGTGTCAAGGGTTTTTGCCTTCTTCTGGATCAACAGCTACAGGTATAGGGATCTTAGTCATATTAATAGTAGGATAATAATAAGGATAGCATGAAAGTGATAATAATAGAAGTAATGTTAGAAGTAAAATAGACATAGTAAAATACTAGAAGTACTAATAATAACAATAATACAAATGGTAAAATAATAATAGTAGTTGGGACAGAAGTAATAATAATAATAATAATAATAAATAGTAGTAGGGATATAAGTAATAATAATAATAGCAGTAGGGTTTGATCCAGGGTTTGACTGATCGCCTTTTACCGGGGTCAAGAAGGAATTTCCCCCCTGTGACACAGATTGGCTGAAAGTGTCCAGGGGTTTTCGCCTTCTTCTGGATCAACATTTTTAGGTATAGGGCTCTTAATTATATTAATATTAGGATAATAAGAAGGATAGCATAACAGTAATAATAACAGTATCAGTAGTAGTAATAATAATAATAATAATAATAATAATAATAATATTAATAATAAGTAGTAGTAGTAAGGATAATAAGAATAATAACATTAGTAGTAGTAATAATAATAATAATAAGTAGTAGTAAGGATAATAAGAATAATAACATTAGCAGTAGGGTTTGATCCAGGGTTTCACTGATCGCCTTTTCCTGGGGTCAAGAAGGAATTTCCCCCCTGTGACACAGATTGGCTGAAAGTGTCCAGGGGTTTTCGCCTTCTTCTGGATCAACATTTTTAGGTATAGGGCTCTTAATTATATTAATAGTAGGATAATAAGATAATAAGAAGGATAGCATAACAGTAATAATGTTAAGTAGCAGCAGCACTAATAATAGTAACAGTAGTAATAATAATAATAATAATAATAAATAGTAGTAGTAAGGATAATAATAACGTTAGTAGTAATAATACTAATAATAATAATAATAATAATAATAATTATAATAATAAATAGTAGTAGTAAGAATAATAACATTAGCAGTAGGGTTTGATCCAGGGTTTGACTGATCGCCTTTTCCCGGGGTCAAGAAGGAATTTCCCCCCTGTGACAGATTGGCTGAGAATGTCCAGGGGTTTTTGCCTTCTTCTGGATCAACATCTTTAGGGATAGGGACCTTATAACTAGTAATAATATAATAGTAATATTAGAAATAGGGCTGTAGGGAAAAACTAGTGCTAATTGTAGGTATTAAAAATAAATTATAAATTATAACTAGAACTTGTGTGTTGTCTCTTCTTTTGGAAGAAAAACATTTCACTTTAAAACATCCACATATTTCTCTTAATCCTCGTTCCCAATGGTTCCAGTTTTACATCAAATAAAACCATATGAACATTTCTATGCATTCTATCCATCTATTGACTGATGCTGTTACTTTAGGATTCTGTAGGGTTATTGGCCGGTGTCCAGGTCTCTGAGAGTCAGTGATGACTGATCCCTACACAAACTCTAGGGACAACATCATCAAAATCTTCAGCACCCCCTTTATTGTATATCCATGGTCTGTAATAGGGCCTTAACAAGTGACCATGGGGCTACATTACAAAGTTTGGGTCCCTTCTCCACCATGTCCACATTCAGCAGCAAGGGAGGTCAGGACATAAAAAGCTTATCTGAACTCCACTCTGTCCTGTGTGTCTCATTCTCCCTTCCTTTGTTCCATCAAAGATCTGCATCTTATTGTCCACTGCCCCTTTCACTAACTGCCCCTCACCTCTGAATGAAGTTGTGCCACTTTAACTACTGGGCCTTATAGCACCTGCTCGGCCTGCCACCCTGGTAGTTATCACTCTGGGTCAGTATAGACAACAGTGATTACTCAGATATTGTAGTTGTATTAATCTCTGCATTATTCAGAAAGCTCAGGAGAGAAGACATCAGGAGGTGATATGGGTTTATGCCCACAGAGATACAGGAGGTAAGTGTATGTCCAAGTGAACCTACATCTGAGACGGCAGCAGCAGTAGTTGTCAGACTCCCGCCCAGTCAGTGATCTGTAGCTATTGGCACTAAGATCACTACTGCCCCCCCGATCTCGACTATGGCCTGCCATGTATAATGTATTTTTAGATTAATTAGGTTTATTACATACAGCTGTAGCACCCCGGGCAGAGCGCAACACCAGCACACGGTAGATTTAAAATGTAGTTTGTGACGCCAACCCATTGTGCTCTGTGCTGGAGAGGATGGGAGTTGTAGTATCTGGCCTCTTTAGTGGCAAGCTATAAGCCCCACCTTAGTAATGGACGCTGTCAATCAGACTGCTGCCATTATTAAAGTATTACAAAAAACACAGACACATAAGAAAATATTTTTTTATTGAAATAAGAACTTCCCCACACAACCCTCTTTCACCATTTTATTTTTAAAAAAAAACAACAACGTAGATCATCGAAGTAGTCCAACGGAACTACGACGTAGTCAAAACGGTCCAGCGGAACCTGCAAAAAATAAATCATGCACTGTTGACTGCCCTAAGTCAAGCAGAGCATGTACTGTTAAATGTTTTGCATGTGCCGGATCAGGCCACATTGCGAAGTACTGCGAGTCTTTGGGTACTAAGAAATGTGGTCCTGTTAAATGTTTTAAATGTGGTCAGATGGGACATATTGCGAGGAACTGCCACGGCATAAGCAACTGTGGAAAGCCCAGCTAAATGGCAATAGAAAATAGCCACGTTACAACAAATGATGGGTTTAGACAAGAAGGCTGCATAAGAGTCTCCTTACAGCATTATGCGCTCCGCCACGTACTCCAGGGTCTAAATGACCAACTGGGGAGGAGTTTAGGAAGTTGGCCATAAGTTGCATGTTCAGTCAGGTGTTATGTGTGTAATGTTTGTTTATGGTCTGTTGTGTTTGTCCCCAGTTGTCCGTTTGTTTTCATTTGTGTTTTCATTTTGTGGCTCGTCCACAGATTCTATTGTGGTATATCCCTGGTTATCAGTATTATGTATTTATACTATATAGGTGTTGCCTGTATTTATAATGCATAATTAGAAAACCACTACAGGAAAACAACTGGAGAATCGACCATTGGATAGTGGTGTATTTGCGCCCAATGCTTTGGTTGCTCTCTATTAGGATAACGTTGAAGTTGTTATTATAATGTGAACTCAGGTTGAGCAGTGTGAACAGGTAACACAAGTTCTCGGTGTAGTGCTTTATGTTATACTGTGCACTTAGACCTGGGGGGTTCAGACAGGTAACACAACTTCATCTGAGGCCTAATGCAAGTGCAATTAAATACAGCGAATAGATTATGGCTGATTCTTTTGTTTTTAACTGTAGTTTTCCCTTAGGAAAGTTTTGGACAGGGGGAGATATCCCTGGCATTACACCCATATCTTGATTTTAGGATAATGGGTTTGGTAGACAGGGATATGGTTCCACACACCTGAGAATTGGGAAGAACCACAAAAAAAACAGTGCTTCATCCACAGCTCCCCTCAGATATCCTGACCTACACCAGTGTTGGGATACCGAGGGGTCCTGTGATATGAAGGCTAATCCAATGCCCTCCTCAAGTCATGGGTCAAGGATATTGGTGCTGGTATCAAATGCAGAATGCCACGCGACTAACTGCACCCAAAGAGGCATACTCCTCCCAGGAGCATACTGTACCCTTAATTTCGTATTAGGCGTTGATGTGGCGGATCAGAAGGGAAGAACTCCGGTGACTCCTGAAAAGAGGCTCGACATCCGTCGAGACACCCCTGTGAGACTTCAGACGATTCCTCTGGGGTTTGGCATCGAACTAAGAAATCTCCTGCTAGACTTCAATGAGGAAGAGGATGTCGTGGAGAAACGGAAAGATTCCCAACACCAAGCCACTATTCAGTTGGAAGATGACACTAAAAAGATCACAGGAATTGTGAACAACCTTGAGGCGGACTCTGAAGTGTCTTGGTGGGAGAGCTTGTTCGGATAGTCCCAAGGCCACTTCCTTCTTCAATTTGCTCATCCACCCAGTGATAATGCTTCGCATCCTTGTGGCGATTATGTACGTTGGACTGTTCTGCATGTACCGACGAATGAAAGGAATGTTGGCCAAATACAACGAGGTCAAGCAGAAAGCCTCAAATACATTCGTAGACGGGGTCTAAGGACATAATGACACAGTCATGCGACCCGGAATTGTTTATTATGTGTGTATATATATTTGTAAAGTGTAAATCTGAATCAATGGGTCGTACAAAAACTTTCAAGGTGTACATATAGACATTCTAGGTGTAGATATGTGTCTGCAACATAAGCATACTCAGTGAGGACGTGCCCGTCCTACAGTAAGTGAGAGTGTACGTGGAGGAGGGCATATATTTACAGCCTGTAGTCACCTCATTTACATGTGTACCTTTCATGTGTTTATGGAGGAGTAGTGAGAGATGCTGTTTGAGCATGAATCTCTATATGTACATATACCTATGTTTTGTGGGGGAATATTTTTGTATGTTTGGTTATTTTACACTTTAAACACATATGCAGAAAATCAGTGTTAAATGACGCAAACATTTTCCTCACAATAAAGAAAATACTGAGTGGGCTACTGGCCATAACATCTATACCATACACAAGTACATTGTAAATAAACAGCCATGGTGAGTCACATCACAAAAAGAAACAACTGTGAAATAGACCATCAGAATCGATAGATAGAAGTGGCAAGGTAGCCAAAAAATAATAGAATAGAAGTTGACAGACCATGCAGATATACAATGGGGTAAAGAGTAAAGAGCCGAAACGTTGCACAAGGGCTAATAAATAGCCATTTTTCTCACTACTACTGGGAGTGCTGTCTCTTATTGGACGACTATGGAGGATTTGGAGTTGTGATCGGGCTCCTGGGACGTGCACCCACCCATATTTTGACTGGTGCTGCTGGACGGTGGACTTTCTAGATAGATAGATAGACAGACAGACAGACAGACAGACAGACAGACAGACAGATAGATAGATGATAGATAGATAGATAGATAGATAGATAGATAGATAGATAGATAGATAGATAGATAGATAGATAGATAGATAGATAGATAGCAAAACAAAAAGTCCAGCAGCATCTGAAAAAATGTGGGTGCAAGCCTTGGGCAGCAGACCAAGGTCCCAACTATTCAGTTATACAAAAGAATAGGCAGCACACCGTAGTTAAAGTGTGAAAAATGAGGGTACTTTATTGCCCCATGTGCAAAAATGCCCATGTGGCAATAAAGTACCCTCATTTTTTACACTTTAACTACGGTGTGCTGCCTATTCTTTTGGATATATAGATATGAGAAAAGATAGATAGATAGATATGAGACAGAGAGACAGATAGATAGATAGATAGATAGATAGATAGATAGATAGATAGATAGATAGATAGATAGATAGATAGATAGATAGATAGATAGATAGATAGATAGATAGATAGATAGATAGATATGAGACAGAGAGACAGATAGATAGATAGATAGATAGATCGCTTGAGAAAGGCTCCAGTGGAAGGAGCTGAAACGTTGCCACTGTTTATGGGACAATAAAAGTACCCTCTTTTTTCACCTCTACCTGAACGGAGTGCTGCCTATTTTTTGTGATAGATAGATAGATAGACAGACAGACAGACAGACAGACAGACAGACAGACAGATAGATAGATAGATAGATAGATAGATAGATAGATAGATAGATAGATAGATAGATAGATAGATAGATAGATAGATGAAAAATGATTTCTTTGATTGTTTAGTGGCCTCAGTTTTATTTAATGTATTCAATAATGAGATCAGGATTCAGGTGAAATGCAATGTGAATTTATGGATACTGCCACCTATATGTACTATTACATATAGCAACCAGCCAGACAGTAAAGAAGGAGCCAAACACAATTATGGCTTGCCATTCTGGAAGTCAGTTCTAAAAATGAAGGAAATTCCCTAAATTCATTTCGGGGATGATTCAATGTTCGATTTTGTCCCAATAAAGTCGCCACAAATCGCAAGTCCCCCGATTGCCCTGTTTGACTCTCTGATGTCTTCAAAGACTGCATACAATTTGGATGTAGTCCTAGAAGACAATAGAGAGTCAAACAGGACAATCGGGGCACTTGTGATTCTACCCCTAAAATAAAAAAATACCATACTCACCCTCCCCCTGTCTACCGTAGCGACGCGTCCCTGCCGGCCTCCTGAGATGATGTTGTTTTTTCCAAATTGACGACTGCAGCCTGTAATTGGCTGCAGCAGTCACATGGAACAAAACAACGTCATCTCAGAGGGCCAGCAGGGATGCGTCGGTATAGGAGACCAGAGGAGGTTGCCAGTATGGTTATTTTTTTAAACTCCTCTTCTGTTCTCCTTTTTTCCACTAAACTGTGAAATGGCAGATGGCAGTTTTCCGGCAACCGCCGTTTTGCCAATTCATACCCTGGGAATCTATAAAGTTTCCAATTTCAGAGTATTCTGAAATTCAGCCCGAACTTGATTTGTGCTGGATTGGTTCACTTATCTCTAGTCAGTACACTTTAAGGCCATGTTGACACAGAGTTTGAATTTTCGGCAGGCAGAAAAAAATCTGAATTTGAACTGCCTGGGCTTTTTTTTTCTGCATTTTTCGCAGCGGTTTTTGCCCGGGGCCATTGAATCTAATACAAGGACCGTGGGCAAAAAACGCTCAGAAAAGAGCGTACAGGTTTTTGGCCTCAGGAGAATAGGCGGAGAAGGAACATGCCACTTTTTTCTGGGAGTGGTCAAAAGCCGCCCGGAAAAAAAATCTGCCTCTGCCTCCCATTGAAATCAATGGGGGCGATTTTGGCAATTTTTGTCGCTGATTTTGATGCGGTTTCCACATTAAAATCAGTGCAAAAAATCTCAGTGGTGTAACTTTAAGCTTCTGTGCAAACAGGACTCCACCTACAATGTGCTAGATATAAAACTGGTGTCATTATTGTGAGGCCTTTTGGCCTCTCAATCACCAGTATTTGGGTGCAACTACTACCTCTGTGCCCACTACAGATATGACTGAGTGAATGCTTGATTGAAACCCTCAGCAATAAGCTGTAATATGTGGGGGAAACTGGCAACACATATTCAATTTCTCTGTTGCATCACAACTGGAGAAAAGAGGCATTGCAGTGTTCTCATTGAAATCAATGGGATGTCCTTGTATTGTATGGGCATTCAAAGTCCTCCAGAGAGAGACACTCTTTGTAGCTACTCTCCACTTTGACAAAAAGACGAGGGTCTTGACTTGGTGACCTCTCCCCCATCAATTCAATCTTAGAATTCTCTATTAGGGTATTTAAAAATGGGTTTTATATACCTAGATAACACCTTTAAATGTTCTACCTAGTGAAGATACATTTATGATACCTTCTGGGCTTCCTGGTTCAAGCCCAATTAGTTTGAGAATAGGGTTCTTGTTAGAGATCTGTCTTCTGTCTTCTGTTTGTTGTTACAACATATTTTTTATGTTTTTATTCAGATTTTTTATTAAAAATTATGTTTTATCTATTTTCTATCTATTTTTATGTTTTGCCTATTTTCTATTTTAGCAATGGTGCTCATGTTTCTGTGAAAAAATTCACACTTTTAGAGCAACTCCAAACTAGAGAATCATTATAAGGCATCATTTAGACGGCCATAATATGGCTGCATTTTATCATCTGCATTACAGCCACAAGACCCGGACTCCATTCAAGTCAACTGAACTTAAATCACTATTGAATCTTATGATGAGCTTAGTATGGTAGACTTGAACCGTGTCGCGTTTTGATCTTGCGGCCATAATACAGATGCTAAAATGCGGTGGCATTATGGGCGTTACAATGATGCCTAAAGTCCCTATTACACAGGCCAATGATCGGGCAAACGAGCGTTCATACGCTCGTTCATCAGCTGATCTGCTAGTTTATGCAGCAAAAACATTATCATTGTCAGCAGCACATTTCCCTTGTAAACAGGGAGATGTGCTGCCGACATGATGGAAACGTATGGGGACGAATGATCGTAGTAAGGATCGCTCGTCCCCATATAAAACCAATCATTGCTCTTTGCGGAAGGAGCAAACGAGCGCCGATCAATGAGCTGACTTGTTGATCGGCGCTCGTTTTCACGGCCCATATCGGGCTGTCTAATAGGAACTTTAGGCCACATTTAAGTAACCTCTCTGCGGGAACAGCCATCATATGAAAGGTATAATTGTTTATAGTATTGACCCTTTGTGCTGAGGAGCGGATTACACTGATTACATCACGTAATAGTGGCTTATTTTATATTTTATGCTGTTTCTAGCAAGGAGTTAATTAAAGCACAAAATAAAAATACTCAAAAAAATCCTATACAGATCTTATGTATTTTTCTGTGTTTATTATCACATCTTTACACCCCTCCCCCCCCCTTACTCTCGTTCTTTCATTTAGGCAGAAAAGTGATGGATTAGCTGAGGTTCCTCTTTAGTTGTGTAATATCTTTAAAGAGGCATATCAAGCCATTAGCTATTTGTCTTCTCGTGGAGAATCTTGTCAGGGCAGCCAAAGGAATTTTAAATTACTGTCACTTCAGGAGCTGAAAAAGGGCAGTCCTTGACAGCGGAGAAGGGGGGTTTAATTTGCTACCATGTTTAATTTGTTTAAATGGACATTACACCTCACAGCTCGGCTGCCCTGGGGGCTATCTGTATGATATAGGACCCACTATTTTACCCTAATTCCCAGCCAACTAAAAGCGCTACCTCAGTAAAGTGATATAAAGGTGATCATATGTTTGTCCCCTGCAGTCAGATGAAAATATATGTGCTATAATATCCCTTCCTAGGTCACGATGGTCATACAGCCTGGTTAATCATTTTGATATGAGCGGAAGCACCTGCCATACAAATATTAATATGTTCTTTTTTATTAGGTGATAAGTTTTACTTTACGGTTCACTGCAGGGATTTCAGATTAGAAAAGACACCTTCTGTCTTAATAGATTTCCAATGGGAGCGAGATAAAAAGTTCTCTAGTAAATGCCTGTAAATTATGCCTCCATATAGCTACACTACCGTTCAAAAGTTTGGGGTCACCCAGACAATTTTGTGTTTTCCATGAAAACTCACACTTATATTTATCAAATGAGTTGCAAAATGACTAGAAAATATAGTCAAGACATTGACAAGGTTAGAAATAATGATTTTTATTTGAAATAATAATTTTCTCCTTCAAACTTTGCTTTCGTCAAAGAATGCTCCATTTGCAGCAATTACAGCATTGCAGACCTTTGGCATTCTAGCTGTTAATTTGCTGAGGTAATCGGGAGAAATTTCACCCCATGCTTCCTGAAGCCCCTCCCACAAGTTGGATTGGCTTGATGGGCACTTCTTGCGTACCATACGGTCAAGCTGCTCCCACAACAGCTCTATGGGGTTGAGATCTGGTGACTGCGCTGGCCACTCCATTACAGATAGAATACCAGCTGCCTGCTTCTTCCCTAAATAGTTCTTGCATAATTTGGAGGTGTGCTTTGGGTCATTGTCCTGTTCTAGGATGAAATTGGCTCCAATCAAGCGCTGTCCACAGGGTATGGCATGGCGTTGCAAAATGGAGTGATAACCTTCCTTATTCAAAATCCCTTTTACCTTGTACAAATCTCCTACTTTACCAGCACCAAAGCAACCCCAGACCATCACATTACCTCCACCATGCTTGACAGATGGCATCAGGCACTCTTCCAGCATCTTTTCAGTTGTTCTGCGTCTCACAAATGTTCTTCTGTGTGATCCAAACACCTCAAACTTCGATTAGTCTGTCCATAACACTTTTTTCCAATCTTCCTCTGTCCAATGTCTGTGTGCTTTTGCCCATATTAATCTTTTCCTTTTATTAGCCAGTCTCAGATGTGGCTTTTTCTTTGGCACTCTGCCCTGAAGGCCAGCATCCCGGAGTCACCTCTTCACTGTAGACGTTGACACAGGCGTTTTGCGGGTACTATTTAATGAAGCTGCCAGTTGAGAACCTGTGAGGCGTCTATTTCTCAAACTAGAGACTCTAATGTACTTGTCTTGTTGCTCAGTTGTGCAGCGGGGCCTCCCACTTTCTACTCTGGTTAGAGCCTGTTTGTGCTGTCTTCTGAAGGGAGTAGTACACCCCGTTGTAGGAAATCTTCATTTTCTTGGCAATTTCTCGCATGGAATAGCCTTCATTTCTAAGAACAAGAATAGACTGTTGAGTTTCACATTAAAGCTCTCTTTTTCTAGCCATTTTAAGAGTTTAATCGAACCCACAAATGTAATGCTCCAGATTCTCAACTAGCTCAAAGGAAGGTCAGTTTTATAGCTCCTCTAAACAGCAAAACTGTTTACAGCGGTGCTAACATAATTGCACAAGGGTTTTCAAGTGTTTTCTAATCGTCTATTAGCCTTCTAACACAGTTAGCAAACACAATGTACCATTAGAACACTGGAGTGATGGTTGCTGGAAATGGGCCTCTATACACCTATGTAGATATTGCATTAAAAACCAGACGTTTGCAGCTAGAATAGTCATTTAGCACATTAACAATGTATAGAGTGTATTTCTGATTAATTTAATGTTATCTTCATTGAAAAAAACTGTGCTTTTCTTTCAAAAATAAGGAGATTTCTAAGTGACCCTAAACTTTTGAACGGTAGTGTATGTCAGTAGAATATTTCCAGTTTGGGAATAGAGGTTATTTTTTTCTGTTGTATATGTCTGGTAAGTGTAAATCTTAGACTTATTGTTCTATCATCCAAATTTTGTAGGACTACAACTACCAGCGTAGTTTGCCAGACTCTGCCCTAGGACATAAAAACAACCTTCTATAAAAAGAATCAATTCAAGTTCCATTCTTAAAAATACTTTAACCCCTTAAAAATCGAACGACATTTGCTTTAGGACCCAACATTTTTGTCTCTTGGTATTCTGGTGGTCATAATACCGATGTAGCTGTATAAGACCTAGCTTTTTTTTGGGATATGTTATACTTTCTTAAGATTTAATATAACAGGGTAAATGTATTCATATTAACATGCATAAAAAAAGTGATTCTGATATTATGTTTTCACATATATGGTCTACCCAAACCCCCCCCCCACCACGGTTTTGTTTGTGTGTATGTATACTGCTATCAACACTTGTGTATAAAGGGCCAAATAGGTATTCCCATCTTAAAGGGAACTTGTCACCAGCATTTCATGTATTAAACCATCACTACCTGGTGGTAGTGGGTGAAAAATCATTTCTATATAACCTATAATTATCTTCTTAGTCGGCTCTGTAGCTTTAGTATTCAGTTTTTTAGTGTTCCCACACCGTATGCTAATGAGCATAAAAGAGTCATATCTTTGTTTGAAAAGAGTCATATCTTCATTCCTCAAGTCTTTCCGAGTTTACCCCGCCTCCTTACTTTTGATTGACAGCTCCTCACCTTCTCACTTTAGCTTTGAATGCCGTGATCAGCTTTGATCGCGGCATTCAAGGGGTTAACGTCGGAGAGAAGTGGTTTCTCTTTTCTCCGTTGATAGAGCAGGGCTTCGGCTGTGTATTACAACCGTTACAGCCGCTGCCCCGCTCATCGTGACGCACGTACACTGGCTGTCACACCGGATGAGAATACTCGTGCTGATGCGTCAAGTACCCGCTACTCAGGACGAGTATTCCTGTTCTGTGTCGGCAACCAGTTAATGTAAATGTTTATTCTGCCTATAATCAGTACTTTAGTCACTGTATGATCTACCGCGAGTTGATGGGTGGTATGATTTTTTTTGGTGAAACAGCAACTCCCAGCATATCCTTACCATGGTTCAGGTCATGCTGGGAGCTGTAGTTTTATGCCATACAAACCTATACGTCAGGGGTTGCACTAAATTGAGCTGTAGTTGTTCTGGTGGTGTATATATGTACTGAGCTTGGTTCTGGGGCTGCATATATGTACCAAGCTTTGTTCTGGTGCTGTATATATGTACTGACCTTTGTTCTGATGCTGTATTTATGTACTGACCTTTGTTCTAGTGCTGTATATATGTATGAGCTTGCTTCTGGTACTGTATATATGTAATGAGCTTGGTTCTGGGGCTGTATTTATGTGGGTTGTGCAAGTAGTAGGCCCAACTCTACCGTAGGCAGGTAATAAGTGATGTAGCTGCAGCTAGATCCAAACCGGTGGTCAACAGACAACCTGACTACAGTGGGGCTGTATAGCACTGTCTACAGGGGGGCTGTATGGCACAATCTACAGGGGGCACTATCTATAAGGGGGCTGCATGTGGCACCTGGGGGGGGCCCAGTCAATAGTTTGCTATGGAGCCCAGTCTTTCCTAGTTACGCCCCTGTCCACATATATTATTTGCCTGGATGTTGATGAGCTATACATGATACCAGGCAGACTGAGAATGCTAGATAATGCTGAAAGACACCGCAAGGCAAGAAATAATAGACATTATCCATTATTTCAAATCCCTGTTTTATAAGGTTATTTTTGCAAATTAATAAAAGTTATTATTAAAGGTTCCTCTGTAGATGACTGTATGTATTATAAATACCAATATACAGAGAAATATAGATTTAAAGGAAATATTCATAATGTTACAGACTATTAATGCAAATGTACATATTAACCTTTCTTGTAAACATAATGCATTTCTCTGGAGTCTGAATACCGAATTCCAGGTCTCCTGCGTCACATACAGCCTTATTCTTACTTGGATAAAATGACTTTATTAACATTATAGGGGTTTTCCAGGAATTGATTTTCTTTTCTTTTTACATTATTCGTTTCATAATAAAAATCTCAGCCACTTCTTAATAGTCTGTACACCAGAAATACACCATTGTCCCCTATTCTCGAAATTCTGCATCCATATTTTAACAAAGCAAATTGTCTATTGGCACTAGTGGTGGAAATGAACTTACTTGGACAAAATGGACAAAAAAAAGTCTCAGGAAATAAAGTCCCTGAATACACCTTTTAAAATTGTTTAAATGCTCGTGTCAGCTTAGTAGCCTACTGTACGTGAAAGAAAGAAAAAAATGGATCTTAAAAAACCTTTCATTTTAAATATATTTACCCCAAAGTCCATAAGCAAGTTCTTTTTACCTTTTTTTTTTTAACGAAGTAGTCTCACTAAGTTAGGCCATATGATTGTCATAAAAGGGGGTACTCTGCTCTGAACCCCTCCTTCTCTATAAGCCAGAATTTAGGAAGGGAGCTAATAAGGAGAGTCTTTAGCTCTGGACGAGCCAGTCCATCCATGTGCTTCATTTGAATAACCACCATGTAATAATACATTTCCTGTGCACCAGTGCATGGACATGCTAATCTGACTTGTGTTTTATAAGGTTAGACGAAAGTACCTGTTTTTTTTAATTTGTTTTCAAAACAGCGCCACTCTTTTTCATGGGTAGTGTCTGGTATTGCAGGTCAACCACATTCAAGTTAATGCAATACCAAACACAATCCAAATCCCCTACCTTTGAGTTGAACTAGCTGTTATGTTTTGGATGCAAGCTCTGCTAAAAAGCTGAGAGGTACTATAGAGGGCAGGGAGTTGATTGTCAGTCTGGAAGGCCATTTAGTGGGTGCAAAAGCACCCCCTAGTTGTTATGTAGGGTTGTCTTTTCTATTGGCAGATACACTTTAAAGGGAATGTGTTGCCAGAAAAACATGTTTTTTTTTTAAAAATTAAACATTTAGTGTGTGGGTGATTAAACACTGTTCAAATTTTTTTTTTTTTTTTGCACGAGTCCAGGTAATATTATAAATTATTTCTAATTTATAATACTACCCATTTTTGGTCACTAGATGGAGCTGTTCCCAAAATTGCAGCATTGCAACATTGGGTTAAAAGCCCTCGCTCTAGTGAGCTCTCAGCATCCCCCCCTCCTTTATCCTGGCTAGTGCCGGGATAAACGGGTTTGAACGATGTAACCTCCTACACTGTGTGTCGCCATTTTTTGAGCTAACCCACAGTGTAGTAGGTTTACATACAGTAGTAAACACACACAAACACGAACATACATTGAAATCTCTTACCTGCTCCTGCCGCCGCGGCTCCCTCCGGCCCGTCCGCTCCGTTTGCTGCCGCTGGTGCAAGTGCACAAATCCGGAAGCCGCGACCGGAAGTAGTAATATTACTGTCCGGCCGCGACTTCCGGTCCACAGGAAAATGGCGCCGGACGGCGCCAATTTAGAATAGGACTGTGTGGGAGCGGCGCATGCGCAGTTCCCACACAGACGCCGTACACTGCAGTCAATGGGACGGGAGCCGTTCGCAGTCCCTATGGGACTGTGGCTGCCGTATTCCATGTCTGTATGTGTCGTTAATCGACACACACAGAAATGGAACAAAAAATGGCAGCCCCCATAGGGAAGAAAAAGTGTAAAAATAAGAAAAAGTAAAACACAAACACACAAATGAATATAAACGTTTTTAATAAAGCACTAACATCTTTAACATATAAAAAAATAATTTGTGATGACACTGTTCCTTTAAAGAAGTTGTATATGATTAGAAAAACATTGATGCTTTCTTCAAGAAACAGCGCCATAGATGTCCATAGGTTGTGTGTGGTATTGCAGCTCAGTCCCAATTACTTTTTTTTGGAAAATACCAGACACAACCTATGAACAGGTGTGGCGGTGTTTCTGGAAGAAAGTAGCCATGTTTTTCTAAAACCTGGAAAAGTCCTTTAAGGATCACACTGTATGCTCGGAAAACCCTGTTGATTCCTTGCACAAAACTGTAATGACATCAAACAGAACTGCCATCAGTGACAATTGCAACATTTGTATCTTATATTCCCAGTTATGATATCATAGGCAGATAAAATTCAGAAAACAAACATTACTAACAGCATTCACAACCAAAGTGCAGGCAACAACAAGATTAATGCCCTGTCTGTATAAGCAATTTGATGTATTTCTTAAAACATTTAAGGTTTCCTTGGTAACTAAATCAGTTGGATGATTTTTTAATGATGTTTATTTAAATTATTTGATGATATAAGTTTTGAGGAATTTATAACATCACCCCAATGCTCTTCCCTTCATAAGCACTAATGTTTGCCATTCCTTAACTGTGTTTGAAGGATCAGAGTATTTTCAAATCAGCTATAATATGTCCTTGGAAATAAATCAAACACAGAGGGAAAAAACAAATAATAAAATTAAAATGTAACATTTTTCAACACATACTTATGCAGGCAAACCTGTCACCCGATCGTATTCAGCTACCAGAGGAGTAGTTAGAACAAGTGGAGGATAAAAACTACCGAGATAATAAAAAAGACTTAATAAAACAATTACATGTTTCTAAAGGCTTTTTTAAATAGAAAATTGGGTCTGGTCTAGTTTAGACTATTGTCCCTGAACCCTGCCCCCCCCCCCTGTCGATTTTACATGTTTTTATGCTGAAATTGTAACAATTCTTATGCATACTTGTACAATGTACGCTTAACTTCATAGAGGCGAGTGAGCCCTGCTATATCTTATAGGAACAGGCCCATGTCACCTGGTTGTGCTCATCTGACCACCTTTGAAAATTGAAACCTGCTGAGAACTGCCAAATCTTACCTGAGCAACAAGGTTCTTTGGATTCTGTCCATCTGTAAGGCTGGGTTCACACACCCTATTTACGGACGTAATTCAGGCGTTTTAGCCCCGAATTACGTCCGAAAATACGGCTCCAAAGCGGCAGCAAACATCTGCCCATTCATTTGAATGGGCTTTACGATGTTCTGTGCCGACGGTCATTTTTTTTTTTACACGCCGCTGTCAAATGACAGCGCGTAAAAAAGACGCCCGCGTCAAAGAAGTGCCTGTCACTTCTTGAGATATAAATGGAGCAGTTTTCCATTGACACCATGGAAAAACAGCTCCAATTACGTCCGTAATGGATGCAGCGAAAAGTGCCTGCACTTGCCATTACGTCTGAAATTGCGGAGCTGTTTTCTCCTGAAAACAGCACCGTAATTTCAGCCATAACGGACGCTGCCGTGTGAACATACCCTAAATGTGTTTCTTGACTGCTATTTTTCATTTGCCCCGGACTGTTTCCTGTCCTGCCTTGGGATCGCTGCCTGCCTTATATCTGTCTTATTGTGTTGCATGAACTCTACTGGCCATGACCTGCGATTTGCACAAGTACGCTTCTGTTTATTGATTCTGGCACCTCGCTTAGGAAATACCATTTGCTAGACATCAGAAGTTGCTATTAGAGACTATTTCGAGGAACCGACTTTGAAATTCCCTGAACAAAGTCCATACCCCCATGAGAAGCGTTTTAAGGTGAAGATTGCAAAACCCCTTGGACTCTTCCCCCAGTTTATTCCTAGACAAATCTAATAGTGACACGGAGGGTCGACGTTCCTGTCCTAAGGCCTGACTTTGACAACTTGACATGGGTGATTTTCATCCAGAGGATAACAGGAACTTAGCAATCTTCCTCTGCCGTGGGTTCTGATATCTGCAGTCAGCTCAGGCGATTTTACATGACCCTCTGCTAGACAATCACAGGTGGGTTATTACATAACCCCATCAATCCCCAGGTAAAAAATATAAAAAACAAAATACAGGTTTCTTCGGGAGATAGGTGTCACGAGGGGTTCGTGGACCCACTGGACCATACCGCCTTTGCGGTATGGCAGCTGGCCAACAGGACGCAGGTCAGAGTCTATAGTTCGTATAGGGTACCTGTGGCAGCTCGGACAGTAGCAAGGCTGGCTAGGCAGGAACATGGCAGCAGGTGGGCGTCAGGTGTGGAGAAGCAGGTCAGGCATAGAATACAGTACAGCACGGCTACAGCAAGCACGGCACTAGATCAGGATACAGGAACAGGAAACACTGGGAGCAGGAAACACTAGAGGGCCATTTGCAAGACAGACTAGGGATACAACAACAAAGCTCAGGACTAGGGGGCTGGACTCCTCTTATAGTCCAGAGTACTCACGGGTCAAAGTTCAGGAACGAGGTCCTTTAAGAGCGGGCACGAGCGGGATCCGGCATTGGTGAGTAGACGCGAGTGCTGGATTCTCCTGAGGAGGAGGCTAGGGCCAGCGATTGCCGACTCGTGGCTGCGGCTGTCAGGGGAAGAACGGAGCTGACAGCCTGCAGCCACGGACATGACAATAGCCAATTTTAGTTACTTTGGTTGCAGCAAATCTTTTTTTCTGCTTTGATAGTTTATTCTGGCTATATCTATAAAAGGATACTTCTTCTGCTAGGTATGCGAAAGATATAAAATAGCTTAGATAGATATAAAAATTTGTATTTACGATAGATAGATAGATAGATAGATAGATAGATAGATAGATAGATAGATAGAACGATAGATAGAAGGCAAATAATATAGATAAATGATAGATATACACTACCGTTCAAAAGTTTAGGGTCACTTAGAAATTTCCTTATTTTTGCAAGAAAAGCACAGTTTTTTTCAATGAAGATAACATTAAATTAATCAGAAATACACTCTATACATTGTTAATGTGGTAAATGACTATTCTAGCTGCAAACGCCTGGTTTTTAATGCAATATATACATAGGTGTATAGAGGCGAGAAATTGCCAAGAAACTGAAGATTTCCTACAACGGTGTGTACCACTCCCTTCAGAGGACAGCACAAACAGGCTCTAACCAGAGTAGAAAGAGAAGTGGGAGGCCCCGCTGCACAACTGAGCAACAAGACAAGTACATTAGAGTCTCTAGTTTGAGAAATAGACACCTCACAGGTCCTCAACTGGCGGCTTCATTAAATAGTACCCGCAAAACGCCAGTGTCCACGTCTACAGTGAAGAGGCGACTCCGGGATGCTGGCCTTCAGGACAGAGTGGCAAAGAAAAAGCCATATCTGAGACTGGCTAATAAAAGGAAAAGATTAATATGGGCAAAAGCACACAGACATTGGACAGAGGAAGATTGGAAAAAAGTGTTATGGACAGACGAATCGAAGTTTGAGGTGTTTGGATCACACAGAAGAACATTTGTGAGACGCAGAACAACGGAAATGATGCTGGAAGAGTGCCTGACGCCATCTGTCAAGCATGGTGGAGGTAATGTGATGGTCTGGGGTTGCTTTGGTGCTGGTAAATTGGGAGATTTGTACAAGGTAAAAAAGATTTTGAATAAGGAAGGCTATCACTCCATTTTGCAACACCATGCCATACCCTGTGGACAGCGCTTGATTGGAGCCAATTTCATCCTACAACAGGACAATGACCCAAAGCACACCTCCAAATTATGCAAGAACTATTTAGGGAAGAAGCAGGCAGCTGGTATTCTATCTGTAATGGAGTGGCCAGCGCAGTCACCAGATCTCAACCCCATAGAGCTGTTGTGGGAGCAGCTTGACCGTATGGTACGCAAGAAGTGCCCATCAAGCCAATCCAACTTGTGGGAGGGGCTTCTGGAAGCATGGGGTGAAATTTCTCCCGATCGCCTCAGCAAATTAACAGCTAGAATGCCAAAGGTCTGCAATGCTGTAATTGCTGCAAATGGAGAATTCTTTGACAAAAGCAAAGTTTGACGGAGAAAATTATTATTTCAAATAAAAATCATTATTTCTAACCTTGTCAATGTCTTGACTATATTTTCTAGTCATTTTGCAACTCATTTGATAAATATAAATGTGAGTTTTCATGGAAAACACAAAATTGTCTGGGTGACCCCAAACTTTTGAACGGTAGTGTACATTCAGACAGATCTAAGACAAATAGATATTGGATGGATAGATAGATAGATAGATAGATAGATAGATAGATAGATAGATAGATAGATAGATAGATAGATAGATAGATAGATAGATAGATAGATAGATAGATAGATAGATAGATAGATAGATGATAGATGGATAGATAGATAGATAGATAGATAGATAGATAGATAGATAGATAGATAGATAGATAGATAGATATAGAAGACAAATAATAGAGATAGATAGATAGATAGATAGATAGATAGATAGATAGATAGATAGATAGATAGATAGATAGATAGATATAGAAGACAAATAATAGAGATAGATAGATAGATAGATGATAGATAGATAGATAGATAGATAGATAGATAGATAGATAGATAGATAGATAGATAGATAGATAGATAGATAGATATAGATAGATAGATAGATAGATGATAGATAGATAGATAGCTCTACAAACCCAGACAGACTAACATAGGTTATACCCTAACCCAGATTTCCATTTAATAAAAACTGCATATGAAATACATTTATGCACAGGCATTTCTCTTTTCTGTGATATGTTGGTTATGTGCCCGGCCACACAGGCTGCTCAGGCTGATAATATGCTATCATTTAGTTAGCACAGCGCAGGCCTTTACTTGCACTGTTGCTGCTGTTCCACAAGAGCAGTAAAGAAGAGTGCAGAAGTCCCCGATGCTCTGGTTGAAATGGCATCTTTCCCTCCGGTGAGCAGCGCCCTGACTGACCCCATCTGCAGCCTCTGCATATGTTCCTTCACAGCGGATTACAAGCACAGCTCTTAAACCTTTATGTCTCATGTCAGCAGCATTGTTTTATATGGATTTATTATTATATATCATACTCGCTTTCTTAGTTTTTGACTTTCACTGCATTCAAGGTTGATTCTTTCCAAAATAAATTTTGTGCAAAAAGCAGGAAATTCAAGAACATTTAGAACATATCGTTGTTCAGTAGTTTATTTTTCAAATCCTTAAAAGTCATATAATATATTTTAGACAGCTATTATATCTTATGACTGCAAACCACAGACGTTTTTACATTCCACCAAAATTAGAAAAAAAAGATCTCTTCTAAGAATATAAAAATAAAGAACGGCCATGAGAGGAGAGAAGGAGGGGAGGGGGACCAGTAAAGAGTTGAGCTTTAAAATAAAGCATCATAAATGAAGGAATTGCATTGCTCCGTTGACATAGCCTGAAATCCAAAGCACAACTTCATCATACAGCTGGCGCTGCGGCATTCGGAGTTTATTGCCGTGACTGTAAACTGTGGGCTGAAAAACTATTGCTGTCTTGGTGCTGCAAAACCTGGGTAAAAAAATGGCAGACATTTTTAAAGGAAACATAAACACCCTTTAGGGAAAAATAACATCTAGTAATATTCCTCCAGTTCGACACCTGTTCCTATAGAAAACCTATTAGTTTGGCATCTATGAGAAATAATCCTAAAAACTAAAGTATATTAATTTGTAATTACCCAACGGTCTGGAATTTTCAGGGTCTAAAAGTAGAAATAAAAGTTCCAATAACAGTGGCCAAATGGTTTTTCAGTATATCTACATAGTATGTTCCTACCTTCATGGGGGAATAATGAGGTGAAGCTGGAGTGTGGCACTATTTATGGTCAGCCTGGCCCTCCAAAGTATCAGAGTTCCTCAAGTGGGCCCAGACTTGATAATGGGCCGATAGCCCGACCAGAAGACAATGCCCATTTTGAGCTGACTTTGGAGACAATCATTTGCCACTTGGGTTTATTTTTTATAGAATAATTTACAAATAACCTATTAGATGTTTTTGATGAAATGTGCAATGATACCATTAATATTTACGCATGTTCTTCATAGAGGGAAGGTAGGCCCTCAGATTCCTCTTGTCTGGTGGGCCTGAAGAACCCCAAACTATTTCCTAGACATGGACAGACCCTTCTTCATAGATGATATCCGTGTATTGAGTGATGAGAAAAGAGATTATAAATTCAAGAACTTTCATGAAATAGGGAATATCTCTTCAGTAACCATGAAATCTAAAAAAGTCCTACATAATCCCACAGTTGGCAGATTATATGACTTTTTGACTGTAATTTGAGCAGGTTTGGCAGACTTTTGTCTCATGGCGAGCTTCAGGGGTCTTGAGGACCAAGTTTGGCCACAACTTTTTAAAAGTATTTCATATAAATGTTGCTTGATTTGTCCTCCTAATTCCGCTTATCATCTATAATGAATGTTGTTTTTGAAGTTTTTGCCACCCGATTGTTCAATGTTTTTTTTTTTCGTGTTGACTTTATGTTTTTTTTTTAAACTGCATAAATGAATCTAATTAAAGCCCAATTATCATATTGTCATACATTAATATTGTGTACATAGTGTTTAGTATTTGAAGTCTCGGGAGATATGGAGGTTTATGCTGTGTCATTACGATTTTTTTTCATCTTTATTGTAGAGACATGTCTCTGCTGCAGCAATGCTTCTGTATCTTGTATCCATCAGACTCCTAAACAACAATATATCTAAAGCCCATAATCCTGTCGAACACGGAATTAATCTTCACGGAAGACTCTGGAGATCATTAAAACAGTACAGGGATACTTCTCTTCTGTAACTACAGCACCGCTAAAATGAGCGTTAATCCCTGAACAAACAGCTCTAATCCTGAGGACATGCGGAAACTGCACCCAATGCCAGGAGTAAATGAGCACATGTCATTGATCCACTATTGATAAGAAAGGCTATTAGTTTGCCATTCAGTCGTTTAACCCTTGTGGTAGTTGCAATACTTGCATCGCACTGAAGATTATGCTGATAAACTAAGAACATTGGCCTATAGAGATTAGGAATTTTCATGGAAAAGCAGTAAGGTCACTATCTGAGCCAAAGATGAACCGGGTGTATCGTGGGCCCACCCGAAGAAAGAGAGTCCACGCTACATGTATACAGAAAATGGGCATATCCACTGTTATCACAAACATCAGTGACAAGTAATCTGCTGCTAAATCAATTAGAAATGGCATTTCTTCTGCCCAGGTGAAGCTGGCTAAGGGTCTATTCACACGGTGTGGTTAAATAAAAAAACAAACAAAAATAAAACGGTGAAACCGCTGCATTTTGCAGCAATTGTTGGATAATAAACGGCGATTTGACTACACCATGTGAATAGCCCCTAGGCCCAGATGGTGTAATCTCATCATCAAATAAGACCTGGGCCCCGACCTTTATTCAAAGTGGATAAAGTGTACATGTTTTTGTGAATTATATTACTTAGCACTGGTATACTTATATGAGTCTTTTTTTTTGTGGTTTGGGAGATGAAGGTCCCTGGGCTATTTTGCCTTTTCTATAATCTGGCCCAGGTTACAGGTAATCTGAAAATAAACATACATTGTAAATCTGTCATGTGGATCATATGGAAATTAATGAAAGTACATTTTTCTCTACTCTCTCTCATATCTGACAGTATGAACCTGGCTGGTTTAACCCTTACACCTTTTATTGATATTTACAATGTCCCATAAATGAACTAATTTTTGCATTTCTTGTGTGCCAGGTATGTCTGAATGCCCTTTTTCCTATGTTATTTCACTTCAACTTAATGAAGGAATTATTTATTGGTACAAAATGTCACAGTAAAATATGGTTATGTGTGTAAGAGAACACATCTGCAATCTAAATGCATCTATTTTGAAATATGTGTAACTTACTCAGGTGGTCAAGTATATTGAAAGAGGTTTTCCATGAAAGGCCATCAATGTTTGATCAGTAGAGGACCCCTTCGTTATTTACACAGTCACAGAGGCTTGTCCATACGGGCGGCTGTGTCCGGTATAGCAACTTGTCCCATTTAAGTGTTAGATAGGCCATCTGTGTTTAACCCCTTCACACAAATGGGTGTTACTGTACGTCCTTTTTAGCAGATCGTTCCCGCAAATGGGCGTACAGTTACGCCCTGAGGCACAGGAGCTGTGCGCGCTTCATCTTCGGTGGGTGTCGGCTGTAATATTACAGCTGACATCCCGCTGCAATGGCGGCGATCACAGTTCTCTCCGATCGCCGCCGTTTAACCCCTCAAATGCCGCTGTCAATAGCGAAAGCGACATTTAAGTGATTGACACAGAGGGAGGGGGCTCCCTCTGTACCCCGTTGGCCCCCTGCGTAAAATAACGGGGTGCTGATGGTTGCAATGGCAACCAGGAAGCCTAGCAACGGCTTCCTGGTTGCCAGGTACGGGAGCCTATTAGGTCCTGCCCGAGGCAGGACGTAATAGGCTCAACTGTTAGTTGTAAAATGACAGTTAGGGTATGTTCACACACAGAGTCAAAAACGTCTCAAAATACGGAGCTGTTTTCAAGAGAAAACAGCTCCTGATTTGAAGACGTTTTTTGTGCCACTAGCGATTTTCGCTGCATTTTTCGCAGTGTTTTTTTACAGATGTTTTTGGAGATTTTTTCAATAGTCTATGGAAAACGGCTCCAAAAACATCCCAAGAAGTGTCCTGCACTTCTTTTACGTGGCCGTTTTTTTACTCGTAAAATTACGCAGTGAAAAAAGCTCAGTCGGAACAGAAAGCCGTTCTGCTACCGATTTTCGGCCGTTTTTCGGGCGTTTACGGCCGTGTGAACATACCCTAACAATACACTGCACTACACAAGTACATACAGAAGTAGTGCAGTATATTGTGCAGGGGATCAGAAGATCAGATATTCCAGTAAGTGTAAAATAAAAAGTGAAAAAAATGTAAAAAAAAGTTTCAGATAAATAAATAAATAAAAGTTTTACGTAATAAAAACAATAATCGCCTTGTTTCCCTGATCAAGCCCTTTATAATTAGAAAAAAATGAAAAAAAAAAGGCAAAAACTAGATATAATAGATATCGCCGCGTTGGTATAATATATGACCTATAAAAATATCATATTATTTATCCCGCACGGTAAACACCGTAAAAAAAATACAATAAAAAACAGTGGCAGAATTTCCTTTTTTGTTCACGTTGTTTCCAAAAAAATGGAATAAAAAGTGATCAAAAAGTCGCACGTAGCCAAACATGGTACCAATAAAAACTAGTTTGTCACGCAAAAAACAAACCCTAAGGCCTCATGCACACGACCGTAAAAACTCCCGTTATTACGGGTCGTGATTACGACCCCTAATAACGGGCTCATAGACTTCTATTGGCGACGGGTGCCTTCCCGTTTTCTCACGGGAAGGTGCCCGTGCCGTTGAAAAAGATAGAACATGTCCTATTTCAGGCCGTAATAACGGCACGGACAGTCCATAGAAGTCTATGGAGCTCTCGTAATGACGGGTGGCTACATGTGTGCACCCGTCATTACGGCAGCGTTGCTAAGCGACGTCAGTAAATAGTCACTGTCCAGGGAGCTGAAAGAGTTAACTGATCGGCAGTAACTCTTTCAGCACCCTGGACAGTGACTACCGATCAGTATAAACCTGTAAAAAATAAAAATAAAAGACGTTCATACTTACCGACAACTTCCTGCTTCCTCCAGTCCGGTCTCCCGCCCGTTGCCTTTGTGACGCGTCTCTTCGACATCCGGCCCGACGTCCTGGATGACGTTTCAGGCCATGTGACCGCTGCAGCCAATCACAGGTCAATCACAGGCTGCAGCGGTCACATGGACTGCCGCGTCATCCAGGGATGTCGGGCTGGATGTGAAGAGAGGGACGCGTCACCAAGACAACGGCCGGGTAAGTATGAATTTCTTTAACTTTTATTACAGAAAAGGCTGTCCCTTCTCTCTTTCCTGCACTGATAGAGAGAAGGGGCTGCCGATTAGTGCAGTGCTATTTTGCCGCCAAAAACGTGCTCGTAAATACGGGTGGAATACATGTGACACCGGACCCATATTTACGAGCACGGGTTCGTAAATACTGGTGCAAAACGGGTGGAATACGTGTGACACCGGACCCGTATTTACGCCAGTATTTACGGGTGGGAAAAAATACGGTCGTGTGCATGAGGCCTAACACAGCTCCGTCAACAAAAAAAAATAAAAAAGTTATGGCTCTCAGGATATGGTGACATTAAAACATTTTATTTAGAAAAAAGTGTTTTTATTTTGTGTAAAAGTAGTAAAACATATAAAAACAATATAAATTTGGTATTTCCATAATCGTATCGAACCGCAGAATAAAGTAAACATGTTGTTTATACTGCACAGAGAACACCGTTAAAAATGTGTAAAAAAAAAACAGTGAGAGAATTTCTGTTTTTTGGTCTCCTCACCTCCCAAAAAATTTAATAAAAACTGATCAAAAAATCGCATGTACCCCAAAATGGTACTAATAAAAACTACAGCTCGTCCCATGAAAATCAAGCACTCACACAGCTCGTCAACGGAAAAATAAAAAGTTATGACTCTCGGAACGCAATATTGCAAAACGACGGCCCAGACTATTTTTTGTGTGCAGCAGTGCTTCACCTAAAACCCCACGTCATAATTTGCAGCCCCCACTGGTAGACCCTGTAAATGCAGCAGAAACTATGACATTTTGGGTTTTGTGCTACATATGGGGCTAGTGAAGAAGTCAAAGATTAGACAATGCTGGAGTGCGGATATTTTGTACAATACCACGGACACCCTTTGGAAGTGCGACTCCTGCACCCAAATATCCGGCCTGTGCATAAAGGATTGGCTGAAAGCAGATACCACTATCCATGGATAATTAATTTTATTATTTATTTACCCCATTATTACATCATCCTGTTATGACCTGAAGTACTCCACCCAGATTACATATACCCTGATGTACTCCACATAGCTTACATATACCCTAATGTACTCCGCCCAGCTTACATATACCCTGATGTACTCCGCCCAGCTTACATATACCCTGATGTACTCCTCACAGCTTACATATACCCTGATGTACTCTCCCCAGCTTACATATACCCTCATGTACACCGCACAGCTTACATATACCCTGATGTACTCCACCCAACTAACATATGCCCTGATGTACTCCGCCCAGCTTACATATACCCTGATACACTCTGCACAGCTTACATATACCCTGATGTACTCCGCACAGCTTAAATATACCCTAATACAGTGGGGCGTAACTAGGAAAGACTGGGCCCCATCGCAAACTAATGCCATACAGCCCCCCTGTAGAGAACGCCATACAGCCCCCCCTGTAGAGAACGCCATACAGCCCCCCCTGTAGAGAACGCCATACAGTCCCCCCCTGTAGGGAATGCCATACAGCCCCCCTGAAGGGATTGCCATACAGCCCCCCTGTAGGGAACGGCATAAAGCCCCCCCCCCTGTAGGGAACGCCATACAGCCCCCCCTGTAGGGAACGCCATACAGCATCCCCCCTCCCAAAAAAATGTGACCTACAGTGTGTCCTACAAAAGACATGTATCCCCTATCCACAGGATAGGGGATACATGTGTGATCGCTGGCAATGATAGGGAGAACAGGGGACTGAATGTCCCACGAAGTTCTCCATGACTAACCTCTGACTTCCGGCGTCTGCGCAGCTCAATAAAAATGAAAGGAGCGCTGGTCACGCATGCGCACAAGCGCGACCGGCGCTCCATTCATTTCTACGGAGCTGCCGACACAGACCCCGGAAGTCCGAGGTTTGTGATGGAGAACTTCAGGGGACTTTCAGTCCCCCGTTCTCCCTATCAATGCCAGCAATCACACATGTATCCCCTATCCTGTGGATAGGGGATACATGTCTTTAGTTTAATGGCAGAGTGTTAAGTGTTTAATGGCCGTTAAGTGTTTAATGGCCGTAGTGTTAAGTGGCGTTGCGCTGTAGCAGCCATAGCTGCTGCTAGCGGTGCCGGCGGGCGACATGGGCCCCCTCATGCCGCGGGCCCCGTAGCAGCCGCTACGGCTGCTACGGCGGTAGTTACGCCACTGCTGATACACTCTGCACAGCTTACATATACCCTGATGTACTCCGCCCAACTTACATATGCCCCCACATTATAAACTGAAACACCAGTAAAACACTAAACAAAACTACTACCAAGCAAAATTTGCATTCCAAAAGCCCAATGGCGCTCTTTCTAGGCCTGGCAGTGTGCCCAAACAGCAGTTTATGATCACATATGGGGTATTACTGTACTCTGGAGAACTGCTTAACAATTTTTTAGGGTGTTTCTCCAGTGTTACAAGCTGGGCCCAACACATTGGGAACTGAAATAGCGCATATCTGTGAAAAATGACAATTTTCAATCTGCAACATCCCCAGTGCACTAATTTCTGCAAAACCTTTGGGGTCAAAATGCTCACTACACTTCTAGATGAATTCCTTGAGGGGTGTAGTTTCCCAAATGAGGTCACTTCTCCGGGGTTTTCACTGTACTGGTACCTCAGTGCAATGCAACATGGCGCCAAAAACGAATTTTGTAAAATCTCCACTCCAAAAACGAAATTGCGCTTTTTCCCTTTAGACCCTTGCTGTGTGTTCAAATAGCAGTTTACAACCACATATTGGGTACTTCCCTACTCAGGAGAAATTGTGTAACACATTTTGGGGTGTCTCTTCTCCTGTATTGCTTGTGGAAATGAAAAATTATGAGCTATATCTACAGGTTATTGGAAAAAATATTTTTTTTCATTTTCACGGCCCAATTCTAATAAAATCTATAAAACACCTGAGGTATCAAAATGCTCACTACACCTCTAATTTAATTATTTGAGGGGTATAGTCTCCAAAATGGGATCACACCTGTGGAATTTCTACTATACTGGTACTTCAGGGGCTCTGCAAATGCGACATGGCCCCCAGAAACCAATTCAGCAAAATCTGAGCTGAAAAATCAAAATGGTGCTCCGTCCCTTCTGAGCCCTGCCGTGGGTCCAAAGAGCAGTTTATTACCACATATGGGGTATTACCGTAATCAGGAGAAATTGCTTTACAAATGTTGGGGTGCTTTTTCTCCTTTATTCCCTGCAAAAATTCAAAAATTCTAAGTAGATTTTCATTTTCACAGGCTAAGGGCTTATTCAGGCGAACATATAATAGGTCCGTGCAACGCGCGTGCTTTTCACGCGCCTCGCACGGACCTTTGTTAGTCTATGGGGCTGCGAAGACTGTCCGTGAGTTTCACGCAGCGTGTGTCCGCTGCGTAAAACTCACGACATGTCCTATATTTCTTCGTTGTTCGCGCATCACGCACCCATTGAAGTCAATAGGTGCGTGAAAATCACGCGCAGCACACGGAAGCACTTCCGTGTGATGCGCGTGATTCGCGCAACAGCACTAAAAAGTATGAATGAAAACAGAAAAGCACCACGTGGTTTTCTGTTAACAAACATACAAAAAGAGTGTCATAATGATGGCGGCTGCGCGAAAATCACGCAGCCACGTATCATACGCGGCTGACACACGGAACTGTTAGATACCTTTTGCGCGCGCAAAACGCCGCATTTTTTGCGCGTGCAAAACTCACACGCTCGTGTAAATCCAGCCTAATTCGAATAAATTTAGCAAAAAAACCTGTGGGGTCAAAATGCTAACTATACCCCTAGATAAATTCCCTGAGGGGTGAAGTTTCAAAAATTGGGTCACATTTGGGGGTTTCCACTGTTTTGGCACCACAAGACCTCTTCGAACCTGACATGGTGCCTAAAATATATTCTAAAAAAAGGAGGCCCCAAAATCCACTAGGTGCTCCTTTGATTCTGAGGCCTGTGTTTCAGTCCATTATCAGACTAGGGCCACATGTGGGATATTTCTAAAAACTGCAGAATCTGGGCAATAAATATTGAGATGCGTTTATCGGGTAAATCCTTCTGTGTTACAGAATTTTTTTTATTACAAATGAATTTTGTAAAAAAAAAAATAAATGTGAAAATGTCACCTCTACATTCCTTCAATTCCTGTAAAACACCTAAAGGGTTAAACACTTTCTGAATGCTGTTTTGAATACGTTGAGGGGTGCAGTTTTCAAAATGGGGTGTTTTATGGGGGTTTCTAATATATAGGGCCCTCAAAACCATTTCAGAACTGATCTCGTCTCTGAAAAAAATAGCCTTTTGAAATTTTCTTAAAAATGTGAAAAATTGCTGCTGAAGTTCTAAGCCTTGTAATATCCTAGAAAAATAAAAGGATGTTCAAAAAACGCTGCAAACATAAAATAGACATATGGGGGATGTTAATTAGTAACTATTTTGTGTGGTATAACTATCTGTTTTACAAGCAGATACAGTACATTAAAAATTAGAAAAATCATAATTTCTTCAAATTTTCTCTAAATTTAAGTGTTTTTCACAAATAAGCAATGAATTTATCGACCACATTTTTTCGCTAACATAAAGTACAATATGTCACGAGAAAACAATCCCATAATTGATTGGATAGGTAAAAGCATTCCGAAGTTATTACCACATAAAGTGACACATGTCAGATTTGAAAAAATGAGTCTGGTCCTGAAGGCCAAAATGGACTTGGTCCTGAAGGGGTTAATGGGGTTTTCCCACGAGGGACATTTATGACATATCCACAGTATATGTCATGAATGTCAGATAGATGCGGGTCTCACCTCTGGGACCCGCAACTATCTCTAGATTTGGGCCCCCTAAACCCCGTTCTAGCTTTGTCTGCTATCGCTGACTCCCGGCCACTTCCTAACTTTATGGTCGGGAGTTACGAAAACAGCGTAGCTCGCTGAGCTATGCTGTTTACGTAACTCCTATAGTAGTGAATAGCAATTACAGAAGCAGCGTAGCATGCAAACTACGCTGTTTCCGTAACTACCATTCAGTTTATGGGGCTCAGCAAGCTACGCTGTTTTCACCTTCATGGTCGGAAATCAGCCGACACATACAGAGTTGGAACGAGATTTAGGGGCCCCGTTCTAGAGATAGGTGTGGGTTCCAAAGGTGGGACCCGCATCTATCTGACATTTATGACATATCCTGTGGATATGTCAAAAATGTCCCTCTTGGAAAAACCCCTTTAAGTCCCGGAAAACCACTTTAAAGGGTTTGGCTTTAAGTTTAGATAACCCCTTTTCAAAAGCCCAATTAGTGTACGTGAATGAAATAGAGGGAATCCTTCGCTTGAGGCCTTCTCTACTTGCCAGGGCCAAGAGTCACTACAAAAAAAATATTTTCTTATGAACGACTTGGCTTGATCATGTATTATATGGTGGCCCAATAAATTCAATAGACACCATGTAATGCTTGCCTGCAACTTTGTCCAGCAATAGAATCAGATTGTGGGAAGGTTGTCTGACATTGGGACCATTATTGATCAGTACATTAATGGAGAACCTTTGACCTGAATTGACCTTTCAATCTCCAAATCCAGTGCATTGGTTACTACTGTGCTTTTAGATGGTTTTTAGTCCTTTGGCAAAGTGACTGCTAATGTGCACTCTGTAGTAGTTGGTTGGTACAAATTACTGCATAGTCGTTTTATGGAGTCCTAGAAATTTAGGTACGCTGCATCCTTGGTGGTTGGATAGCATAGTTCTTGCATAGAGGCCTGGGAGTTACAAGCTATGGTATGTAGTACAAGTGGTTACTTGGGCCTTCTGTAAAATATTAAAGGGACACTCCGGCCAAAATTAAACTTTCCCATATGTACCAGTATGGAATTCCATGTGTTCCAAGTCTCTCACCTGTTATTTTCTTGCTGCTTCTATCTCTATATATCAGACTGGGATGGTTGCTTAGCAGCAGTGTGAATCAGGCTCGGTAACACGCTTTCTCTACTTGATTCTATGGAGATCTATGTGTCACCCATCACAGGCTTCAGCAGTTCCTGTACCACACTAGCTTTGAACAGGGGGGGGGGGGGAACTTCTATTATCAGCGAACACTGATACTTAGACAGGTTCCTGTCACACAGGTATAATGTATAAGAACATAGTGCAGCCTCCCTGTCTGTATACTTATGGTTTGTCAGCTTATTTAGGAGAATATAGAGAAAATGATAATCACAGTGTCCCCCAGTATGCATAAATGGTATGGTCTTCAGCTGGTCATGTGATGCTGTGCTGAAGCATCATGGGATTGATAGCAAAGCAGAGAGGAAGAGAAAGCTGGGGAAGTCTGAGAATCAAGATGGAGGCTTTATTTAAAGCACAGACAAGGCAGCAGTTCAAAAAGTAAGTACAGTATACATAAAAGAAGTGTAGAGTGTGGTATACAGTCAGGTGGGGAATGATAACATGGAAAGTTGTGTTTGCACTGGAGGTCTTCTTTAATGCACATATCCCCAGTATTTTTCGGATAAACAATTTTTCTCACAATACAGAATTTCCACGAGCATGAAAAATAGTTAAACATATTTAATATTTAACTGTAATGGAAGGTAGTCACAGTGCCAAATAAATTAGTTTGATTGCCGAAGATTTGGAGAAGGTAGCCTGTGTTAAAGGCAGCTGAATCGCCACCCAAGTTTATGTTCAATTGTAATTATTTAAAGTCGTAGCTCCTACCGCTGAGCGTTATTCTAAAGTCTGCAGACTCGTTTAATTATTCAGTTCCATTGCCGTCTTCTCTCTACCAATAAAAAAGGATTAATCGGTTTCATGCCTCCATGTTATTGCTGTGTGATGTCGCTAATCCCCTGGATGGCAGAGGTTTCAGCGATGTAATGCTTTGCCCCTCTTGTGGAAAAGGGTTAAGGATGTGAAAAAAACGATAGGTGTTGAAAATGAAATTACAGGATATAAATAAGCATGAAAATGGTGGTATCACAGGCTGGCAGAGGGCCCAACAAGCAATTTTTCCTTTTTCACAACAATAAATAAAACATATTAATGATCTCAGCTCGAGGAGGAAATTGACCAGGCTCACAGGGGAATCTAAAAGGTATTTAAGACATTTGTGTGGGGCGTGATTGTTCCTACTTGATTTGCTCTAATATCTGTCTTGGTTTTAATGGTAGGGACGAGCTGGACTCATTAGATCTTCGCAGAAACAGAACGGCCAGTAATCAGGAAGTCTCACGGATGCTTCAGACTTAGCAATAGGAAAAAGCAAATCCAATTTCTTATTAATGTGTTTTTATTTTCTTTTGAAAATCTTGCAGGAATATTCTCCTTACTGTGCAGCTGGAAGACCAAGATATAGTAATCCTGCATGAGCTCATTCATAAGGAACTACATCACAGAGATACAGTAGGATAGTCAGGTTACGAGCAGCTTGTGTACCTGCAATACCAATGAATATAGATCAGCCTTCGAGAGCGAGAACCAGCATGATAGTGGCGTTATGGAGCATTAAAAAGTTGTGCCCAAGTGTTTTAGAGTGGATATAGAATAGGGCAATGATAGACTAGAGCCGGACCCCAGGGAAATAATAATAAAAAAAGTAATAGGGTTGGCCAGGGATGTGACTTCTCACCGTACCTCCACTACACTTACTAGCACGTCTTCCTCATTAAATGTTCTCCATTGTTTCAACATGTATGTGAGGGGTGTTGAGTTTGGTCAATATTGGGACACCAACAATCCCAACATTATAAACAGGTCTTGCCATGATAAGTTGTATAACCACAACTCATAAAGCCTCCATGCATAACCAAATAACCTCTCGCTCTGGAAAATTGTGTTATGTGTTCAGCATACGCTCAACAATACTGGGACTTCAATGGAGGATTCACTCTTCATATATGTTCGTCTAGGGGTATGAGATATCTCCATATGGATTTATGCATGTTTCCCACATCAATGAAAGAGTCTTATAATGTCTTATAATGTCTGAGACAAAGAATCTCCCTACATGTTCCTGACCAGTTGTCTCCTCATGGTAATTTGTCCCTTTAGTTAACACTAACGCTACAATTTTTAGCACTAGGTTAGGCTCATCAAACCATTGTTTTAGACAGAGATTTAATTTTTGTCATAAAATACATATGTACTGGTAGTATAGATTGATGGTCCCCTATTATCATAGCTAAATATTCAGTTATTTTATCCATAGTTTAATTTATTTTGCTGGTCAGGATCTGATATGGTTAGTTAGCTCCGAATGGATCAATAATGATCTGAAGTTTGTGGGTTAGTGCAGGATAGTTGGCTTTTCACTATTAGCATGCCTCAAGACCTTAATTTTTTAATTTTCCATTTAAGTCAATAGTGATTGCTATTTTATTGATCAAGGGTCTCTGCTCCTTAAAAATGTAGATTTCCTTGATAGGACTAAACCCTGAATCTCTGTGAAAGTCTGTGCAAATTGTCATAGTTAGCAAAATACAATTTCTACGATTATTTAATATTCAGTCCCTCCAAATTCAAGTTTCCAAGGTTCTCTGTACACTATAGATTCTTAAAGAGAATTTAAAGGGAATTTAGAAGGTCATTATTAAAAAGCCAGAGCTACAACCCTTTAACGTATTCTGAACCTGTTAAGATTAAATAATGTTAAAATATAGGTAACCTCCCTGCCCTAGACCACCTTCATTAGCCCCTTTGACAACTTAAACAATGTAATAATAACTATATACTGTAATTAAATCTATCTATCTATCTATCTATCTATCTATCTATCTATCTATCTATCTATCTATCTATCTATCTATCTATCTATCTATCTATCTATCATCTATCTATCTATCTATCTATCTATCTATCTATCTATCTATCTATCTATCTATCTATCTATCTATCTATCTATCTATCTATCTATCTATCTATCTATCTATCTATCTATCTATCCATCTATCATTTCATTTATAGCAATACTAACCCCATTTACCACCAGAGATATTAGGTATTAAATGCTTAACCACTCTAGGCCAACTGGAGTATGACCTGAATATTATCACTAACCTCTATATTACCCTATGTAAAAAGGTGTGATGTTATTTATGTAGAAAGTTCGTATAATTGAGGGTATTTTTCCATATCTGTTGTGAGCACCAACACACTTTAACCCCCCACCCCCGTGTATATAATAGTATAATTGCAGTGACTTTTAAGAAAATACATATAAAGCCTACAGTATAAAGAGTGTGTGATGAGTGTATATACTATATCTGTTCTTCTTAGGCCACCACTACAACAGTATCTCCACATCATTCTGTAATGTACTGCAGTGCACTTTGACAGTGAGAGCTGTTTATTTTGAGTGCTCTCGGTGGACCATCTTTACATCAGGATGTCTGTAAGATCATTGATTCAGGGAATGCTTGAAACAGTCCAAAAAATCAAAGAGTCTTGTTCTAAATGAACACAACTTGACAAGTCTGAGTGAATTGTGGGTTTTCAGGGTTCCAGGCATCACCCTGTCAATGCAAGGAAACAGTACTAATCCTCATTTTCTGATAATATCAAGATAGTTTACATTATTGGCAAATCTAAAAGGAAAAAAAAAATCAGAACACACTTTGTAACCTTTTTGCTAATGCATTCGAGTAAATCAGACATCCCAAACATCTTTGCTATTGACAGTATCTGGAAAATAATTAAGCCCTTCTGCGGTATGCTGACATCTTTTCTCAATGTACCAGCTATCCTCACAGGACCCATACCTGGGGGATATCCCTTCCAAGATAGAGAAGAGGAGAAAATAATTGATGGTTTAGATAAATAAGCAATATATCATGATACATGTATTAATTTACATCAGTAATAATAGAAATGACCATGGCGACTTTCCTTTTACAAGTCATCTTTGTAATATCTCAAGCATTGTGTCAAATAGCATATGTACCATAGAGGCAGACCATGCAGTTGCTGTGGGGTCATTGGAGAAAGGGAAGTTTAGTCGTGCTTGGTTCAGTCCTCTTTGTTATTTGATAGCAAGAAACCATGAAGGACTCCCATCTCTAGAGGAACTGAATTGTCAGCACACAAAAAGGTGGGGAATTGGCACAAGGTTTGTAGAAAGGAGATGGAGGGGAAAACAAACTCTGTCCAGAGCTCTACAGACCACCAGGGCCCCTTTGTTTTTGAGAACATGCCTATATGGCACGACAGAAGATGATTTTTTTGTAGAATTTTCGCTCAAAGAGAGTAACGTCTGGTTAATTTCACTTAATGGACCATATAATTATCTATTTCTATTACTTGAAAATAGACCATTTTTCTATCCCAGTGTACACTGCTTGAAATATTTGATCATTAGCCAAAAGAGGAAAAATTTCTATGGGGTGGAAGTCTATCTATACATCTACAGACAGCTTTAGGGTCGGTTTACACGGAGATTTTTGGCACTGATTTTAATGTGGAAACCGCAGCAGAATCTGAGCCATAAAAACGTCCGAAATCATTGATTTTAATTGAAAACAGAGGCTTTTTTTCCCGTTGCGGCTTTTGGCAGCTCATGGGAAAAAAATGCGGTATGTCCTTTATTGCCACGGTTTCTGCCTCTGACCTCCCTGTGAAATCAATGGAAGGCAGAAAAAACGCACGGCGCTTGTCTCTGAGCGTTTTTCGCTGTGTTTTTTGCCCGTGGTGATTGCATTAGCTTTAATGGCCAGGGATGAGAAACCCTGCGAAAAAATGCAGAAAAATACGTGCAGGCAGTTCAAAAGCTGTCTCAAAATTTCTTAAGGAATTCTGTGGCAGATTGTTTCTGCTTGCAAAAAAACTCAGTGTGAACAGGGCCTTACATTTACTAACAATGTATACTTACCAGCTAAATACTGCAGAGTAAGTTTTATACAGGACTGCGGTACAAGAAAGTGTGATTTTAGTTAGGTTTTGGTCTTTATTCCATGTGGCAAAAGTTTGTATTACTTTTGAAAATAAAGTGACTGCTTATGACCCAAATTTCTCTGTTACTTTTTGCTCTTCTGTATCTATTCTGGAACTTAATAATAGGTTTGCATGTATCAGTTCACGATCCAAAAAGCTTCGATCCAAACTGGAAATAAACTCCAACCATGTAATATACCTATTTATTTAAAAAAGTTATACTTCCCTGCCTCTGATGCTGACCAATCGACGTGAGGCCGCTTAAGAGTAATTCACGCCCCGTTGGCTAACTATAGCAAAATACCATAGAGGGAGCCAACACAACAGTGGGCCATATCTCTGCAAGGGTGGGGGGGTCTAGAAAAAAAAACCAGAAAGAAAAACAGTGTTGGAATCAGGGAGACCGCATTATTCATGTCAGTAAACCAGTTCAACTTATATGACCTAGTGACAGGTCCTCTTAAAGGAAAACTTAAGAGAGGAAAGACAAAGAAATATTAAATGTCCTCTATCCTTTGTTCCCTCTCTATCATCTTTTTCCATATCAGTGTGTATAAATCTGGCCTAAGTGTTCTTCTTCAAATATGTTGGGAAATCAGCTTGGGATGGTACTGATTTATGATGCCTAGTGTAAGGATTGAGCCTTACATGATTGACTACTTCTGGGGCATAGCTTGGTGGGTTGGTGAGTAGGCCCCCCATGTGATGGGTGCCAGGGAGAACACCAAAAAGCCACTTTTCTTTGGCCATGGTATTTAATGCCCTGGCTATGGCAGTCAACTGAGTTGTTGTCCCAGGTGAGGAAAAGCCTACTGTATCTATGACTCTGGACTACTTACATCAACAAGCCTACATCAAATCGATATGGATATTATGTCATGGCATGTGATAAAATAGGAGGTGGCTAATGTAGAACTACCTTGTGAGATAAGTATTCTTTCTACACTTTTTTGGTACTTCTCATTGGGAAAATCAAATATCTGAGTTACGTATTTTGGATGCTAAAATATTGTTATTTCTGCTATGGCATCGCATTAGTGATGTATGATCAATACCATAAAAAGACATAAAAATAAAAAAATAACTTTGTTACAAGCCCCTGAATGCTGGCTCGCACTCGGATGACAGATGCTTTTCCTTTAGTTTACGTGACGCTCCTTTTTCTCTCCGGTTTGATCCTCCTGTTCATATTTCCTTTATCCATCTAGTTAAATGGTGTTGCCAAGCAACAGGTATGTCTGGGCCTACGAAAAAGAGATGTCTTCCTTCCCTTTCGAATTTTGGTGATCTGTCTGCCCAGCGCAGTGTGGCCTCTGTAAGACGCAATAGAGGAGGAAGGAGAGCAATGCCAAGATGTAGAAACTCTGTGTACATTTTGTATTAACCATTTAATACATAACGTTGCTTTAGAATTACATTACAATGGAATTAACTTGTGTACTGCTTGGGTTCATCAAGATGAAATGTGTAGGTTGAAACTCTATAACACATAATATTAAGTGAGTCATGACTGACATTTGTTCACCAGTTATAGACTTCCCAGTACTTTGCCATCAGAAACGGTATCCGAGGCTTCACATTTATTTAGATTGTTATCTCCTCTAAAGTTTTCTTGACTATGGTCGGATCACCTTCCTTGTATCTCCTGATACATGAAAAATCTTAAGTGCATTTAAAAATTTTTAAATGCAAAGCTCATTCACACTGCCTTTCCCCCCTATGTTTAGGGGTCTATAAGTCAGACGGAGGCCAAAGAAAATTCCTTTTGGCCTCCACATTGCCGGTATCCGCCAGTAAACCTAGACTACTCCATTCCATCCTGTGATAAATGTATCCGTTAAACAGACATCATATAAGCCTATGAGTGACGGATGCCAACATATCTCATCTGACACAGGCATCTGTTTAACAGATACATCAAGGGCTTTTCAATAGATTTTCATGACGTACCCATTAAACAAATGCCATTATAGCCTATGAGTGACGGATTTGTTAAACCGATGCCTTACAGGGGCATTCATCACCGATAGGCTATATTGCCATCCATTTAATGAATACGTCATGAAAAAGCTCACAATGTATCCATTAAATTAAACCCCTATAAGTCTATGGGTTAGGCCCCTTAAGTCTATTAGGCCCCTTAAGGATTAAACCCCTATATCAGTTTAACATGTCCGTCACTCATAGACTTTAATGGCATTCGTTTAACGGATACATCATTAAAAATCTATTGCATGTCGTTTCCGCTAAAGCCCTCGACAATTGGGATTAGTGTCAGGCTGTATCAGGATTACAAATGAGAAGTTTGGAGGCACCGAATGCTTGGCACCATAGGCTTGACCTCTATTCTGAAAAAAAACTATAGGTCCTCTTACACAACCCGTCATGGGCCATGTAAATGAGCGCCGATCAATGAGGCAACTCATTAATCGGTGTTTGTTTGCTCCTTTCACAAGGAGCTCGTTACTCCGATCGCTCGTCCCCATACATTATCATGTCGGCAGCATGTCTCCCTGTTTACAGCTGCCGACAATGATAATATTTCACTTTTTTACAACTATACGATCAGCAGATGAACGAGCGTTTGCAATTATCGGCAACGAGCGTTCTATGAATGATCATATGCCCGATAATTGGCCCGTGTAAAAGGGCCTTAAGACGTGGCATTACTATAAGGAGGACAAAGGGTTCGGGCATGTTGAAATCCAACATGCCTGAATACCCCTCTGACAACAGACGTTAGGGGTCTTTCAGCATTTCCCCATATACATAGGCTGATTATTTAGTAATTGGCACAGCGAAATCTTATATAATTTAAAATGAAGACCAAAGTGGACTTTTATGTTACAATCTCTAGGCAGAGGAGCTTACACGCAGTTATAAACTTTGCAACCTCTATTGCTATAGTCACTATTGTACAGAATTCTTCCTGTACAGAAGTTCTGTGTTACTTATTATACTCGTCCTCTCTACAGATGTCCAATCATAGAAAAGTGAGACATCTCCGAGCCTTTCAAATCTGTGCATACACTTTCTGAGAGATGCTAAAAGGAGGCGAACAGAGTGTTAGAGAAAACCGGAGAACCATTTGTGCTGAATTAACAGGAGGACTCTGGAGGTTTTCCTGCTGTCAGCAGAAGCAGCTGGGCGGTGGGCTGAAAGAGGATTTTTTTCAGGATGCTTACTATAAGGAGTCAACACGGGAAGAAGTGAGGGGGGTAGAGAAGTGCAGAACAGAAAGAGAGAGAAAGAGACAGGGAAAAAGCTGAGAAATTATATCTGACAGACAAGTGTGCAACAGGTCTGAGAGATAAGCAGGAATTAGTGGTGAATTAGTACAAGCTTCAAATGAAGAGAAGGGGAGAATCTAAGGGTTTATCCAAAACTGGCCACGCATTTTGATAAGAAGGGAATGAGATATGATATGCTTAATGCAAGCACTAAAATGACCACCTGATAAGAATTGCCGGCGACTGCCCATGGCAGCTCGACTTCTTTTATCTGTGATGCCAACAGATTTGCCTTAGGGTAAAATACAAAACAATACTCTGTGGGAAAGTTGGGAAAGTTAGTGTGAATGGAAGTTCGTGTCACCTGTGAAAACAAGAATTCTACAAAAGTGCGTTTATTGAGCTCGGGCAAATTCAGGAAAGGTGTTGATACTGTTAATGTGTTACTCACCTTACCCGATTCCAGCACTGCGTCCTACCAAGCTGTCCACCTGCTTTGGCTCCTGTTGGTTTAAGCCACGGCTCTCCTGTTCTGGCTTCACAGCGGCTATGGGTTGCCAAAGCAATTGGCACCCAAAGATGGCGTCAGGCTTAACGGCATATTTAAAGGGGAATTGTTCTGCCAAGCATTGCCTGGTCATTTAATTACATCCTTCTTGACTTTGTTATTGTATGTTTGTATTGCTATTTACTATTGAGTCAAAAGAATTACGGCTTCAATAATTCAGTATCTGGTACATGACTCAGAACAATATGAATGCAGAAACCACCGATAGGAAAATGGGCCAGTGCATGCTGAGCCACCACTCAATTCATTTTCTATAGGGCTGCCGGAGATAGCCTGTGGATTGCTGATAAATATTGATTATGGGAAAAACCCTTTAAAGGCTATGTAGACATTTGAAATAAAAACTGTGTACAATATAGGTTGGCAGCAGTTGTCCATACCATCCCTATAATTCAGGGATCATTAGAATAGTAATTAAGTGGTGCCGTATACGAAATGCATTTCCATACAAATATTTGCATTTGCCATCCCTCTCTATCATTATCTGGGAGGATAAAACATAGGGGACAATGTTGATGGCTACCCCAACACATATTAATAATATAAAGAGTGGATCGACTACAGACGTTTCATATTAGGATAATGGGCATGGAAAGGTTTAGCGATGTCTCTACTAAATTGCTATATTAAAATGAATATTGATTCATTCCATAAAATGTTTGCCTATGAATTTGTGAACACAGTGAATCACATAAAGCCAATGCCAGGGAGATTTGTATATTGTCCAAATGGAGGCAAAAATTGTGCAGATTATGTCAGTTTATCAAAATGGCATGAATGGCATAATTTATTTTACACTTTTTTCTTGTTTATGCCACCTCATGGCTGACATACATATACATCAATATTTTGTGCCAAAAAATAACAAGTCCCTAGGAAATTTGGCGCATTTTGCTTCTCTTTGTAGCCATGCCCATTTTTCTTCAAGACTTTGGAAGTAGGTGTAAATCACAGAATAGATTTGGTACACACCACACAGAATTCTAGTGGATATTGCTTAGTCAATCTCCCACATAGTTTCATTCTCTATTACACAATGTGCAGTACTTATTTCCAGCGATGAGATTATGAAAAAGAAGGGGATCATAATATTGGGGTCTGACTTGGACATTTAGTTAGTCAATTGGAATAAGGAACACATTGTTCTTTAGTATTCCTACTTTTTCCTCCAATGGCTTTTCTTTTTCCCTGGTGCTTATTTCTTTCTATAAAATCCCATAAAATCGAATGAAAATTGGGCAGTTTTTCCTAGGGTGATGCTATAAAAGGGGCCAGAGACGAACCTGACCACCTGGCCCAAAGTGATAACTCTCAATTTTAGAGTGGGTATTTTGGAAGAAAGGGGTAGCAGTTAAAGAGGACCTGTCACAAGGTCATATAAGTTGAACTGGGTAACTTACGTGAATAGCGTTGTCTCTCTGATTCCAGTGCTATTTTTTTTCCCCTGTACCTCCCATTCCAGAGATATGGCCCACTCTTGTGTTGGCTCCCTGTATGCTAATTTGCTGCAGTTAGCCAACAGGACGTAAACTACCCTCGAGCTGCCTCGTGCAGATTGGTCAGCATCAGAAGCAGGGAAGCTAGCTCCACCCCATTGGCTAACTACAGCAAATTAGCATATAGGGTGTCAAAACAACAGTGGGCTATATCTCTGGAACAGGGAAAAGAAAAAAGAAAAAGAGACAGCATTCAAAGTGACAGGTTATCTTTGAGTGCTGGGCCTCTTCTTGCCTGTTTTCTAGGTTAGCAGCACTGCAGAAGTTATATAAGCCGATAAATTATTACATAGTTACATAGTTAGTATGGTTGAAAAAAGACACATGTCCATCAAGTTCAAAAAGGGAAGGGAAAAATTTACCAGTCCTAGACAAGGGGTATGTATATGGTGCAGTCCAACATGAATAACTGTTTTTGGCTTTTTTAATCCATATAATGTTGCTATTCCTTGGGAATTTATTAGAAACCTCAGACCTGATGTGATCTGGTATAACATACAGTTCGTGGGTACAGCTTTAGCTACAGCTATAGACAAGTGTTGGCCATCTCACTCAAGGTCTGGCTTAATGGACTTCGATGCTTCAAGTTTAACATGGTTGTAAATTGACAGCTCCTGTCTAGTAATCATCCACTAAATTCTCTCCGTGTGCACCATACATCTGCCCAATTACCACCTCTCCCTTGGGCAACAGCGATACATACACATATTTCAACTCACTCTTCCAGTCTGCTATTGGCAGATGTCTCTACATTCACGTTGCATTTGTCTGTAAACACTGTTCTAGAAAAGCTTCTTCTTTTTTAACTTTTCTGCAAAAAAAATAAAAATGGACTGTAAGATGAATAAACAAATCTGCCAGTCTGTGGGCCTTTCCGGATGTTCAATTTATGTTAAAAATTTGTGCAATGAAAGAATGTTGTTAATACCTGAGTTTCTATTTAAGGCTTTCTTAAATTTAACGTATACTGTATTTACTGTAAAAAAAATATCTAGTAGTTCTAATTAATGCACATTTTTCTTTACAAATAAAATTATTCTATACATGTTTGATATACTGCAGATCTAGAATTCATATAGTCAATGTATTTCATGATATTTCTGAGCCATCAGACGGCCATGCACTCATTTTAGTATCATACATACAGGGATTATGGACAAGGTATTTTTTAGATTATAGGAAACATTTATTAGCATGTCACGTTAGGGGCATAGCACATGGTTGTCTTTTGGCTCTGTACAATAAGTTCCGTGTTGCACAGAGCTGTAATAGGCACCAATAGAATTCTATGAGTTCATACTGTACCTCTAAGGCTATATTCAGATGAGTGTGTGCTACCTCGGATGTGAAAAACTGATGTTTTTCATGTCCGAGGTGCATCCGTGTGTGACGTGTTATCTCAGATCCCTCATAGACTAGAGTCTATGGAGAGATGCGTGAAAACGCAAGAAAATAGGACATCCTATTTTTCCACGGACACTTCACATGCTCCGTTGAAACAAAGGCCGTGTGAACGGCCCCATTGAAATACATGTGTCGGTGTGGCAGCCATTGTTTTAACGGCCGTCCCATGGACGAATTACACACTCATCTGAATGAGCCCTTAATGTCTCCAATTGCATACGAAAACATGTGGTTTTTTTCTCTTACATTCGTACACAGTATGAAAGAAAAAGATTGCCATATTTCATCAGATGTAGTATTACGGAAATACTCCCTCCTAAAACCATTGCTTCTTCTAGAGACTACCTTTGTTATATGGTTAAGTACTGAGGTACCAATCAGTGTTACATGATTATAGTAAAGAGCCATAGGAACTGCATCTATCAAAAAATCTTAGATGCCGTGGTTGCTATTAACCTCGGCATCCAAAAGGTAAACTTCCAGGATCGGAGTTATCTCCGATCCTCGAAGTTGTGCCGGGAGCCAGGCTGTGTATAACAGCAGTGCTCCTGCCGTTGATCTCGTAGGTATAGTGGTAGTACCCACGAGATCCTAGTGACGGATATATCTGTCAAGATGCGGTAACTAGCACCCGGTCATGACGGATATATCCATTACTCGCTGTTAAGGGGTTAATCTTCTGGAAATAAACAATGAATATTTTTCATTTTACAGTAATAAGTCTTATTTTCAGAAATTGAAAAACCTCCAATTAATGCTGGCTATGATAAAAAAACATATGTCTAGTTACAGTTCATAAATATATATAATTAAATAAGAATATAAAATAATTATATAAGAATATATAAGAACAAATAATTCTTGTTAGGTTCTAGATACAACCATTTGTTTTACTATTTTCAAGGGAAAAAAGGTCATAAAAAGTTGAGCCTAACTGCAGAGAGTATATGAGGTGTTCAGACAGGAGATGAATGAGAATAGAAATAATTGAGTGACAGTTGTGTGCATTATTGATTTAAGAACCCATGTTTTCCTTTAACATTAATCTCTAGGGAAACGGAGAACATCTTATCAGAACCAATTAGCCTATGTTTGGGTTAATGGACAAGTGGCTTTTCCATCTTCAATTCCACTCAGAAATGATTTTGCCCAATTAAAATAATGATGCAGTAAAAGCTAACTGAATGTTCTCTTGATATACACAGTGAAAACTTTTTTTTATAAATAAATTTTTTTACTTCTAGAAACAAACTAATGCTCATATTTGGCATAAATGTTGTGAATAAAGCTGGCCATACATTGAGGATTTCATATAGTCTTTTTCTCAACGATTCTGTAGTTTACGGAGAATCTGTGCAGGTTGTCGTTTTGGATGAAAATGCCATAAATTAAACTGACAAATTGCATATCGATCTCTGCCTTGACCTGTGTCCTAGTCTGGGCTTCTATTGATGGGATGCAGATTTGTTGTTTTCCACCAACGTCCAAAAATATCTAACACGGCAAATTAACTTTTCCAAAAATGTCTGTCTTTGGTCGACAACTGTCATGCTTGTTCATGTCATATAAGGTGCTGACAGTTGGCAGAAAATAGTATAAAGCGGCCTGTTTGACTGTTCAAAATCTCTAGTGTGTGGCTAGTTATACTGACCTTAGTTTACATTAGCTGTAACCATGAGAGCAGTATAGTCCATAGTGTGATAGTCGTCATCTAACCATGAGAGCAGTATAGTCCATAGTGTGATAGTAGTCATGTAACCATGAGAGCAGTATAGTCCATAGTGTGATAGTAGTCATGTAACCATGAGAGCAGTATAGTCCATAGTGTGATAGTCGTCATCTAACCATGAGAGCAGTATAGTCCATAGTGTGATAGTAGTCATGTAACCATGAGAGCAGTATAGTCCATAGTGTGATAGTAGTCATGTAACCATGAGAGCAGTATAGACCATAGTGTGATAGTAGTCATGTAACCATGAGAGCAGTATAGTCCATAGTGTGATAGTAGTCATGTAACCATGAGAGCAGTATAGTCCATGGGGTGATAGTAGTCATGTAACCATGAGAGCAGTATAGTCCATAGTGTGATAGTAGTCATGTAAACATGAGAGCAGTATAGTCCATAGTGTGATAGTCGTCATCTAACCATGAGAGCAGTATAGTCCATAGTGTGATAGTAGTCATGTAAACATGAGAGCAGTATAGTCCATAGTGTGATAGTCGTCATCTAACCATGAGAGCAGTATAGTCCATAGTGTGATAGTAGTCATGTAACCATGAGAGCAGTATAGTCCATAGTGTGATAGTAGTCATGTAACCATGAGAGCAGTATAGTCCATAGTGTGATAGTAGTCATGTAACCATGAGAGCAGTATAGTCCATAGTGTGATAGTAGTCATGTAACCATGAGAGCAGTATAGTCCATAGTGTGATAGTAGTCATGTAACCATGAGAGCAGTATAGTCCATAGTGTGATAGTAGTCATGTAACCATGAGAGCAGTATAGTCCATAGTGTGATAGTAGTCATGTAACCATGAGAGCAGTATAGTCCATAGTGTGATAGTAGTCATGTAACCATGAGAGCAGTATAGTCCATAGTGTGATAGTAGTCATGTAACCATGAGAACAGTATAGTCCATAGGGTGATAGTAGTCATGTAACCATGAGAGCAGTATAGTCCATGGGGTGATAGTAGTCATGTAACCATGAGAGCAGTATAGTCCATAGTGTGATAGTAGTCATGTAACCATGAGAGCAGTATAGTCCATAGTGTGATAGTAGTCATGTAACCATGAGAGCAGTATAGTCCATAGTGTGATAGTAGTCATGTAACCATGAGAGCAGTATAGTCCATAGTGTGATAGTAGTCATGTAACCATGAGAGCAGTATAGTTCATAGTGTGATAGTAGTCATGTAACCATGAGAGCAGTATAGTCCATGGGGTGATAGTAGTCATGTAACCATGAGAGCAGTATAGTCCATAGTGTGATAGTAGTCATGTAAACATGAGAGCAGTATAGTCCATAGTGTGATAGTTGTGTATCTAACCATGAGAGCAGTATAGTCCATAGTGTGATAGTAGTCATGTAACCATGAGAGCAGTATAGTCCATAGTGTGATAGTAGTCATGTAACCATGAGAGCAGTATAGTCCATAGTGTGATAGTAGTCATGTAACCATGAGAGCAGTATAGTCCATAGTGTGATAGTAGTCATGTAACCATGAGAGCAGTATAGTCCATAGTGTGATAGTAGTCATGTAACCATGAGAGCAGTATAGTCCATAGTGTGATAGTAGTCATGTAACCATGAGAGCAGTATAGTCCATAGTGTGATAGTAGTCATGTAACCATGAGAGCAGTATAGTCCATAGTGTGATAGTAGTCATGTAACCATGAGAGCAGTATAGTCCATAGTGTGATAGTAGTCATGTAACCATGAGAGCAGTATAGTCCATAGTGTGATAGTAGTCATGTAACCATGAGAGCAGTATAGTCCATAGTGTGATAGTAGTCATGTAACCATGAGAGCAGTATAGTCCATAGGGTGATAGTAGTCATGTAACCATGAGAGCAGTATAGTCCATAGTGTGATAGTAGCCATGTAACCATGAGAGCAGTATAGTCCATAGTGTGATAGTAGTCATGTAACCATGAGAACAGTATAGTCCATAGGGTGATAGTAGTCATGTAACCATCAGAGCAGTATAGTCCATGGGGTGATAGTAGTCATGTAAACATGAGAGCAGTATATTCCATAGTGTGATAGTAGTCATGTAACCATGAGAACAGTATAGTCCATAGGGTGATAGTAGTCATGTAACCATGAGAGCAGTATAGTCCATAGTGTGATAGTAGTCATGTAACCATGACAGCAGTATAGTCCACATTGTGATAGTAGTCATGTAACCATGAGAGCAGTAAAGTCCATAGTGTGATAATCGTCATGTAACCTTGAGAACAGTATAGTACATAGTGTGATTGTAGTCATGTAACCATGAGAGCAGTATATTCCATAGTGTGATAGTAGTCATGTAACAACGAGCCCATATTCTCTAAAACTGTCCCTGGTTACAGCTTAATTTATATTACAGCGCTGAATTCACAATTCTACAGAATACAGAGCTAAAATCTCCCAGCATTCCTTGCTGGTTCAATGTCTGCACAGAGATTGCTCGTATGATTTGCATTCTCGGAAATCTTGTCTGTACGTCAGACACTGTACAGTATGTAGGAAAAACTAAATGTTCAACTGCATTATAGGATCACAGCTAAACTGTAAGGAATGTGTCTAAATGCAAACTTGTTGACTGTTTCCAATGATGAGCAGTGGCAAAATAAGGAAATTTAACTATGGGTTATAATATAGACAGTAACTTTGGATTGGTGCAAAGTGAATAAATGAGTAAAGGATTTCTATATAGAATTTATCTATGTACTATAAAGTCTATAAAATGGTGAGCAAAGTTGAACATACCCTTTAATACATTTGTTTCATTATATAGAGTAGTTGTATGCTAAAATGTGTAACTCTCCCGCATTTAGATGATATAATAATGTTATATAGGCTCTATATGTTGGAAACCGCTCCTTTTAGGGTTTTAGATAGTGACTAAGACATTGGTAAACCCAGATACAGGATTGATCTCCCCTGACATAGATTGTTTATTGCTTGTGCCTTCTGTTGCAGCTGTTGGTCAGGTTATAGTACACAGCAAACGTGACAAAATTACTGCTGGTAGCTAAACAAACATGAAGGTCTGACCTGACTGAAAACCAAATGGTGACACCAGCTGCTATTTGAAAGGTTATGGAAATGTCTAGTACTTTCCCTAATAATGACACACATGTCAAGTGAGTTGTTTATATGACAATCTGTAAGCATGGTGATCCTTTGACTTGTAAAAAGAGAACTAAACAGGAATATGTTTATGTTATTCTATCTATCTATCTATCTATCTATCTATCTATCTATCTATCTATCTATCTATCTATCTATCTATCTATCTATCTATCTATCTATCTATCTATCTATCTATCTATCTATCTACGGATTAAGTAGACCATGGGCCCTGGGCTGTTACCCAAACTTGGGCCCCCCTTCCACACCGCCACTCTGCCGTGCTGTAACTAATTTTAACACTGCCTTTTTGGGCAAGCATTAACAAATGGGTGTTACGATTCCCCTTATCACAGGGCTGTGTCCCTACATACTGACAGTATCACACTGTGCTGGGACACATCCTCCTGACAAGGGGAATTGTCTATCAGTCCTGGATGTCACAAAGGGTCTGTGGACCCACTGGGCCGTACTCCCTTGGCGGTAAGTCATCTGGGCAACAGGGTGCAGGACAATGTCTATAGTTCCTATAGGGTACCTGTGGCAGCTCGGACAGTAGCAAGGCAGGCTCGGCTTGGACTAGGCAGCAGGCAGACGTCAGGCGAGGTGAAGCTGGTCAGACGTGGAACAGCACGACATGACTTTGGCCCAACACAGTGCTCGACCAGGAAGGTATGGAATGCTAGGAACAGGAACAGGAACTGAAACAGGTACAGTAACTGGAACACACTAGGAGGCCATCACATAGTCAAACTATAAGGAACAACAACAACGCTCAGGCATAGAAGCAGGGGGCTGGACACCTCTTATAGTCCAGGGTACTCACGGGTCAAGGGTCATCAGAATGTCCGGTGCACGCTGCCCATATAAGAGCGGGCCCGAGCATACGCTCGCAACGTACGGGATCCGGCTGAGGTGAGTGGACGCGAGCTCTGGCGTCTCCTTAGGAGGAGGCTGGGGCCAGCGCTGACCGACTCGTGGCTGCGGCTGTCAGGGGAAGGTTGGAGTTGACGGCCCGCAGCCACGGACATTACAGTATCCCCATCTTACGCCCCCTCTTCTTGGGACCAGAGCAAGAGAGAAACTTCTTCAGAAGAGTAGGAGCATTGAGATTCTCCTCTGGTTCCCAGGACCTCTCTTCAGGGCCAAACCCCCTCCAATCCACCAAATAAAAAGTCTTTCCTCTCACTCTCTTGGTGTCCAAGATCTCCTTGACCTCAAAAATGTTCGAAGGGCCGCTGGAGGCAACCGCAGGGCTGGGAGTCTTGGAATAGCGGTTTAGGATCACTGGTTTCAGGAGGGAGACATGGAAGGAGTTGGGAATCCTGAGGGTGGGAGGCAGCCGAAGCGTGTAGGCGACAGGGTTGATCTGCTGCAGGTCCTCAAATGGTCCGAGGAACCTGGGGGCAAATTTACATGAAGGCACCCTCAATCGGATATTCCTGGACGACAGCCAGACCTTAGTGCCAGGAAGAAACCGAGGAGGCTCTCTTCTTATTGTGTCAGCCTTCCGATTCATGCGGTCCACTGCCATTAGGATGGAGGATCAAGTCTGCTGCCAGATCTGCAAAAGTCTCTAAACGTGGAGTCAGCTGCAGGTACCTCGGAAGTATCAGGCACCGGGAGAGGAATTCGTGGGTGCTGGCCGTAGACAATGCAGAATGGTGTATTCCTAGTAGACTCGCTGGTGTGATTATTGTAGGAGAACTCCGCCCACGGAAGCAGCTGCACCCAGTCATCATGCTGCTTGGAGATGAAGTGGCGTAGGTAGTTCTCCAAAATCTGGTTGATACTCTCGACCTGACCATTAGACTGAGGATGGTAGGCTGAGGAAAAGTCCAACTTCACGCCAAGGAGTCCACAGAGGGCTCTCCAGAACCTCGAGGTAAACTGAACCCCCCGATCAGACACAATATGCTATGGTAAGCCGTGCAGGCAGAAGATGTATTGGATAAATAACTTGGTCAACTGAGGAGCAGAAGGAAGACCGGTCAGAGGAACGAAGTTGGTCATCTTCGAAAATCGGTCCACCACCACCCAGACAGCACTGCATCCAGCAGAGAGAGGCAGCTCTGTAATAAAGTCCATAGCTATATGCTGCCAGGGAGCATTGGGCAATGGCAGGAGCAGACCAGCATGTCTGGAGTGGGTGGCCTTGTTGGCTGCACATACAGCACAGGAAGAAACGAATTCCACAATATCCTTGGGCAGTGTGGGCCACCAGAAATGACGAGCAATCAAATCCCGGGTCTTAAGTAACCCCGTGTGACCTGCCAGTCTAGAGGAGTGTCCCCAGTGGAGGATTCTTCCACGATCAGCCAGGCACACAAAAGTCCTCCCTGGAGGAATGTCCCCAACTTGCAGGGGATTAACCAAGACAATGCAAGATGGATCAATAATGGTTTGTGGATTCTCTATGGTGTCTTCTGTCTCGAAAGACCTGGATAAGGCATCGGCCCTCACATTCTTGTCGGCCGGGCGATAATGGAGCTCAAACTGGAACCTTGCAAAGAACAGTGACCACCTGGCCTGGCGAGGGTTCAGCCGTTGGGCCGTCTGGAGGTAGGTGAGATTCTTGTGGTCTGTAAAAATCAAGATCGGATGAGCTGTGCCCACTAGTAGATGTCTCACTCCTCCAGAGCAAATTTGATGGCCAGTAACTCCCGATACCCAATCGAGTAGTTGCGTTCTGCAGAAGAGAAGAGCTTGGAAAAGTATCCACATACCCTTGACTTGCCCTTGGGACCTCTCTGGAACAGGAGTGCACCAGCACCGACAGAGGACGCGTCCACCTCCAACGAGAACTGTAGAGAAACATCTGGATGTTGGAGGATAGAGGCTGATGTGAAGGCACTCTTCAGGCTATTGAATGCAGACTCTGCCTCGGGAGTCCACACCTTGACATTCATACCCTTCTTAGTAAGGTTAGAGATGGGAAAAGTCAGTGAGGAGAAGTTCGGAATAAACTGCCTGTAAAAATTAGCGAATCCCAAAAAGCGCTGCATGGCCCTCAAGCCTTGAGGGCGTGGCCACTCCATGACAGACTTTACCTTTTCAGGATCCAACTCGAGACCTCGATTCAAAACGATGTATCCCAGGAAGGGTAGAGCATCCTCGTCAAACACGCACTTCCCCAACTTGGCGTACAGACGATTCTCCCTTAATCGTAGCAGAACCTGACGGACATGTCTCTGGTGCGTCATAGGATCTGGAGAAAAAAATCAAGATGTCATCAAGGTAGACTACAACACATAGAGGAGGTCACGGAAAATGTAATTGACAAACTCCTAGAAGACCGCGGGAGCATTACACAGGCTGAAGGGCATTACTAGATACTCATAGTGTCAATCACGGGTGTTAAATGCAGTCTTCCATTCATCACCCTGGCAAATCCGGACTAGGTTGTAAGCCCCACGCAGGTCTAGTTTAGAAAAAAAATTTGCACCACGTATACGATCAAACAGTTCAGAGATCAGTGGCAACAGATATTTATTCTTCACCGTGATCTGGTTGAGACCACGGTAGTCGATGCAAGGACGAAGAGAGCCATCTTTCTTTTTGACGAAGAAGAACCCGGCTCCTGCCGGGGAGGAAGGCTTTCGTATGAAGTCCCTTTCCAAGTTCTCTTTCACATAGGCGGACACGGACAGAGTCTCTGGCAAGGAGAGAGGATACACCAGGAATCAGTTGAATAGGGCAGTAATACGCCCGATGTGGGGGCAATGTCTCCGCCTCCCTCTTGCTGAAGACATCCGAAAAGGCAGCATAATGACTCGACAATCCTGCCAAAGACCGAGGCAGCGAAGGCTGAGCCGACTGAATCCACACCAGGCCACGACCTTGACACTCAGGGCCCCACTGGAGAACCTCTCCAGAATTCCAGTGCAGAACTGGGGCATGCAGTCGGAGCCAAGGCAGGCCCAGCAACACAGGGTTAACAGCTTTGGACAGGACAAAGAAAGACAGACGTTCGGAGTGAAGGGCTCCCACTTGGAGCCTCAGCGGCTTGGTCACAGCTATAACTGGGTCTGGCAGAGATAGTCCATTCACTGAGGAAACTGTTAACGGCCTCTCCAGAGGGGTGGTGGGCAATTGCAGAAGGTCCACCAGATCTCTGTGGATGAAATTAGCAGCGGATCCAGAGTCCAGATACGCAGTGACCTGATGTGTTCTCTCACCGAACACTATGGTCACAGGTATGGACAATTTAGACGGTAGTCCATCTTTACCCAAGGTTGTCATTCCTAGCAACCCTAGGTTTTGGGGGCACAGGCGCACAAGATGGCCATCGAGACCGCAATAAAGACAGAGTCCAGATGTGCGTCTGCGCTGTCTCTCCTGGGTAGATAACTTATATTGATCCATTATTACCAGATGTGCGTCTGCGTTGTCTCTCCTGGGTAGATAACTTATATTGATCCATTATTACCGACTCCTTAGGAGGATCGACATCTGAGGACAGCAGGGGTTGCTGCAAAGTAGGGACCAGAGTAGGAAGGGCTCCCTCCCGTCGAACCTCTTGGAGGCGTTCACGGATCCGTATATCAATCCGGGCAGACAGGAGGATGAGGTCATCCAGAGTAGACGGCAGATACCGGGCAGCAAGTTCGTCTTTAATTCTGGAACATAGTCCATGCCAGAATGCAGCCACCAGATCCTCATTGTTCCATAACAGCTCTCCCGCCAGGGTGAGAAAGAGGATGACTCACTCATGGAGGTGTCTCCTTGGCGCAGGTTAATCAAAGAGTCCGCTGCTAATGAGACCCGCCCAGGCTCCTCAAACACCAATGCGAAATGTCCGGAGGAAGGCAGGGAAGTCACGGGTCTCTGGTCCCTGTCTCTCCCAGATAGGGTTCGCCCATGCAAGAGCCTTGCCAGTGAGGAGAAAGATGATAAAAGCGACCCTGGCGCCAACAGACGAAAATGTCCTAGCATACAGACAGACGTGGATCGGGCATTGATTAAGAAAACCACGACAGGTACTTGCTTCTCCATCATAGTGGTCAGGAAGTGGCAAAGAAACATGTGAGTCAATACTGCCAAGAGGTGTAATCTGAAGATCAACATTTCCAGGAGGTGTAGCAGGAGGAACGGCAGCTTGTGCCTCCTGCCAACATGCAAGAATGTTCAACGCTTGGAGGAGTTGGTCCTGTCGGGACCGGAGGTCCAGCATATCCGCTCGCATCTCCTGTGACATTGTCATAGTCTTGAATCGACCAGCGGGGTCCATGGCCTGAGCGTACTGTCACGAAGGGTCTGTGTACCCACTGGGCCGTACCGCCTTGGCGGTAAGGCAGCTGGCCAACAGGGTGCAGGACAATGTCTATAGTTCGTATAGGGTTCCTGTGGCAGCTCGGACAGTAGCAAGGCAAGCTCGGCTTGGAGTAGGCAGCAGGCAGACGTCAGGCGAGGTGAAGCTGGTCAGACGTGGAACAGCACGACACGACTTTGGCACAACACAGTGCTTGACCAGGAAAGTATGGAATGCTAAGAACAGGAACAGGAACTGGAACAGGTACAGGAACTGTAACACATTAGGAGGCCATCACATAGACAAACTACAGGGAATAACAACACTTTGTGAAATACTTTTTGTGAAATACGAGGATTTCCTATAATAAACATGTCAGGAGAGGTGACAGATTCTCTATAAATCTAGTGACTCACAGATGACGACGTCTCAGATTCTAGTCGTTTTTCCTCTTTTCTTCTCCATCCTGTCCAAAGAGATGAGCGAACCGGGACAACCGAACCCGGTTTCGGTCCGAACTTCCGGTAAAGTTCGGTTCGCAGCGAATCCGAACTTCACCGGGTTCGGCCGAACCCGTTTTGACCGAACCCGGTCAAAAACATTATACAAATCGGCAGCCACTTATCTCTATCAATCACTGATAGAGAAAAGAGGCTGCTGATTAAAAATAAAATAAAAAGCATTTCATACGTACCCGGTCGTTGTCTTGTTGACGAGTCCCTCTTCTTCCTCCAGTCCGACCTTTTCTGACGCGGCAGCCTGTGATTGGCTGCAGAGGCCTCTGCAGCCTGTGATTGGCTGCAGAGGCCGCGGCAGCCTGTGATTGGCTGCAGCGCTCACATGGGCTGCATCGTCATCAAGGAATGTCGGGCCGGATGTCGAGAGGGACGCGTCACCAAGGCAACGGCCAGGAGACCGGACTGGAGGAAGCAGAAAGTTCTCGGTAAGTATGAACGTCTTTTTTTTTACAGGTACTGTGATCGGTAGTCACTGTCCAGGGTACTGAAACAGTTACTGCCGATCAGTTAACTCTTTCAACACCCTGGACAGTGACTATTTAGGGTATGTGCACACACACTAATTACGTCCGTAAATGACGGACGTATTTCGGCCGCAAGTACCGGACCGAACACAGTGCAGGGAGCCTGGCTCCTAGCATCATAGTTATGTACGATGCTAGGAGTCCCTGCCTCTCTGCAGGACAACTGTCCCGTACTGTAATCATGTTTTCAGTACGGGACAGTAGTTCCACGGAGAGGCAGGGACTCCTAGCATCGTACATAAATATGATGCTAGGAGCCCGGCTCCCTGCAGGGTGTTCGGTCCGGTACTTGCGGCCGAAATACGTCCGTCAATTACGGACGTAATTAGTGTGTGTGCACATACCCTTACTGACGTCGCCTAGCAACGCTGCCGTAATGACGGGTGCACACATGTAGCCACCCGTCATTACGGAGCCTCATGCACACGACCATAAAAACACCCGTTATCACGGGTCGTAATTACGACCCGAAATAGCGGGCCCATAGACTTCTGTTAGCCACGGGTACCTTCCCGTTTTCTCACGGGAAGGTGCCCGTGCCGTTAAAAAGATAGAACATGTTCTATTTTTTTATTTTACGGGCCGTGCTCGTAATTACGACTCGTAACTACGAGCACGGCCGGCCGGCCACGGGCAGCCGGCCGCTTTTGCGAACCGTGCTGTCATTATAATTATAGCAGCACGGCCCGTAAAATAGAAAAATAGAACATGTTCTATTTTTTTAACGGCACGGGCACCTTCCCGTGAGAATACGGAAAGGTACCCGTGGGTAACAGAAGTCTATGAGCCCGTTATTGCGGGTCGTAATTACGACCCGCAATAACGGGTGTTTTTACGGTCGTGTGCATGATGGGAGCACGGCTCGTAAAAACGAACGGCTGCCCGTGCTCATCTCCTGAAATAATCTGTGCTGCCTTAAACTCTGTGGACAGGTCAGGATCCTGTTTCTTTTAAATGCTGCTAGGGAACCCGCTCGATCCACTATATAAGGCTACGCTACAGTGCAGCATTTAAAAGAAACAGGATCCTGACCTGTCCACAGAGTTTAAGGCAGCACAGAGTATTTCAGGAGATGAGCGTGCAGATTCAGTGCTGTTGTGAACTCTGCTCTTACCATTACGTAGCTCTCAGTCTGTTATCTCTCCTCCACTCCTGTCCTCAAGAACACCTTCACATGATTGGCAAGTCACCACGTAATGGTAAGAGAAGAGTTCACAGCAGCACAGAGTATTTCAGGAGATGAGCGTGCGGATCTTGTGCGTGGTGGTGACTTGCCAATCATGTGAACGTGTTATAGAGGACAGGAGTGGAGGAGATGTAACAGACTGAGCTACGTAATGGTAAGAACAGAGTTCACAGCAGCACAGAGTATTTCAGGAGAGGAGCGTGCAGATTCTGTGCTGCTGTGAACTCTGCTCTTACCATTACGTGGTGACTTGCCAATCATGTGAAGGTGTTCTTGAGGACAGGAGTGGAGGAGAGATAACAGACTGAGAGCTACGTAATGGTAAGAGCAGAGTTCACAACAGCACTGAATCTGCACGCTCATCTCCTGAAATACTCTGTGCTGCCTTAAACTCTATGGACAGGTCAGGATCCTGTTTCTTTTAAATGCTGCACTGTAGCGCAGCCTTATATAGTGGATCGAGCGGGTTCCCCAGCAGCATTTAAAAGAAACCGTGTTTGTGTATGTGTGTGTTTGTGTATATATGTGTGTTTGGGTATGTGACTTTGTCTGTTTTTGTTTTTATATGTGTGTGTGTATATATGGGTGTGTTTGTGTATATGTGTTTTGTGTATATGTTTGTGTATATATGGGTGTATTTGTGTATATGTTTGTATGTAGATGTTTGTGTGTGTTTTTGTATATGTGTATATGTGTGTATATGAGTGTGTGTTTGTGTGTATATATGGGTGTGTTTGTGTATATGTGTTTGTGTATATGTGTGTTTGGGTATGTGTGTTTTTGTTTGTATATGTGTTTGTGTATATGTGTTCGTGTATGTGTGTATAACTGTGTGTGTGTGTGTGTGTTTGGATATGTGTGTTTTTGTTTGTATATGTGTGAGTTCGTGTATATGTGTGTGTTTGTCTGTTTATGTGTGTGTGTATATCTTGTTGTGTTTGTGTATATATGTGTGTGTCTGTGTATGGTTGTTTGTTTGTGTGTGCGTGTATATATGTGTGTATTTGTGTATATGTGTGTGTTTGTGTATGGTTGTTTGTTTGTGTGTGCGTGTATATATGTGTGTAGGTGAGTAGAAGTATTGGTATTGTTCACATTGATAACTGTTTTTTTATGTTGTTGCAGATTTTGATGTACCGATTGGACTACATCTTCGATTCGTTGGACTACTGCGTAGATCTGCGTTTTTTCAAATTTTAATAAAATGGTTAACGAGGGTTTTGTTGGGGATTTCTTATTTCAATAAAAAAGAATTGTCTTTGTGTTTTTTTTCAAACTTTATTAGTGCCTAGATAATGGCAGTTGGCTGATTGACAGCGTCCATTATTAAGGCGGTACTTAGTGTTAGCCGATGCAGAGGCTAGCACTAACCACCCATTATTACCCCGGTACCCACCACCACCAGGGGTGCCGGGAAGAGCTTGGTACGATCCAGTACCCGACCATCTGTTGTGATGGTCGGGTACTGGGGCGGCCGTAGGCTGGTATTATGAGGCTGGGAAGGGCCAAAATCAGTGGACCTTCCCACCCTTGTAATGCTAGGCTGCTGCTGCTGTGTTGTATCGGGCTGGTTATAAAAATGGGGGGAACCCCCACGTCGTTTTTTTTTGGGAATTTAACAAATTTAGCAATAGACGGGTCCCCCACATTTTTAATAACCAGCCATATACAAGGCCGCAGCAGTCTGGCATTACATGGGTGGGAAGGGCCACTGGTTTTGTCCATTCCCAGGCTAATAACACTGTGTTGTATGTGGCTGGTTATGATAAATTGGGTGGAACCCCATGTCTTTTTAAAAAAAATAAAATGTAAATAAATAAATAATTTAAAAAAATGACGTGGGGTCCCCCCCACTTTTATAACCAGCCAGATACAACACAGCAGCAGCAGCCTAGCATTACAAGGGTGGGAAGGTCCACTGTTTTTGGCCCTTCCCAGCCTCATAATACCAGCCTGCGGCCGCCCCAGGGCCCGACCATCACAACAGATGGTCGGGTACTGGATCGTACCTGGCTCTTCCCGGCACCCCTGGTGGTTTTGGGTACCGGGGTAATAATGGTGGTTAGTTTTAGCCTCTGCACCGGCTAACACTAAGCCTCGCATTAGTAATGGATGTTGTCACTCAGACAGCGGCCATTACTAAAGTGGTAATAATAAAATTTGAAAAGAAAAAGACAAAGATATAGATAAAATATTTTATTGAAATAAAGCACCCCCAACACAACCCTCATTAACCATTTTATTGTAGAAAAAAAAAAACGTCATCTAAGTAGTCCTCGAAACCGACGTAGTCCAAACACCAAACCTGTAAAAAAATAAAATAATGAAATAAAACATCTCGTAGGCTTAGATTCAGTTTAATGTGTGATACTGACTGTTATACCATGTATAGAAGCCTCCCGTGAAGTTGACTTAGATACAGGGCGCCAGCAGACAGTATCATACATGGCCATACATACATATATACAAATATACATACATACATATATACAAACATACATACATATATACAAGCATGCACATATATACATGCAAATATACATACATGCAAACATACACACATATATACATGCAAACTATCATACATACATGCATACACACACACATGAAAACATACATACATACAAACAAACATGCAAATATACATACATACATATATACAAGCATGCACAAATATACATGCAAACATAAATACATGCAAACATAATTACATACATGCACATATATATAAACATACATGCAAACATACATGCAAAAATAAAAACATGCAAACATACATACATACATACATACATGACAACATACATACAAACATACATGACAACATACATACATGCAAACATACATACATGCAAACATACATACACACATGCAAACATATATACATGCAAATATACATACAAACATGCACATGTATACATACATGCCAACATACATGCAAACATACATGCACATATATACATACATACATGACAACATACATACATGCAAATATACATACATACACACATGCACATATATACATTCATGCCAACATACATGCACATATATACATACATGACAACATACATACATACATGACAACATACATACATATATATATATATACACACATGCAAATATACATACAAACATGCATACATACATGCAAACATACATTCATGCAAACACACATACATGCAAACATACATACATACATACAAATATACATACACACATGCACATATATACATACATGACAACATACATACATACATGACAACATACATGCAAAAATACATACATGCAAACATACATACATACATGCAAATATATACATGCAAATATACATACAAACATGCACATATATACATACATGCCAACATACATGCACAGATATACATACATACATACATACATACATGACAACATACATACATGCCAACATACATACATACATACATACATACATACATACATACATGCCAAAAAATAATAATAATACGTTCATACTTACTTTCCTCCTGTCCGGCCTCCAGCGATGACGTTTCATTCATGTCGCCGCTGCAGCCTGTGATTGGCTGCAGAGGCGGTCACGTGGGATGAAGCGTCATCCTGACGTGCGTGACCGCCACTACAGCCTGTGATTGGCTGCAGCGGCGAAAGGGATGAAACGTCATCGCTGGAGGCCGGACAGGAGGAAAGTAAGTACGAACGTATAATTTTTATTTTTTTATTACATTTAAATGGTATTTTCCGCGCGCCGAGCATGTACTGTGAAGGTTGCTGAAAGAGTTAGTGCAGCCCATTAACTCTATCAGCACCCTGGACAGTAGCATGCTCGGCGCACGTAAGTGACAGGTTCGGTCAGAACTAGTTCGGTCCGAACCGAACTTTTTTGTGAAATTCGGCGAACTAGCCGAACCGAACTTTTGATAAGTTCGCTCATCTCTACTCATGACTACTTCTCCCGGCCATGACTCATTTCTGCAGAATTTGCCACTCATATGTCTTCGGCTCTTCACTTTTCCAACATTTCTACAGCTATAAACGAAAATAAAGTTATCATGGTGTCTCATACTGTACCCCTAAATATAATAGCACCAAACACTGCGCGCCTGAATATAATAATACCACACACTGTAAAACACCACATACACACAGCCCCCTGTACATAGTGCCACACACAGCCCCCTGTACATAGTGCCACACACAGCCCCTGTAGATATTGCACACCCCCATAGATAGCGCCTCACAGAGCCCTCTGTAGATATCACACATCCCCCCGTAGAGAGCGTTACACACAGCCCCTATAGATAGTGCCATACAGCCCCCCTGTAGAGAGCGCCACACAGCCCTCCCCTCTTGTAAATAGCGCCTAAAAGCACCCCCTATAAAGAGCGCCACACACACTGTGGTTAGCGATGCACAGCCCCCCTTGTATATAGTGCTACACAGCCCACCCTTTTTGTATATAGTGTCACACAGCGCTCCCCCTTTATATATAGTGTCACAAAGCGCTCCTCCTTTGTATTTAGGGCCACACAGCACTCCTCCCTTGCATATAGGGCCATATAGCGCTCCCCCTTGTTTATAGTGTACACAGCGCTCCCCTCTTTGTATATAGTGCCACACAGCACTCCCCCCTTGTATATAGTGTCACAGAGTGCTCCCCCCTTTGTATACAGGCCCACACAGCGCTACCCTCCCCCTTGTATGTAGGGCCACTCAGCACTCCCCCTTGTATATAGTGTAACGGAGCAATCCCCCCCTTCTTGAATATATACACATCGATAGTCCTCACCTAAAAAAATATATACTGTTTACTTACCTTACCGCATTGCGGCCGCTCCAGCTGGACGCGTGTGAATCCTCCGGACAAGGCGCATGCGCAGACTGGCATTGACAGTACTGACAGTACCTCATCACGCCGGCCTGCGCAGGGAGTCTTCCCAGCGCCTTAAAGGCTGCAAGCCGAACGTGACCGGCTGCAGCTTATAGTATTCATTTGTATCTAAGTCCTGTGGCTGCCGCTAGCATCGGGGCCCCCTCCGGTGCTAGCAATGCCACTGGGCATGAGGGGGCCCATGCGATCATGTGCGGTTCGGCTGGCCATGGGCCCCCCGGGAGCCTTGGGCCCCCGGGCGGCCGCCCGAACCGCCCTAATGATAATGTGCCACTCTATCTATCTATCTATCTATCTATCTATCTATCTATCTATCTATCTATCTATCTATCTATCTATCTATCTATCTATCTATCTATCTATCTATCTATCATCTATCTATCTATCTATCTATCTATCTATGATCTATCATAACATGCTAGAGCACATGACAGGAAGCAGTGGCATACGGACCGCGTTTGCAGGGGATGCAACGGGGGCCCAAAGAAGAACAGGGCCCGAAGGGGGTCTGCCCAAGATTTCCTTATCTATCTATCTATCTATCTATCTATCTATCTATCTATCTATCTATCTATCTATCTATCTATCTATCTATCTATCTATCTATCTATCTATCTATCTATCTACTAACCTGCAAACATAGTAAAATTACTCAAATATTTCCTCCAAGGAAAAAAAATGCTAAATATTGCATGCATTAGATCATAGATCTTAGATATAACTATAAATCTGATGCATAGACAGCATGAGGCCTCATGTGGCCTTCCAGAAGTTCATCTATGGCTTTGAAGTCTAGGAGCAGCAGCTAAACCTAAATCTATTTGATTTGACATGACTGAGGTAAAGTATCACATTCAAATAAAAAAGTTAGTAAAAGTGTATTTAAACCACACACATAAAAAGAATTGTACAATATGTAACTAAGCATTTGATACATTTATTAATTTTCTGTTTGTATACTTTTTTCTCAACTTTTTCATGTATGTATAACACTAGCCATCTTTAAGCTACTATAGCAGGGGCCATATTACAATTTTGGGGCCCACATCCTACTCTGGGACCCGAACCCCTCTGACACCTTATTGTAACCAAATATAGGAGATGTGCCCTCTCCACTGAAGTCTATGCGAGTAACAGAATTAGTCCCTTAAGGTCCTTTTACACTGGCTGATAATCGGGCTAATGAGGGCACTTTCAAACGCTTGTTCCCGATCATTGGCCTATGTAAACATGGCAGCGAATCAGCGATCAGCCGACAAACGGGTTAATCAACTGTCAGGTGATTGGATAGTTTATGCTGCTTAAAAAATGATAATTTGTCGGCAGCACATCTCCCCGGGTAAACAGAGGATGCGCTGCCAACAACATACAAACTATATGGGGACGAATGATCGTATATTGACAAACAAGCGCTGATCGACATGCTGTTATCATTGATCAGCGCTCGCTACCGGTCAGGAAATCTAGTCGTGTAAAAAGACTTATAGGCCTCAATAAAGAGAGCCACACGAATGCATGACCACCTCTCCACCTTTTATATGAGCAGTGTATAAACAGCTCCCTTGCACCCGCGGGACAGCTGTTCCCCTAAACCAGTTGTGATTTTAGCAAAATTGGTTATTGTAATTATTATTACTATAATACAGAAATATTTTTATCTGCCAAAAATATATATATTTTTGTTTTTTACCTTTATTTGTTTATGTATAGCTCCAAGATATTCTGCAGAACTGAACACGGAAAGCAGTGGAAATTACCATCACAGACTAGGATTATTTTCATAGAAAGTCTATCAGTACTTTTGGGAATGTAGAAAATCAGAGGAAAATAAGACGTGTTGGGAGACTCAAACCTAGAACCGTAGTGAAAGTCAGCGATGAATCCTCAGACAAGGTTCTGCAACTAATTACACAAGAATGGCCAAAGGCATACAATAAATTATTTCTTTACTACACATTCATTATTTTCCACTACTATATTGTTGAATAGAGAAATCATCATTTGATTGTTACAAGAAAGAACGCTTCTCTACCTCATTGTCTCTATGACAACATTTCCTATCCTGCGCTCTGGCTGTGTTGTAAGTGACATTGTGCGGATCCACATTCACTCTCATCAACATCTATTGTGTGAATAGGGTAAATTAGGATAAGTACATTGATGTGGATTATGATGTAGATTGATATAACATCTGTAACATCCACGGCCGCGGACCGTCGGGACTACTCACCCCTCGACGGCCGCTGTCATGGACTTATGAGCGCTGGTCTGCATCTCCTACCCAGAAGACGCCAGCGCTCACTTCCGCTTCGATCTGCTTTGTGCCGTAGGGTGCGCGCGCACTCTCGCGACCTGCCTTAAAGGGCCAGTGCACGCACATGTAAAACATCATTAATTAGCCCATAATCCCCCTGGACTATAAGAAGGGCTCTGCTCTTTTACTCCTTCCCTGAGCATTGTTTGTTCTCTTCTGTTAGTCTTGCAAATGGTCCCTTAGTCATATCCTGTGCCCTGCTACCTGTATCCTGTATCCCGTGCTGTATTTGTTCCTGTGCCATCTCTAGTCTTGTAGTCGTGTTGTGCCGTCTACTACGCCTGCTGAATTACACCACGTATGGTGTAATCTGCCACGTTTTGTATCACCTGCCACCAAGGTCCCATCTGTGCCTATGCCGTTGCTACTGTCTGGACTATTACAGGTACCCTTGTGCTCGAACTTTTTTATTGACTTGGTACACTGTTGTTTTGCCAGCTGCTACCCCGCTACGGCGCTGCAGGGTCCACATACCCACAGATCATGACAACATCCTTATGCTAAGGCTAAACTGCAGGAGTGCATGACAGGAAGTGTTGTCATGAAGACACTTAAGATGAAGAGCTGCAGACTTTGGACCTGTTACTGTTTCATCAATGATATCTCAAATAACGTCAATAAAGGTTTGATATCTATCTATCTATCTATCTATCTATCTATCTATCTATCTATCTATCTATCTATCTATCTATCTATCATCTATCTGTCTGTCTGTCTGTCTGTCTGTCTATCTATCTATCTATCTATCTATCTATCTATCTATCTATCTATCTATCTATCTATCTATCTATCTATCTATCTATCTATCTATCTATCTATCTATCTATCTATCTATCTCTCTTATCTGTCCATTGTGTGAATAGGCCTAATTTGAATATCTATGTTAATGTGAATTATGATGTAGATCCACATAACGTCTTTATGATAAGGCTGAACTGCTAGAGTGCATGACAGGAAGTGTTGTCACAAGGACACTGGAGATGAAGAGCTGCAAACTTTGGGCCTGTGTCTTCAATCAATGATTTCTCCACAAAGCAATAAGGTGAATAAAGGTTTGTCACATGTTTAACATGCAGTTAGGGGGCTTTTATATGAATTAATTTCAATGCTAAAATCTATTAATATTAGAATTTTTTTTTTAGTATGACAATATAATAGCTAGCACATTTATTGTTACTTGTGTATGTGACGTGTATTGTTGTGGGATTCATTTTGAAGATAATTGATGAAATATAAGATCATCATGTTGTTTTCTTGACCTCCTTAATAGCAGGGAGAAAATAGTGTAGACAAGTGTGCCGAAAGGAGGCAGGGTGCTGGCGAAAAAGGGAGCCAGGCACTTAGTGACAACTTGTCCATCCGATCGTCTGTAATTAATAGCAATATGTAGATGATGCTGTTACATTTCCCGTGAGTCCAGCTGCACAGGCGCTACAGCGAGAGAAAAAACTAAGATGCTAATTATGTTTTCTGCATATTAACTACTTTGTTTACACCCACCGAGAACAGAGACAGGGAAGTTTTGTGTTTTTTCTGTTCAGTACTCTCCGGAATACACAATACATCAGTTCTCTCTTTCCCCATATGTATGTCAGATGCATTCCCCTCTTAGTCTGAATCACAGCCCCCCCCCTCGTATTACTTGTATAGTATATGTCTATTAACTCATGCACGAAATCTGTAGAAGAATTATATGTTGTAAACAATACATTTTTGAAAGCCTGAAATGAATCCTGAATATTTAAAATCAATATTTACATTTTTATTTAAAAAAGTAGAATTTTATAAATATTTAAAATCTAAGTGCAACTTGATTCGTTATGATTTTCGACTTTACACGCTTCAGGCTGGCAATGGAACAGTCGCGCTCTCCTTCAATAATAAGATATTGAACAGATGATCCAGCCAATGTCTCTTCTTTTCTCTTCTGCCAAAAATTGCTCCTTGGTGAGTTGAATTTGAGTTTTTCTATTGCAGCATCCTCAAAAAAATCATCTCAACTGAGCCTCACAAGGTTGGCAAAACTTCACTCGAGTTTCTTGCAATATTGTTTTTTTTTTTGCTATTGTTGGTGTAAACATTGGCAGAACAAAAGACGCTCAAATGACTTTGCTTGCAGTTAACTATGTTTTACAAACAACTTTCTAATAGAGTTATCGCTGTTTCCCTTCATTAGAACAGCTGCAGAGCTGGAACAATGAGACAGGACCTGTAAGAGAGAAAACATATCCTTGAGACAGGAGTGTGCCAGTAAAGAGGCAACCTGAGCCCATTATGTTAGAAGGGACAGTGAAATAGAAAGAATTGATTTAAAAGTGACAATTTTCATACTGTAAGTCTACATTTGTGGCATTTACTTTGTTTTTAGAATTCATAATGCTTAGAAATTGCAGTATTTCACTGTTAAAGTGCATCTAACTCATTTTGACATTTTAACTAAGTGGTGAGAACAGCATCAATTCCTATGTTGCTACAGGTGAATCCTTCTTACCATCTGGTTTCTGGTATGTTTCTCTAACAGTGGTTGTCTGATTTATTAAACCCGTTTTGAAATATGGGTCCCCCGTTCTGTACGCTCATTTATTATCCAGCATGGAAGATGATTATAAAGAGCTTCTCTTGCTCTGGAGCAGTCAACATGTCAATGAACTACACGGCAGTATTTATCCTCTAGTGGCGCTGCAGAAGAATTGAGCACGTGCTGCCAAGTTCCATCTGATATCAGCGGTCTGTCACTGATGTCTGATAGTTCAGTGATTTAGGACAATTTACATTTCGAATGTTGCATCACGATGCGAGCGCTGGGAGGATGGAGTCCGGCATATTCACGAGCTGATGTTCCCGTCGCCCAGCTGCTCATGATCGACATCTTTTTCCCTATTACTGTGCAAAGGGGGAAAGCTGTCAATCATCGGCGGCTGGGCAGGGGGAGCAGCAGCTCATGCATATACCGGACTCTTTCCTCCCATCGCAATGCGAGTGCTGGAACTTTCTTAATGTGAATTATCCTAATTCCAGGGGTGTAGTTAAAAGCTCAATGGCCTTGGTGCAAGAATTAAACTGGCCCCCCTACCCCTCCCCCAACATCACCAGACCCCTGCGCATGCCTATGCCCAGCCACCTTGCCCAACAGTCCCGATGGATGCCCCCACAGTATAATGCCCCCCATAGCTGCCCCCACAGTATAATGCCCCCACACAATATAATGCTCCCCATAGCTGCCCCCACAGTATAATGCCCCCACACAGAATAATGCCCCCCATAGCTGCCCCACACAGTATAATGCTCTTCATAGCTGCCCCCACACAGTATAATGCCCTCCTTAGCTGCCCCACAGTATAATGCCCCCATAGCTTCCCCCCACACAGTATAATGACCCATATTTGCCCCCACACAGTATAATGCCCCCCATAGCTTCCCCCACAGTATAATGCCCCCCATAGCTGCCCCCACAGTATAATGCCCCCATATCTGCCCCCACAGTATAATGCCCCCTCATAGCTGCCCCCACAGTATAATGCCCCCCATAGCTTCCCCCACAGTATAATGCCCCTTTAGCTACCCCCACTATATAATGTCCCCCATAGCTGCCCCCACGGTATAATTCCCCCATAGCTGCCCCCACAGTATAATGCCACCCCCATAACTGCCCAAACAGTATAATGCCAGAACACAGTATAATGACCGCCATAGCTGCCCCACAGTATAATGCCCCCCCTAGCTGCCCACACAGTATATTGCCAACCATAGCTGCCCCATACAGTATAATGCCCCCTATACAGTATAATGCACCCAATGCAATATAATGCCCTCATACAGTATAATGCCCCCATAGCTGCCCATAACAGTGTAATGTCGACCAAAGAGTATAATGCCCCCATAGCTGCCCCATACAGAATAATGCCCCCCCATAGCTGCCCCCACAGTATAATGCCCCTATAGCTGCCCCCACAGTAAATTGCCACCCATAGCTGCCCCATACAGTATAATGCCCCCAAACAGTATAATACACCCCATAGCTGCCCATAACAGTATAATGCCCCACATACAGTATAATGCCCCCATAGCTGCCCCATATAGTATATTACCCCCATAGCTGCCCATAACAGTATAATGCCCCCATAGCAGCCACCATATCAGACCCCCCCCCATACCCAGTATAATGCCCACATACAGGTCCTTCTCAATAAATTAGAATATTATAAAAAAGTTAATTTATTTCAGTAATTCAATTCAAAAAGTGAAACTCCTATATTATATAGATTCATTACACAGAGAGTCATCTATTTCCAGCATTTTTTTTTTCTTTTAATGTTGAAAATTATGGCTAACAGTTAATGAAAACCCAACATTTTGTCTCTCGGAAAATTAGAATATTGGGTAAAAGTTGAAGATTGTAGATACATGGTGACACACTCTAATCAGCTATTCAACACAAAACACCTGCAAAAGTTTCCTAAGCCTTTAAATGGTTCAACAGTTTGGCTCTGTAGCTTACACCATCATGGGGATGACTGCTGACTTGACAGTTGTCCAGAAGACAAACATTGACACCCTCCACAAGGAGGGTGAGCCACAAAAGGACATTGATAAAGAAGCTGGCTGTTCACAGAGTGCTGTATCCAAGCATATTAATGGAAGGTAGAGAGGAAGGAAAAAGGGTGGTAGAAATAGGTGCACAAGCAACAGGGATAACCACAGCCTTTAAAGGAATGTCAGAAAAGGTCATTCAAGAATCGGGGAGATTCACAAGGAGTGGACTGCGGCTGGAGTCAGTGCTTCAAGAGCCACCACACACAGACGTATCCAGGACATGGGCTACAACTGTCGCATTCCTTGTGACGAGCCACTCATGACCCATTTACAATGTCAGAAGCGTCTTACCTGGGCTAAGGAGAAAAAGGACTGCTCTGTTGCTCAGTGGTCCAAAGTCCTTTTTTCAGATCAAAGTAAATTTTGCATTTCATTTGGAAATCAAGGTCCCAGAGTCTGGGATGGTTTGGGAGCCATGTCATCTGCTGGTGTTGGTCCACTGTGTTATATCAAGTCCAGAGTAAATGCAGCCGTGTACCAGGAAATTTTTGAGCACTTCATGCTTCCCTCTGCTGACAAGCTTTATGGAGATGCTGATTTCATTTTCCAGCAGGACTTGACACCTGTCCACACTGCCAAATGTACCAATACCTGGTTTAATAACCACAGTATCACTGTGCTTGATTGGCCAGCAAACTCTCCTGACCTAAACCCCATAGAGAATCTATGGTGTATTGTCAAGAGGAAGATGAGACACCAGACCCAACAATGCAGACGAGCTGAAGGCCGCTATCAAAGCAACCTGGGCCTCCATAACACCTCAGCAGTGCCACAGGCTGATCGCCTCCATGCCACGCCGCATTGATGCAGTAATTCATGCAGAGTCGGAGCCCCGACCAAGTATTGAGGGCAGATACTCTACATACTTTTCAGTAGGCCTACATTACGGTTTTAAAAATCATTTTTTAAATTGGGCTTATATAATATTCTAATTTTCTGAGAGACAAAATTTTGGGTTTTCATTAACTATTTGCCATAATCATCAACATTAAAAGAAAAAAATGCTGGAAATAGATCACTCTGTGTGTAATGAATCTATATAATATATGAGTTTCACTTTTTTAATTGAATTACCGAAATAAATTAACATTTTAATGATATTCTAATTAATTGAGAAGGACCTGTATGTACCTATCCACGTTCTTATGCACTGTGCTGTGAGTGACTCGATGCAGACAGGCGCGATGACGTCACTACATAGCACCTGCCTTCGCAGAGCCGAACCGCTCACTGCACAGTGAATGCTGGAGCAAGGCTCCAACATTGAATTGAACTGTATCTGCATCCTGAGGACGAAGATACAGTTGGAAGTGGAACCAGCGCGGTCAGCACTGTTTGGCAACGGGGGCCCTTTGGGCCGCCCAGGCTTATAGGCCTGGTCACAACCGTTGCGACCCCTATAGCTATGCCACTACATAAATCACTAGACTATCAGATATGAGTGGCTGAAATGAGTGTGTCTGTGCAGAGAAGGCAGCATAAAGTCAGTGACAGGTTCCCTTTTAACCGAATGGTTTGCTGTCTCCCTGGTGTCAGGGTTCGGCATGTGGTGGAACGGGTGGACAAATTGCTGGGAGGGGCTGGTGATGATCCAGCTGTCGTGGTCCATGTCGGTACCAACGACAGAATAAATGGTAGGTGGAGGAGCCTTAAGAATAATTTTAAAGAACTAGGCTACAAGCTGAAGGGAAGGACCTCCAAGGTTGTATTCTCAGGAATACTGCCTGTGCCATGCGCATCACAGGAAAGACAGCGGGAGCTTAGGGAGTTAAATGCATGGCTGAAGTCTTGGTGTAGAGGAGAAGGATTTGGGTTCCTAGAGCACTGGGCTGACTTTTCATTGGGGTACAAACTGTATTCTGCAGATGATTTGCACCTAAATGGAAGGGGGTCCGCTGTGCTGGGGGAGAGAATTCTAGCTGGGGTGGCGGAGTATTTAAACTAGGGCTGAGGAGGGAGGTCAATGTAGAAAAAAAAGGGGTAGCCAGGTTAGAGAGGGGTCAGACTATATTGGTGGGGGGAGAAACAGAATGTGGGGAGAGGACTAGACAACAAGATAAGGAGATCCTTTCGTTACAAAACATCAGTGTAAATAAAAAGGACCGATTAATGTCAAATCACATTTCTGATAATAAAAGTGAAAAACTGACAGGCAAGTTAAAGTGTATGTTCACAAATGCCAGAAGTCTAGCAAGCAAAATGGGGGAGCTGGAGGCCTTGATACTGGAGGAAAATATAGATATAGTTGGTGTTGCTGAAACATGGCTGGACTCTTCACATGACTGGGCTGTAAATCTACAGGGTTTTACACTTTTTCGTAAAGACAGGACAAATAGGAAAGGTGGTGGTGTATGTCTGTATGTGAGAAATGATATGAAGGCGAGTGTGAAAGAGACAATAGTGGGTGAAGACTGTGAGGAGGTTGAAACCTTGTGGGTGGAACTAGAAAGGGAGGTAAACACTGAAAAAATTACTTTTGGTGTAATCTATAGACCCCCCAATATAACTGAGGCGATGGAAGGTCAGATATATAAACAGATGGAGCGGGCTGCACAGGCGGGTACTGTAGTGATAATGGGAGATTTTAATTTCCGGGATATTAATTGGTGTCATGGTTCGGCTTCAACTGCAAAGGGGAGACATTTCCTCAACCTGTTGCAGGAAAATTTTATGGGCCAGTTTGTGGAAGACCCGACTAGAGGTGAAGCTCTGTTGGATCTGGTCATTTCTAATAATGCAGACCTTGTTGGGAATGTCAATGTTCGTGAAAACCTCGGTAACAGTGATCATAATATAGTTACATTTTACCTATACTGTAAAAAACAAACGCAGGCTGGGAGGGCAAAAACATTTAATTTTAAGAAAGCCAATTTCCCCAGGATGAGGGCTGCAATTCAGGATATAGACTGGGAAGAACTAATGTCAAATAATGGAACAAATGATAAATGGGAGATTTTCAAATCTACTTTGAGTTATTATAGTGCAAAATTTATTCCTACAGGTAATAAGTATAAACGACTCAAATTAAACCCCACATGGCTTACACCTTCTGTGAAAGGGGCAATACATGACAAAAAAAGGGCATTTAAAAAATACAAATCTGAGGGTACAGCTGTAGCCTTTGTAAAATATAAAGAGCTTAATAAAATCTGTAAAAATGTAATAAAATTAGCAAAAATACAAAATGAAAGGCAGGTGGCCAAGGATAGTAAAACAAATCCTAAAAAATTCTTCAAGCATATAAATGCAAAAAAGCCAAGGTCTGAACATGTAGGACCCCTAGATAATGGTAATGGGGAGTTGATCACAGGGGATCAAGAGAAGGCAGAGTTACTAAATGGGTTCTTTAGCTCTGTATATACAACAGAAGAAAGAGCAGCTGATGTAGCCGGTGCCAGTGCTGTTAATATATCAGTTGATATACTGAATTGGATGAATGTAGAGATGGTCCAAGCTAAATTAAATAAAATAAATGTGCACAAGGCTCCGGGACCAGATGGGTTACACCCTAGAATTCTTAAAGAGCTTAGTTCAGTTATTTCTGTCCCCCTTTTCATAATATTCAGAGAATCTCTAGTGACTGGTATAGTGCCAAGGGACTGGCGCAGGGCAAATGTGGTGCCTATTTTCAAAAAGGGCTCTAGGTCTTCCCCGGGTAATTATAGACCAGTAAGCTTAACATCCATCGTGGGGAAAATGTTTGAGGGGCTATTGAGGGACTATATACAGGATTATGTGACAATAAATAGCATTATAAGTGACAGCCAGCACGGTTTTACTAAGGACAGAAGTTGTCAAACTAACCTAATCTGTTTTTATGAAGAGGTGAGCAGAAGTCTAGACAGAGGGGCCGCTGTGGATTTAGTGTTTTTGGACTTTGCAAAGGCATTTGACACTGTCCCCCATAGACGCCTAATGGGTAAATTAAGGACTATAGGTTTAGAAAATATAGTTTGTAATTGGATTGAGAATTGGCTCAAGGACCGTATCCAGAGGGTTGTGGTCAATGATTCCTTCTCTGAATGGTCCCCGGTTATAAGTGGTGTACCCCAGGGTTCAGTGCTGGGACCACTATTATTCAACTTATTTATTAATGATATAGAGGATGGGATTAATAGCACTATTTCTATTTTTGCAGATGACACCAAGCTATGTAATATAGTTCAGACTATGGAAGATGTTCATGAATTACAGGCAGATTTAAACAAACTAAGTGTTTGGGCGTCCACTTGGCAAATGAAGTTTAATGTAGATAAATGTAAAGTTATGCATCTTGGTACCAACAACCTGCATGCATCATATGTCCTAGGGGGCGCTACACTGGCGGATTCACTTGTTGAGAAGGATCTGGGTGTACTTGTAAATCATAAACTCAATAACAGCATGCAGTGTCAATCAGCTGCTTCAAAGGCCAGCAGGATATTGTCGTGTATTAAAAGAGGCATGGACTCGCGGGACAGGGATGTAATAATGCCACTTTACAAAGCATTAGTGAGGCCTCATCTAGAATATGCAGTTCAGTTCTGGGCTCCAGTTCATAGAAAGGATGCCCTGGAGTTGGAAAAAATACAAAGAAGAGCAACGAAGCTAATAAGGGGCATGGAGAATTTAAGTTATGAGGAAAGATTGAAAGAATTAAACCTATTTAGCCTTGAAAAAAGAAGACTAAGGGGGGACATGATTAACTTATATAAATATATTAATGGCACATACAAAAAATATGGTGAAATCCTGTTCCTTGTAAAACCCCCTCAAAAAACAAGGGGGCACTCCCTCCGTCTGGAGAAAAAAAGGTTCAAGCTGCAGAGGCGACAAGGCTTCTTTACAGTGAGAACTGTGAATTTATGGAATAGCCTACCGCAGGAGCTGGTCACAGCAGGGACAGTAGATGGCTTTAAAAAAGGGTTAGATAATTTCCTAGAACAAAAAAATATTAGCTCCTATGTGTAGAAATTTTTCCTTCCCTTTTCCCTTCCCTTGGTTGAACTTGATGGACATGTGTCTTTTTTCAGTCGTACTAACTATGTAACTATATCAGACACTAAACTTGAATGAGTCAGAGTCCAATACACTGTGGACAGAACACAAAGATGTGATTAAAGAAAGATAAATGAGACAAATAAACTTGGAAAGAAATGAATAAGGAAAATTAATTAGTTGTCAGAAGATACAAAAAAGTTTTAATAAACAAAAGCAAAAACAAGGAGATTTCAATCACAATACAAACTAGATCAGAAAAGTACTAAATACTGTAGTGTTATTCAATGCAATATAGAAACTAACATTTATAGAGAATTGCCAGATGTACAAGACTGGAACAAAACAAGATATGGAAAATGTACATAGTCAAGAAATACAGAATGAAGTCAGTGAGCACTTGTAGGCCATATCTCATTATCAAATATCCTTAGGAAGATGGGAATAACTTATCATTTCATTGATCTTCGACATTGATCACCAAACCAGTCAAAACAGAATAAGGAAAATAACTTTGATTTTAGAAGTAAATGAGCCTTGTATTCCCATTACACAATATTACCATATTACAAGTCATTTATTGCCATATTTATTCATCCTAGGGTAGTCACATTGTGGCTTAGGAGTCAGAGCTTGTAGGCTCTTTTTTTTGTGTGGCCCTGACTCTCCAACCACATGAGGACATGTCTCGGTTACTATGATACAGTCTGGGAATCTCATTACTTTCCCAGAATATCACATATCTGTCCTTATATTAGAGATCAATTATAGATTGCATTTGCCGAAATATTCCAGTGCTGTTTTATTACTGCAGAAATTTGGGCAGGAAGAGCTATATTGGTGTGTCTGCTGATTTTCTGCTTAAAGGGTTTGTCCACTTTGGACAATGCTCTTTTGTTAGTAGAAATGCTAATTATCGGATGTCCCAATGTTGGTACCCCCATCAGCTGTAATATGAGTGGGAACTCGGCAGCAAGTGTTCAATTTTCTTGCAGCACCACCCCAGGGGAAAGGAAGCTTTACACAGTTTAAAGTAAAATCAAAGAGCTGTCTGTGTAGTGCTGGGTCATCCAGAGCAGAAGACATTCATTGCAGCTGTTCTCCCATCTGGCTATTAGATGATGGACAAGAATGGGGGACCCGCCTCTGATAACTCAGAATTCCCGATAAGCATCGATGTAACTATAGTCATAGCAGCCAGATGTTATGGGGCCCAGTTGTTGAAGGGGCCTACTTAGGTACAAGAATATTGGCAATTTTTGTGTGGAAGAACAGGTTGATGGCTTTCTGTTATCATGCATTACTATATGGGTGCTCTGGTATATGGCACTATTATTCATACCTTTAATTATTGCTACTTATGCTGCTGTTTCCGTTTCTTATCACTAGGTGATGAAGGCCCCTCTCATTTTGTTAAGGGGCTTTATAAATTCTAGTGCGCCCCTGTCTGTAAATTATCTAAAAATGTGTTTTCTAAACCAGACAAACCCTTTAATTGTATTGTTAGAGGAGTAGAGAATAGAACAGGACAATGAATTAGAAATTATGTTGTATTTTAGGGTCTGTAATTTTATGGGCACTAATGTAGCAGTAAAAATTATACTAAAAAATAATAATTGGGGGCAGTATAGACGCAGCATTATGAAATATCTGCAAGGCTGCATGATTTTTTAGGTATGAGCATAAGGTCCTTTTACACGGGCCAATATGGGCTGTAAAAATGTTCGCTGATCAACGAGACAGTGATTTGGAACACTGCAGTGGTTTTATTGGCATCAATAGGTCTGGGTACCCACTGAACAGAGTATTCACTTGAGAATACAAACAGGGCCCATAAATGAGACTCCAGACAGGCATCTAGCCATTATTGGGAAAGAAAGTTAGCTAAACTAATGATGACAAAAACAGTTCTGGAGGAATATAACCAAAAATCCTAAAAAGTTATAAATATCAACACTAGGCCAGATAGACTACCCTCATAGCGGAAAATAAATAACACTTCTAAAGGGAAGTTAAGAACAAAGTGAAAACTGGACTTCAGATAAATTTGAAGAAACTAAAGGCTTTGCCAAAAAAACCAACTACTTTTAGATTTGAAGATATATAAGTTACAGAAAGCTTTTCTCTACTTGGATCAATTATTAATAACAAAGTATCAAGCAGTCAAGAAAGATGACACCTATTGGTCCTTAGCGAAACAAGGATGAAAGGCCTACAATAACTATTGAGAGGTAATGATGTGTCTAAAGCGGAGATTAGAATTGGCTATAATATTTTCTGTGTCTCTTCAAGGATGTTAAAGCTGGGCAAAAAACAAAGTATTGATGCTTTTGAACACCGGAATGCTTTGTATGGCAAGGAAACAAACAAGAATTAACAAGGATTGGGAAATACAATTATGAAGGGAAAACAAGAACCAGCAACACGATGATTTGATATAATGACAAAATCCATGAACACCATTGAGTAGCCTCAAGATCCAAACAGAAGACATGACATTCTGGAGAAACCCTAATTATATGTTTAGGACTCAAGACCCCCATATACATATTAGGGCCCAATATTCCCAATCCATCCAATTTTTGTTTGTGTTAATGGCATTGGAATGGAAATGGGAGATAACAGTGCCTAGAGAACACAATCAGAATTTGGCACGTTTGCATTGCAATCTTTGTTGCACACACAGAGCAGATCATCAATAAGGTCTAATAGGTTATTTGTGATTCATCCCATAAGCAATAGACCCTAGTGGTAAGTCAATCTGAAATACGGCACCAATATATGGCCCCCTTCACATAACGTTTATACCCTACACTTAGCGTATATGTCGGAAAAAGCTCCCGGCATGCACGATAAATGTGTAGATAGTGCTCCATTAGCCTGACGGAAGCCAAAAGAATGTCTTTTTGTCCTCTGTCGGCCTCATATATGTCAGTATATTATTATTTTCCTGAGGTATGGAATAGTATAGTAGTAGTGTATGCTATTCCATACAACAGAAAAAGTATACCCCGTGGTATATGTTTTTTTTAACATAGGATTCTATGGGTGACGTATGTCACTATATGGCATACGTCAAAGCCAAAACGTTTAACGTATACGTAATGGGCTTTATAATAGCTTTTCATTATGTATTCATTAAACGGATACCATTATAGTCTATGGGTGACAGATATATTAAACGGATGACTGATAGTGGCATCCTTCATCCATAAGCTATAATGTTATACGTCTGCCGGATATATCACGAACTCTAATGACCCTAATTCAGGACGTATCCATTTAACAAATACCATTAAAGTCTATGGTGACGACTGCCACTGATAGGGCATCCATCACAACTTACATATAATGTATACGTCCAGAGCTTTTCCCGTCATGTACATCAAACGTAGTTGTAAAGGATCTGCCAGACACAGCTTCTATGTCGACGCCCGTGGTTAATCAGTCTGCACCTGCTCCTAGGTCTTATAGAGTGACTCGATCTGCTACCACTCAGGCTGGTAAGCTCAGGAGTGGGAGAACCTATCACAGCCTGGCCAGACGGTTCCAGCTCCCGTCCTCGGTCTATTTATACCTTCATTTCCTGCTTGTCTTTGCCTGTGATTCTATCCTGTTTCCTGGCTCTGCTGCTCCTGCTATTATTATTGACCTTGCTTCATTTTGACCCTGGCTTTACTGACTACGCTCCTGCTCTGCGTTTGGTACCTCTTTCACTCCTGCTTTGACTCGGCTCGTTCTCCACGCCTGTTTCTCACGGTGTTGCCGTGGGCAACTGCCCCATTTCCCTTAGCTTCTGTGTACCCTTTTCTGTTTGTCTGTCTTGCACATATTGAGCATAGGGACCATCACCCAGTTGTACGCCGTCACCTAGGACGGGCCGTGCAAGTAGGTAGGGACTGAGTGGCGGGTAGATTAGGGCTCACCTGTCTGTCTCCCTACCCTGTCATTTCAGTAGTGCAATAAAAGGAGGCCTAAATCTCTGGCTCATACTGTACCTCTGCATGGAGGCATAGGCATGTTTTTTCCCACAGATTCCATATGAAAACGTGCCATGCTCCATTGGATGTTGTATTTTTCTATAATGTTTACTTCTAAGGGAGAATATGGTTCCATACATCACATAAATTTCCCAAAATTAAAATCCATACAAACATATCAGGCACATATGAATGGTATCCCCTACTTTAAAACCCTCAAAATCAATACTCAATCAATAGATTATTAATTAAGTGTATTTTATGGACATGTTCTTAATGCCTCAGAAGTAATTAATCCCATTGCAGTGTACAGTATATTGTGATTTTGGAAAATAGAGATAATTACTGCTATCCAGTGTCCTGTCATTCATGATGTAGTAACATCATTATTCTGTAACTAGAGATCAGTGTGGACCATCATATGGCCACTAGAGGTTAGTTGTCTTTTCAGTATCTTGTAATTGGTCATCAGTCGCCAAGTGTCTTGTAAGCTGTGCTAGTGGCACCTTCGACATCCTATCACTGGTGGTGAGCAATAAAGTCAACATTCTATAATGGGTGGTCTTTAGTACAACCACCGTAGTGAAAAGTCAATGGTGTAGTCAGTGTCTATTCTTTTAGCATTTTGTAATTGGTGAATCTTTTTCTTCCCGTGGACCGAGTCCTGTACACGACCTGTCAAACGCGGCCCACATTAGCTGCAGCGATGCTCTCCCTGCATTCTGGTTATTATGACAGGACAACATGGCTCTTCTATGCTTGTGCTGCACAGCTCCAGCTGCAGTATAGGAAACCTGGCGCCGCTTATGACGTAAGTCCTCCAGGAACTTAAAGGGGAACCGCGACAGTGTTCCAGTTCTTGGTTATCAGCCCTTGTGGTGAGTTTCCTGACAATTGTTCCTGTTGTTCCCTGTGATTTTCCTATCTTTGAACTGCCATTCATCTTAACTTTACTTGATCTGACTTATCCGCGTACCGACCTCTGGCTTGACCCTGATCTGGTCTCCTGATTCTTCTTACTGAACCTGACGTTGCTCACCTGTTACCGACCCAGATCTGTTTGACCACAAAACAGTTTACACCCGCCATCTGCAGTCAGACCACCTATTGGGGACTATCCTGGGGATTGCAACCTGAGAATCTTACCAGAAATGTCCATACAAATATAGCAATCCTTATCTTCACTCTTTGACTTTAAATCATGACATATCCGTTTAATGGATACCATTACAGTCTATGGTGACAGATGCTACTGTTATGGCATCCGTTACAACCCATATACGTTGGGAGCTTTTCCTGGCATATACGTATATATGTATACGTAAGTCATTTAACATCATGTGTACTTGGCCTCCTGATTATTGTAGGTTTTGTTCTGTTTTGTCATATTGTGTCCTTTCACTTCAATCAACAGAAAATACTTGTTCAGTCAGAACCGTTGCGGCAAAGCCGTCCATGAATTAGACTCCATAGAGTTCAACAAGCAAAACACTTCAAAAATATATATAATCACCTATGGAGTTGACCCGTCTTTAAAAATAGGTACTAAACACTGAAATATTGTTCAAGATATAAATTAATCTTAATTATTGCATTTTAATAATTAATAAGGAAATAAATCCTGCATGTGTATAGCCTTTTAAGAAGTCTGGACCTAACATAAGATATAAATAGAACTTCCAGTATTTTGTAAGGAAAAATAGGATAACCATGTTCTTGTAAATGTAATAATATAACATCCACATAGTAGTTATAAAAGATCGGAGGCTTAAAGGAACAGTGTTACCACAATTTTTTTTTTAATATGTTAAAGATGTTAGTGCTTTATTAAAAACTTTTGGATTAATTTGTGTGTTTGTGTGTTACTTTTTCTTATTTTTACACTTTTTCTTCCCTATGGGGGCTGCCATTTTTTTTTCCATTTCTGTATGTGTCGATTAACGACACATACAGACATGGAATACGGCAGCTCCAGTCCCATAGGGACTGCGAACGGGGCCCGTTCCATCCACTTCAATGTACGCCGTCTGTGTGGGAACGGCGCATGCGCCGCTCCCACACAGTCCAATTTGAAATGCGCGCCGTCCGGCGCCATTTTCTTGTGGACCGGAAGTCGCGGCCGGACAGTAAGATGACTACTTCCGGTCGCGGCTTCCGGACTTGTGCACTTGGACCAGCGGCAGCAGACGGAGCGGACGGGCCGGAGGGAGCCGCGGCGGCAGGAGCAGGTAAGAGATTTCTATGTATGTTCGTGTTTGTGTGTGTTTACTACTGTATGTAAACCTACTACACTGTGTGTTAGCTCAAAAAATGGCGACACACAGTGTAGGAGGTTAGACTGTTCAATCCCCTCGTTTATCCCGGCACTAGCCAGGATAAAGGAGGGAGGGATGCTGAGAGCTCACTAGATCGAGGGCTTTTTACCCAATTTTGCAGCATAAAGCAATGTGGTTGCTTTTCCACATGCAATGCTGCAATTTTGGGAATGGCTCCATCTAGTGACCAGAAATGGTAAATATTATAAATTAGAATCCAATTGAATCCAATTTAGAATATTTCCTGACTCGTGAAAAAAAATAAAAAAATTTGAACAATGTTTAATCACCCACACACTAATTGTTTAAATAAAAAATAATTTATTTTTTTTGCTAACAACACATTCCCTTTAATTCTAAGTTCCCGGGCCCCATTGCTAAATCTGTAACAGGGTCCCTCAACGTTACATGCAATTTATAGTACTTGTATCCCCCAATAATAGACCCAGGTGCAATTGCATCCTCTGCATCTGATATACTTGCACCCCTAAAACAGCACACAGTGATGTCACAGAACCTGAATAATACCCACAAAGATATATATATATATATATATATATATATATATATATATATATATATATATATATATATATGTACAAGTTTATGTGATGTCACAATACAGAGGTAATCAATAGCGATATGTCTGTACAGGAGTAATAAAGATAATATTGTCATAGTGCATGGGTAATGGAAAAACTGAAGTAAAAGCACAGAAATAATAGTCATAATGATGTCACAGTGCAGGGATGATTCACAGTTATGTCGCAGTATGTTAATCATAGTTACAGTATTCCACAAAACGGAGAATTGAGAAAGAGATATAATGATATCACAGTACATAGATAATAAACACTGCAAAGTCATAGGGAAGGGTTACTGCACACAGTTATGTCACAGTATTGGAGTAATGTGCACAGCAATGTAACAAAACAGGTCAAATAAGCATATTGATGTCAGTTAATAGCTTCAAGCTAAGAAAAACAGTGATGTCATAGAACAGGGATAATGTTACAGAACAAAGATGAATAAACTTAGCAATGTCATAGCTATCAACTTAATGCTGAGGAACGCAGTGATGTCACAATAAAAGTATAACAAACATTGCGTGATGAGCATAGCAAAGAAAATGCACACAGTGATGACACAGTACAGTGATAATGAATGAAGTGATGTCACAGTATAGGAATAATAAAAAGTGATATCACAGTACACGAATAATAGTTTTGTTACAATACAGGGAAAAAACCCTGGCATTCACTTTGGCAGTGGTCGTTCGGACTGCTTGGGCACTAGGGACCAGGCTAGAAATCATCCTCTGCACTCCCTGTAGGAGGTCATCCTTTCATTTGGTACTTTAGGTATCTGGAATTATCCATTGTGGGTTAAACATTTCAGGAGGAGCAAAGGGGTGTTATCCTGCCACTCGAGGAATTGGTGGATTTGATGACATGAAGTCCGCTGAGAATTCAAGTCATTAAACATAAATTCATTTTCTCCCCAAACACTAATTAACAAAACTTGGATGTCCAGTAAGCCCGAGAACAGTTTACCAATAATAATTGATCTAAAGTAAATTTATCAATTACCTGTCATATACCCACATCCATGTCTCCCCCTTCCTCCATTTCCTCGCGTCTAATCACATTGGAAAGTGACAGCTTAATTTCTAGTGATCGATGACAGCACTAGACAATGAAAACAATCGGCGTGCTGCTGACGAGTAAGCGGAAGGGTCTTCTCTCTCAATGTCTATTTTACTGTTACAGGTTGAAAGGGTAATAAAGTAATTTAAAAAAGCAAAAGAAATAAAGACAAATAACAAAAGTAACCGCATCCCAGACATCCAAACAGGTTTTATTAGGCTCGGGTGCCACCAGCCCAGGAGCCACAGCAATATTTCAATGTACATCTTAGTCACAGAAATAAAGTAGTTAATAATAGTTTGATAGGACTTGTGTTTGGCACACGGGGAACGATTAAGGCAAGAATTGCAGATCAATCTTTATCTAGGGAATCTAACTTTAAGGCCTCTTGCACACGGCCGTAGCCTTTTGCACGGCCGTGATATTCAGGTCGGACGGCCGCGGAGTGTCACCCGCGGGCCGCCTGTAAATTGCGGGCCGTGCACATGGCCACGTGCATTAATTTCTATGAGCCTGGACCGCAAAACACGGCCGTAATAAGACATGTCCATTCTTTTTTGCGGTCCAGGCTCCTGGGCCATGCACGGACCAGGGAAACCACAGTCGTGTGCAAGGGCCCATTGAAATGAATGGGGACGCAATTCAGCCGCAGATTTGCGGGTGAACCGTGGCCGCAAAAATAAGTTTGTGTGCATGGGGCCTAAGTAATACAGCATTAATGCTGAGGAGATACTAAAATTAATGTTCTCTTTTATTTATGATTATATGGGGATCTTTTCCAATTAAAGTAATGGGCTGCGCTACTGCCATGCTTTGTAAATCGCGTTTACTTTGTGATGCCTTCACAGGCCTGTTTGACAGATGCGTGACTTAACCCCTTCACGCACCACAATGTTGCTGTACGTTGACTAAAGACTAACCTCCCGCATTTCGATGTGCAGTTATGATGCGGCGATAGCAAGGGCACAGAAGCTGTGCTCGCACAATCAGCAGCAGATGCCGTCTGTACTATACAAAAGAGACTGTGGCATCTAAGGAGTGTAACAAAGGGAGGGAACTTCTTCTGTTTCCCCATAGGCACCCCCACATTGTGACCACGGTGTGCCAATGGTTGTCATTGCTGCCAGGCCCTAACAGGGGCCTGTTATGTCCAAATTTCTATTAGACCCAGAGGCGTAGCTAGCGGGGGAGAGGGAGGGGGGCAGGGAAAGGCGGTGACCCCGGGCCCACTGAGATGGGGGGTCCCAGGGTCGGTCCCCACTGGTGGCTTGTCCTGGTTTCAACTGTATCTGCATCCTCAGGACACAGATACAGTTGAATCCAATGCTGGAGCAGGGAGCTGATTATACTGTGTGTGGGGGGGGGGGGCACTGGGTTGGGGCCCACATAGATGTGTTTCGCCCCCTGTGCTAAACCCCTAGCTACGAATAGATTGCTTTTTAGACTTACACTGACAGGCAATAATACTTACCAAAAGCAGCTTAACACTTACCAAAAGCTGCTGCAGCGTCTTTGTGTATCTCTCTGCCCCTCTCCCACTCTGCTTCTGCTCTCTACTCCCCCTCCCCTTTCGATTGGCTTCTATGGGCAGCATGTAACTCGATCCCTCAGTGAACTGAGTCCATCTCCTTTCTCAAGACTGATTTTAACAGTGAAGTTTCTATTCACACCTGTTGTTGATGTTATCTCCATTTTTCTGTTCCATCATAGGAAAAGAAAACGAAAATAATAGAAGCACCGGATTCGTCACATGACAAACCCCAACGGCGCCCGATGAAACCCATTGACTTTAATGTGTTCCTTTCGGGTTTACATCATGGTTTCCATCATTTTACTGGACAAAACAGCGCTATTTTGTCATCAATTTCTACTGAATCTGCAACGGAGTCTCTGACGCATTTGTGCATACAGCAGAATTGAGAGTGAATAATAAGTGCAGGAGGCAGGGGAAGAGGAAAAAGTGACTAAGTGAAGAAAGAGGCATTTTTCTCTAATAAGATATAAAAATGTATAGTATATCTCACCGAAGTGCTGGATTTACAGCTACACTGTTCATAACTGCTCAAGTGCTGTTTTTTTGGTCCCGTTAGTCCCCCCAAAAAAAATGTAATAAAAACTGATCAAAAAATTTTAAAAAAATGTAATCAATAAAAAGTACAGCTCGCCCCACAAAAAACAAGCCCTCACACTGCTCCCTCAACAGAAAAAAAAAGATATGGCTCTTGGCGACACAAAGTTCTGACTTTTGGAATTTGGCGACACAAAGCAATTTGTTTAACAAGTTGTACATCACAAAAAAACTATATATTCCATTCCACCCCCACAATTATATTTTTTTCTGTTTCCCAGTACATTATATGACATAATAAAAGTCGACAGAAAAATACAAAAGTTATGGCTTTTGGAAGGCGGGAAAAAAGAAAATTACAAAACGACGGCAAAGGGTTAAAAGTACTGATAAACAACCTGCTCTTGGGCTGATTTGATTATGTGAGTAGTTGTAGTCTTGTGCTGAGAAATTGCAGTAAGGATTAAAGAATGAAAAGCAAAGCTAGCCATAACTAGACTAGTGAAATGTCTCATCCAGTTGATATAGCTGCCCTTCTGCAGATCTCCTATGCCTTGCTCGTGGTTTAAAATGTTGCTTTCTCCATAAAAATGGCTGACTGTAAGGATATTTTCCAACAAGCTGGTATATCTCCTTTTGTGAAATCAAGAACTTCTAATAAACTGAAGCACTTAAGTATGGAAAGTATTATTGCCCGTCAGTGTAAATCTGACAAGCCATCTATGAGGCCTAATAGACTTATGAACATGACAGGCCTGGGGTCGGTTGTCGACACCCGCACCAATCAGTTGTTTGGAGAGGTCGCTGCAGCCTCTTCATAGTTACTTCGGGTTTCAAGCTATTCGTACTTCCAAACGCTGTTACTTTCCTAGAGGATGTGCATGGTATTGCAGCATTGACCCATTCATATATTTGCTTATCTCCCCAAGACCCCCTATCTGAACTGTCACACCACCATGTCAAAAAAACAACATATATGCAGAGTACCATAGATATTCATATTTGATCATTTAGTAGGTAATATACAAGACTTAATTCATACATGAATAATAGAATTAGCAATATTAGAGTCTCACTAGAAAATGTAGTGAAAAAAATTACTGATCATTACTATCTATAACTGGAGACTACAATATCTTTGAATTACTTGATCTTATTTTAATCTTCTTTGTTCTGCTTGAGGCATTTTATCTCCTTCTCCACAATCATCAATACTAAACCATGAACCAATTAACTCTTGCTTGCAGTGACTTAGGCTTTGTTCACAACTGCGTCAGGGCTCCGTTCATGGGTTCCGTCTGAGCTTTCCATCAGGGGAACCCATGAACAGAACCCTGACTGAAGCAAGCGCAAACCATAGGTTTCCGTTTGCATCACCATTGATTTCAATGGTGACGGATCCGGTGCAAATGGTTTCCCTTTGTCTCAGTTGTGTTAGAGTTACATTGTTTTGACGTAAAGAATAGTACAGTCGACTACAGTATTGATTCCGTCAAAACCACGGAACCCTTGCACAACGGTGACAAACGGAAATCATTTGCACCCGATCCGTCACCATATAAGTCAATGGGGATGCAAACAGAAACCTATGGTTTCAATCAGGGTTCCCCTGGCAGAAAGATCAGACGGAGCCCATGAATGGAGCCCTGATGCAGGTGTGAACGAAGCCTTACCTGTTGACAGCCTGTCTACTTTCTGTGATAACAATGGAACATCTTCAAGCTGTGAAGAGACCAGACAACACTTGACTACGATGACATTTTGACAAGTATATGGAACACGGCAATGGTAAATGTTTCACTACTTACCGTCTAGCAGCAGACAACGAGGTGAAAATATGCCCCAGTTACTGTTGATCTAAGGCTGATTCCAAGTGGGAGCCTTCAAACTGTTTGACAATAACTCACAGTTCAAGGTATCCACTCTGTTTATGCCTAGTGCAGGGCCTGGGGGCGGAGCATGACACAAAAACAAACATTGTGTGGCCAACCACAGCTTCTTTGATCAGCTGATCGCCAGGCCGGTTCAACTAGTAAAAGTGGTTGTCTTCATGAGACAACTCCTTTAAAAATGGCAGTCTCAAAGTCGTTTCACTCCTTTCCACCTTCACGGTCTAATTCATCCTTATTCATTGGTGGCCCTCTTGGAGACTCGTGAGGTCCCAGACTTTTCCAGAGGGCAGCACAGAGCATATACGGTATATTACATTTGCAGGTGCATATTTGACCATGATGTGGTTGTCATGTAGAGACCATATTTCCAATACAGGGACTTTTTGATTAACTAATGTATATTTTAGTTATATTTTCTCTTTAAACTCTTTCAAAGCAGATATTCTTCCTAAACTTAAAGAAGCAAGAAAAGAGTCTCACTGTGAATTCTAATTTGCATATCATTACCCGGTGTTTTGGAATTCAGTCGAAGCGCTCAACGCTCTGTGATTTATCAGGAATGCAGCTGAGACTTATGAATGCGCATATAAGTGTTTTCAGCATTATTATAAACTACATGAAAATGTTGCAGTCAAAAGTACTTTATTTTTTAATAGTGATGGTAGTGTAAAGCGATGGGTGCCCCCGCCCCATTTATAATCTCAAAACATGCATTTCAGTTGCAAAAACATTTCCCGTTCCCTTGTGTTTACTGTTCTGTGATGTTGAAGAATAAAAACGTATGTTGATAACCGGCTGGAAGAATTTGCTCAAGTGCTATCCTGGAGCACAGGGAGAGCTTGCAGCACATGTTTTGTTACCCTTAGCAACTTTATATTTTTTGTTTTTATTAGAATAAAAGCAATAAAACGAATTAAGGCAAATGTTTTTAAAGTATGCCTGACTAGCTTCTGAACGTCTTATTTTTTCAGTATTTCTAACTTATTAGGACCTGGACGGCTTTAGTTTTGAGAGTGATAGAATAAGGGTTCAATCTGGCCATTCACTTGGACGGATGTATTTGAAAGAATAACCCGTTCCAACTTCGTAATGGTTCATTTCCAGGTTGGTACAGTCTTCCTGTTTATAGAGGAGAGTTGGGTACAGAGGCGGAAGCTCTTGGAACACCTCTTCCAATCTCACAGACTGGTCTCCTCCTACAGCTGAAACTACTGCAGTCTTTACCAGTCACCTGACTAATGGGCACTGGGGCTTGCAAAGTGTTTTTATTTCCAAAGTTTTCCTCCAATCCGCCTACAATACCTTGCATCAGTAGATGTTCTGGTCCAGATATTGTGATCATTGATGGAGTTCTCCATGATACAAGTAGCCATCTAAATAATTGAGACATGTGCTCTTGCTCAGTACTGCTACCTCTCTATCCTTCATGGACCCCACAGTCTACCCTAAAGATCTAGACTGATCCTAGCTAATATTAATTGTCAATAGTACAGTATATATTGAGTGAAGGAACCAGCACTAGAGAATAGTCCAATATTCACCTCAATTACACAGAAGACTGCAATCTTGGTGAAGGGTCCACCAAAAACTTTTTGTGTTTTTTATCTACGATGATCATATTAACATGGATTTTTTTCTCTCAAAAGCTAGTTTATGGGTTCATTCACAGGAGAGCTCTTATGCTTCTCAAATCACCCCTTTCCATCAGTCCATATTTTCTGAAGAACAAGCTCAAGGAAGGCTAATGTCATATATAGTATATAGTCATGTTTCACCTTTCAATTGGAACAATCATTATGCATATTTAGCAAATTGCCAAAATCCATCCCCAAATAGAAACCAAGCCCATAGCCCAGCCAAGCATGTTGTTATTTCTCATTCACAGAATTAACAGAGTCTGCGTGATGCCTTTTCGGAAGATCTATTTAAAATTATATATTTTTCACAATTTCTTCACGTGAGATGTGCTAGAAAACAAAAAAAGCACTGAAAAAATGATAACGTTATTTTTACCAATGAAAAAAAAAAAGTGTAGATCACGTGCTGTGCAGTTAATCTGTTAATTCCATGTTAATTAATGAAATCTTGACACCTTGGTAGATCAGTGACCCTCTAGGACCTTGCTGGGTACCCTGAATATGATAATAAGCTCATTCACTCTCTCATTACCGGTTTTGATTTTAGGCACATGGCAAAAATAATGAATTAAATAAAATAAATCTTGTGCATAATTATGATGACATTATCATGGCCCAAGGGATAAGGGAAGTGTTGATTGAAAATCAAGACACTAGTTCAAGGTCCCTGGTGGAAAGTAAAATATACGTGTTTTTCAAAGAACCAAAAAAGTGATATGTTTGCTTTGAAGATGATTGCATTTGTTCAAGGGACTTAATTAAACCGGTGGATTGTTTGGTATATGTGTATTTATGGAGATGATGGAAAGGAAATTGATTTATTAATGTTACGCTTTCATTATTTTAAAAGGTACCAGGAATTTATTTAAAAAAAGAAAACATGAATAAGTACAGGACAATACAAGAGCACAGAAATGTCTCCATTCTGGGTTGTTTTGGTGCTTATAGTCTGATCTACTGAAATCCAGGCTTGTCCTAATTCAGCAGTTTAATCAAAGCTCATCTTAGCTTCACCCGCCAAAATAACCCTTTGGAAGATTGAATTACTTTCCTTATGTTCTTATTTTCCTTACACTAAGTACTTTGCAATATAAACAAAGGCTATACTGCATAAAGCCTGAGATGTCTTCATAGGTTTACAGTAATTTTTTTTATAGAATTATCTATGTGTACAGGTCCGAAATATATATTTTTTAAATTAATGGAATTTAAAAAAAAATATTTTTTATATATCTCTGTGATTCACTTTATTGAAAGGCCTTCTACATCTAAAATCAACAACAGCTTAATGTCACCATTAAAGGGGTTGTCTGGACATTTTTTATTTATGGCCTATTCTCAGGATAGGTCATCAATATCAGATCGGTGGGGGTCCGACTCCCGACACCCCTACGATCAGCTGACTGAAGGGGCCACGGCGTTCATGACCGTGGCCTCTTCATTGTTTACCAGGCACAGCGCCGTACGCTTCCGTAGCAGCAGGATTGCAGTTCAGTCCCATTCACTTCACTGTAACTGCAATCCCAGGCGCAGACGCTACTCATTTTATTTCATATATAATATATATCTTTATGGTGGTTGAAGTTTAGTTTTTCTGATACAAAGCTCCAAATTACCAGTTCAGTCATAGTTAAATGATATAATTCTGCCTGTCTGCAGGCACCACTAGGGGGAGCTTATAAACTTATAACATACTATTTATACATTGAACGAAATAATATTTTTAAAAAAAGAAGAAATGTCCACAACACCCGTAGTTGTACTGCATCAAACTTAGATCACCCCACCAAGTTCAGTTCAGTACAACTTTGGGAGGTCCAGGTGATAAGTACATAATATGAACGCTATAATACGGCCGTATTACAACTATGTAAAACCAACCTTAAGGGTATGTTCACACACAGTGTTTTCAGGAGTATTTCGGGGCGTTTACACCTCAAAAACACGGAAGCTGAACGCCTACAAACATCTGCCCATTGAAATCAATGGGAAAAACAGCATTTAGTTCATACGCCGCTGTTTTAAAAAATGGAGCGTAAAAAGATGCTCCGTGAAAAAAAATGCATGTCACTTCTTGAGGCGTTTTTTGGAGCTGATTTTACATTGAACACTATAAAAAAAACGCCTCAAAAAACGCCTCAAAATAAGCTCCAAATTAAAAGAAGCCTCATTTTCAGCTTCAAAAACGCCTGAAAATCAGAGGCTGATTTCTCTGAAAACAGCTCCATAATTTTCAGCCGTTTTTGACTCAGCGTGTGAACATACCCTAAGGGTATTTTCACACACAAGCTCAAAAACGTCTGAAAATACGGAGCTGTTTTCAAGGGAAAACAGCTCCTGATTTTCAGACTTTTTTAAGCCACTCGCGATTTTCGCGGTGTCATTTACGGATGTTATAGGAGCTGTTTCTCAATGGAGTCAATGAAAAACGGCTCCAAAAACGTCCCATGAAGTGACATGCACTTCTTTTTCGCGGGCGTCTTTTTACGCGCCCGATTTTGAAAGCGACGCGTAAAATAACACCTCGTGGGAACAGAACACCGTAAAACCCATTGAAAGCAATGTGGCAAATTTTTGTAGGCGTAATGGAGCCGTTTTTTCAGGCGTAATTCGAGGCATAAAATGCCCGAATTACGTCTGAAAACAGTGCGTGTGAACATACCCTAATTTTCAAAACGGCCCGTCGGAACAGAACGCCGTTTTTCCCATTGCAATCAATGGGCAGATGTTTGGAGGTGTTCTGCCTCCGATATTTCGGCCGTTTTTCGGCCGAAAATAGGCTGTGTGAACATATCCTAAGAGCTAAAATAGGAGTATTTCAAGGCAAATTAGAGTTTTTTTTTAATTTCAATTAAAAAAAAATGAATTATTCAACAAAATACTGTTTTGTGAACCTTTATCTCAACAGCCATTTTCTCCTGAATAAATTAAAAGGAATAGGCATATGTTAATTAATATAAAAATGTCTTGCGTCTAATAGCAATTAAAAAGGAGTAATGAACTGGATGTTGTAAATTTCAGAGTGCTTCAATCACCCGCCCTAAAAAAATGATAATCTTTGAAAATATTGTGTCTTTATTAGCGGTGAAAGAAAGATGTCAAATGAAATATAGGAAGAGAACACATGAAAGGAAGTATCAATGTACCGAGGGGAAATTATTCGGGTGGTCTTACAAGTGTGATGAGAATAAACAAGGAATACAAAATAAAGGAAAACAGAAAATGAGCCCTAGAAATTCCACATCAAAGGTAAAACTTATTCTGATACTGTCAGAGGAGAACTTCACATCACAGACACCACGTCAGAACAGGATTTTACCCCGATGGTCTAGCCAATGGCTACAGTCATACTGCACATGATGTATTAGAAAGATCTTAGTAAAGATATTCAGTGCCATTTCTGGTATCATATGGACTCATGTCTATATTTTTTAATTATTAAATCAACTTCACTCCTTTATAATGTTTAACAGCTAAAATGAAAAGAATTGTCTGGGATGTCATAAACAGCGCCACTCTTGTTCATGGACTTTGTCTGGTATTGCAGTTCAGCTGCAGTTATTTATATGGGGATAAACTGCAATACCAGACACAGCCCATGAATAAAAGTGGCGCTGTTTTTGGAAAATAAACAGACTCTTTTTCTAATCTTGTATAGCCTTAAAAAATATTATTATTATTATTAATAATAATAATAATAATAATAATAAAAGGATCATTACATTAAAAATCCAGAAGTAAAACCCCAAAATTCTAGCACCTGACCAAAAATATATTTTCATTAGGTAAGAAGGTCTTAACCCCTACGTTCAGTGTGTACACTGGGAAGTCTCTCAGTTCATATGCCGAACATATACATAGGGCTCCATTGGCATAAACTGGCCCGGTATGCCATTTTTTTTTTTCAATGGGGTCCTATGGATAATAATATCGATTTTTAGTCATCCAAAGGAATATGTTATAATAGAGGAATGCTGTTCTCCATCGGTTTTCTGATAGTTCTCCAGTGAAAATTGTAAGAACGACATGAAGATAGTAAAATAGACAACACAGGCCCCTTCTAGTGTAAGTCAACTACTTACAGACAATGTTCAGAACATCTCCTAATAATAAGAAAGCAAATAAACACACATAAAATGATTGACACAACATGTCAGACATTGTGTTAGGATTGTGAATAAAATTGATGATGGCATAAAAACGCAATTGTGTGGTTAAAAATACTCGCTCAATAGTATACGTTACATTGATGATAGTATTTCTATGACTTTGGCAAGTTTTTTCTTTTTTTTCTTTAGGAGCGCCAACATTTATTGATCAGGGATATATAAATGGATAAAATCAGTAAAACATTTTTTTTTAGACATATTGGTGACTGACACCTGTGAACTGGTGTAGGAACGTATCCTTATATGTTACTTAGCTAGTAAGCTGGATAACCCCTTCTTTAAGTGAGAACCCTCTGGAGATAAGATGATCGCCAAGGATGCAGCAGCTTAAACCTGTAGCGATCAGCTTTTATTGCTGGGGAAACTGGTGGTCAGCTGCACATTTTCTGTACAGTGGCTCCTGCTGGAGAAGTGTGGTATTACATGGCACCCACTGAAATTAATATATAACCACAGGCTCCTGACTTGGCTGACAAAGACATACGTGTGGGGTGCCTGTGGTGTATCGCGCCACAGAAAATGATTCCTACTCTGATAATCGAGTAAAACAATTACAATATTCTAAATACATTGTTCATTAATGTAGAAACAAATATTTTTATACATGTCAGTAATATCCTAAAGACTTCTCAAATTTGTGTGGCTCCAGAATGTTTAACTGGATTGCCACAATACTGTATGTATGTAATTACATAGGCATGCATACCTAACTATATTCAACTCACAGTATATGTACCATAGGTATTCACAGCCCATTTAATTAGGCTGTGCACTGTTAGAAGGGTGATGTGTGGCATGCGAAGCACGCTGTTGGAAAATGCCTGTTTTTTTTGCCATAACCCGCAAATACAACGTTTTTGTGTACTTTATTGCTTTAGTATTTAGTGTAATGATTGCTTCTAGGGGAGAATACAGTGCTTCTGTGAGGCACATGGGTTGTCTGCAGGGCCATAAAACAGACCTGTATGAACTATGTTTACCACTGTTCAGGATCCAACACATGGTTTTGCTCTTAAACGGAACCTGTCACCAGCATTTCACCTATTAAACCAGCAATACCTGGTGGTAGTTGGTAAAAAAATCATTTCTATAGAACCTATAATTGTCTTCTTAGTCGGCTCTGTAGCTTTAGTATTCAATTTTTTAGTGTTCCCGCACCGTATGCAAATGAGCATAAAAAAGTAAAATCTTCGTTCCCCAAGTCTTTCTGCCTTTACCCCGCCTCCTTACTTTTGATTGACAGCTCCTCGCCTTCCCCCAGCACACAAAATCCCACGCTTGTACATTGATGCCTTCTTCTGGTGTGTGTGTGCGTACAACGGGACACCGGATTATTACAATAAAAGGCGCAAAATGTTTGCAGACCGTTATTTACAGTCGGAGGAGGAGTTTAGGAGAGGGGATAACGGCAATGAAATTTTGATAGCAGCGGCCAGTGAGGGAGAAGTAAAGTTCAATAGGTGAAATGCTGGTGACAGGTTCCCTTTAAAGCAGATTTTTATATAAAAGACAGATTAGTGCAGCATAATAAGGAGATAGTTCTGCTTTCCTATTAGTTAAAACAGCAATCAAAAATATTGAGCCGTTTGGATTATAGCAGCAATGAAAGAATACAGCGGACTAGTTATAAGTCCAGTATATTCATGATGAAAGCGTCAATCACAGCCAAGGTGTGTGTATGGGGGGACCGAGAGAGGCGGGCGGAGCGCTCCCCTCATGGATGCACCAGACTCATAACTAGTCGGTTCCAATTTATGCTTTAATTTCTCCTATTAGCCAAACAGTACAAAATTTTTGTGTGCCGTTTTGTATAATAGGACAGCGACCTGTCCCCATGCTATCCCTCCCTTATACAGGACAGTATAGTCTGTTGATAGATTTGCTCTAAAAGTGGATTTATTGTTTCATCAAATAAAACATATTCATTGTGTATTCATATACTGTATGTATCAATTCTATTTTTGTTACGATTTCTCCTTGCAGTCATTGAATGGGAACCTTCATCGTTCAAAAATCTGTCCTGTTCATGTAATAAACACACAGGTGCATGGCTTGTTACATTTACAGTAAAGTTAGAAAATACCTGTCTTGTAACGAGCCACATACATGTGGCACATTTTTATCCTCTCAAAGTAAACAATGACGGTTTCCATTCACTGACTGAGCGAAGAATTGATAGAGGAAGAATATTGGAAATTTGGATGACGTTTTTACGCTTCACTTTTTACTAAATATGTTTATTGTATTCTTTGACACTGCTTTTTTTTGCCTGGGTTCCACCAAGTTCACCCAGAGAATTAGTTACAGAAGAAATTTCACACACTCAAGACCTGGGCCAGCAGAGTATTAAGTACTAAACTAAATTTGCAGGCGGAGTGAGCGCAATATGTGCAGTGCAGAATGTGCAATATGGGCTGACTCTTTCTCCAGGTATCACAGAACCAGGCTTTTTACACAAAGTCATATTTATCAGTTGTATTATGCCCATTGTAGTAAACATGACCAACTTTCAGGCAATAGTAGATTATATCACAGGTATTGCTGTCATGTAAGCAATATAATTGATTTTATCCTGTACAGAATAAAAAAAAATGGTAAGTTGTCCTGTGGCTCGCACAGCCACATGCAAGAGTAATATATGGGCCCCTACTCTCCAAAAGTTCATTATAAAACACCCAACTTATGGCTTTCGAAAACTCCACCAGTAATAGCGAGCATTGAAATTCATTAGGTCCGTCTCTTACATGCAATCTAACAGACAGTAGGAACCGGCTTTTTGCTTTTAAAGTAGCAGTGCCTCCCGTGCTTACCCGCTGGGCCCGCGCGCAGTTGCACAGGTTGCACATATGGTATCTCCGACCCTGGTCATAAGTTCTCCAACCACTACCGAGTTCTTGTTAGTTCTGAAAAGACTGACTGTGAAATATGACGGCCTTTGTCTCCTATTATACTTATGACTTTGCTTTTATGTAAATAACATTACAAAAAAATATGTTAATAGATGGCCGTTAAGGTCCATTGTGTGTCTGTACACAGGCTCTTGAAGTGACAGAGACACATTTTTAGGGCACAAAGTCAAGTGCGATGGCTTGTTATCACCGAATGACAGATACGTAATTACATGCTTGCAAAGAGCGTTAATAAAGTTTCACAGTATTCTAAGTAATTGTGAATCCAACATTTTATCTATTAGTCTTAATTCTGAAGCTCTAATCAAATAGGAGTTTTTGGCTGTTACACGGAAGTATATTTACGAAGGGTTTACTTTCCTTTAAAAGCTCAGTAAAAATATATAGAGGACTCTTTATAGAGATCGTTACCTCACCATGTATTTTTAGAGGGCAGGATTTATATAGTTGAGTGAGGAAAATACAAGAGTAAGGCTGTATAGCTGTAGAGTAACAGGATAACAGATACCAGCCTCTAACATTTTAGTGATTTATTGTCCCTAGCAGATAGGAATATATATGCTAGGTATACTTTTATGGTATTCTTTTGAGCAGGCAATAACAAACATAGAAGCTGTGACTGCTGCTGTAGATGTGCTGATAATATGGCCGATATGGTTTATAACAAGTTTTATTACCAATAATCTCTGTATCTCTTCTAACAAACATGATCAAAAAGTTAGACAAATTATTCTCATCAGAGGTTCGTTACCTGGAATTCATACTATGTCAATGATAACCAGGCCATTGGCTTAAAGGGCTATCCCATTTTAGACCGTTATAGTCATGTGAAAAAGAAAGGACCAGTGTCATGTAAAGTTTTTCTTATTTTTAAACCTATGTGGACATATCAATAAAAAACAGTATATGAAGATAAATGTGAAGTAATATAACAAAAACAATATCAAATTACCTGTGCAATAATGTATGAAACAAATAATTCACAGATATGCCATTTCCTTAAGTGGAAAAAGTAAGGACACCCTATACACATCACTACATAAAATTAGAACCAGGTGCATCAGATCAGGTGGAAATGGTTAGAACATTGTTAGGGAGGATCTTGGAGAGATGTGATTTATTTGAACTTCAGACATTTAGATGGATTTGTTCTTAGTTGTTGAACTGTGGGGTATCACTATAAGAATGTGTTGAATAATTAGTTGTATTTCTGGCCTGTATTGGTATTGCATATACCTATTGTCATGATCTGTGGGTAAGTGGAGACACTGGGCCGTTCCGCCGTAGCGGGATAGCAGCTGGCCAAACAGTGTACCAAGTCAATGTATATATAGTCAAAGCACAAGGGTATCTGTAGAAGTTCAGACAATAGCAACGGCTAGGCTCTGATGGAACCTTGGCAGCAGACACAAGGCAACAATACAACTCCAACTTTCTAAGGCACAGGAACCAAGGACGGGATATGGGATACAGGTAGCAGGTACGGGAACACTGGGAACAGGATAACACTAAGGGACCATTTGCAAGACTAACACGGGTAAACACAACAATGCTCATGCAATGAGTAAAGGGGCAGGGCCCTTCTTATAGTCCAGGGTGATCATGGGCTAATAGCTGATTATTTTCATGTTCGCGCACTGGCCCTTTAAGGCCGGTCACGAGCATGCTCGTGTACCCTACGGGACACATCAGAATGGATTGGAAGTAAGCGCTGGTGTCTCCTAGGAAGGAGATGCGGGCCAGCGCTCACAGATCCATGGCTGCGGCCGTCTTGGGGTGAGTGATCCCGACGGTCCGCGGCCGTGGACGCTACACCTATGATACAGTATATGTCATTTTTGGGCACTGTGTATATAACATGTGCTGTTATGCTGCCTTTGTCCCCCTAGGTTTTGAAGGAGGAAATGCCTGTCCGGCGTATTGCATCTGTGTGGCCAGTGTGCCACTGTGTTTATTATATTGTGCTGCTGTTTAACATTGTTACACTGTAAGGCTCCATGCGCACGACCGTACGTGTAATTACGACACGTAATTACGGGCACGGACGGCCGCGGACAGCCGTCCATATTTATGGGCTGTGCTCCCATTAAAAAGACTGGGAGCACCGTCCGTAAAATAAAAAATAAGGACATGTCCTATTTTTTTTGGCAAGTTTCTACGGCATGGACACCTTCCCGTAAATATACGGGAAGGTGTCCGTGGGCCATAGAAATGAATGGATCCGTAATTACAGGCGATTTTACGGTCGTATGCATGGGGCCTAATACTGTGGCTATTAATTTATTCAGGTGGTATGGTGGATGGCTGGCTGATGTAGATTGCTTGGCCTCCCACGGCCCAAACGCCACTTTGACTGCATTTTCTGCGCCATAACAGGTCGATGATGTCAGAGAGAGGCTATGCCGTGACACTAGTGGCAGTGCTTATGCCATACCTCCCAACTGTTGAATTCGGAAAAGAGAGACATTTTAAGCCACGGCCCTAAACACGACCAATATCCTGCATAAACACATAAAATCGCGACCAGATCCTTCTGCAAATAACATGCGCGCATTGTCACTGCGGATCTCTGGACTGTCTGGATATCACAGATATTATGGATTCGGTTATATTGTCCTTATGTTACTTTTCCTATCTTGGGTATAACATTTGCTCATCATGGCGGCAACAGCTGCAGGACAAACCAAAAGGCTGAGAACAATGAAAGTCAAGAGGGAGACCCTGTGGTGGATGACTTTTCAATTGACAGGTAGCAGAGTTACATGATGGGGATTTTTTTTTCCAGTTGTGTAACTCTGCTACCAGTCAATGGAAAAATCATCCACCAGACCCCTCCTGTAGATCGCTCCACACATAGCCCCCCTGTAGATAGTGCCACACACAGCCCCCTGTAGATAGCGCCACACACAGCCCCCCTGTAGATATCTGCACACACAGCCCCCCTGTAGATAGCTCCAGACACAGCCCCCCTGTAGATAGCGCCAGATACAGGCACCCTGTACATAGCGCCAGATGCAGCCCCCTGTAGATAGCTCCACACACAGCCACCCTGTAGATAGCTCCACACACAGCCCTTCTGTAGATTGCTCCATACACAGGCCCCCTGTAGATAGTTCCAGATACAGCCCCCGTTTTGCATCCGTTTTTTCCCCTGTCCGTTTTAAAATCGGATGAATTTCATTTAAATTTGTTGCCACACACATCCCTCTGTAGATAATCCCCCAGCCCCCCTGGTAGGTAATGCCACCCAGCCCCCTGTAGGTAATGCCACCCAGCCCCCTGCAGGTAATGCCACCCAGCCCTCTGTATATAATGCCACCCAGCCCCCTGCAGGTAATGCCACCCAGCCCTCTGTATATAATGCCACCCAGCCCCCTGAAAGTAATGCCACCCAGCCCCCTGTATGTAATGCCACTCAGCCCCCTGAAAGTAATGCCACCCAGCCCCCTGTATGTAATGCCACCCAGCCCCTGCAGGTAATGCCACCAAGCCCCCGGCAGGTAATGCCATCCAGCCCTCTGCAGGCAATGCCACCCAGCCCCCGGCAGGTAATGCCACCCAGCCCCCTGTATGTAATGCCACCCAGCCCTCTGCACGTAATACCACCCAGCCCCCTCTAGGTAATGCCACCCAGCTCCCTGTATGTAATGCCACCAAGTCCCCTGTAGGTAATGCCACACAGCCCCCTGTGGGTTGCACCCACCCCCCCCCTTCCAGGAGAAGTCACTGACTTCAATGTCCATAAATGGACAGTGTAGTCACTGACTTCTCCTGGAGAGGAATTCCCGGCCACAGGGTGGGGGATTCCGCTTCAGAAGTGAGTGATGTCACGGTGTCTATATATGGACAGTTTGGTCACTCACTTCTTCTGTAGCGGAATCCCCGGCCACAGGGTCGGGGATTCCGCTTCAGAAGTGAGTGACATCACTGTATCCATATATGGACAGTGTAGTCACTCACTTCTCCTGTAGCAGAATCCCCAGCCATAGGGTCGGGGATTCCGCTTCAGAAGTGAGTGACGTCACTGTGTCCATATATGGACAGTGTAGTCACTCACTTCTCCTGTAGCGGAATCCCCAATCCCCGGCCGGGGATTGGGGATTCCGACTTCTACAGGGAGCAAAAAAAGACCCTCCTCCTCACATGCACTCTGCTTTCATTCACCGTCAGAAGAAGGCAGGAGTCTTGCAGTGGCGTTCCCACTGGTGTCGATGCCAGCCCGGGAGTGGACCCGTCCAGTCACCTGACTGGTGAGGTCAGATGACAGGTCAGGTGACAGGTCAGGTGACTGGACTGGTCCACTCCCGGGCCGGCATTGATCCCAGTGAGAACACCGCTGCAAGACTCCTGCCTTCTTCTGATCGCTGCTGCAGTCAGCAGCGATCAGCTGTTTTGATGCAGCGCCCAGCTGGACATTTTGAAGACCGGTCTGGACGGTGGGACAGCAGTGAGAAATCGGGAAGGTTGGGAGGTATGCTTATGCTATAAAATAACGGTGTTCCTGACAACCCTTGTTCAGTGTTTGGGTTGAAGATTGGGAGTGAACCTGGGCTGTGCTGAAGAGAGAGCGAGGCTAAGCTACTGGTGAGCTGCCCCAGAGTGTGGCGTGTGGAGAGCTGTAAAAAAACCTGTGAGCAATGGCACTTTCATGGGGCCTGAGAGTCTGAAGTCCTACAGTGAGTTGCGGATGATGGTCAGGAGCCTCCCCGTGGACTTGTTTGTGAGTTGTGTAAGCAGCAGTGGGTGTGGGCAGGAATATCCCCACAGTACAACAATTAAGCAGCAAGCAGTCAACCATTTGTTGCCTTCTCAGCCTTATATTACCAAACCCTGCTTGAGGGAAGGTTGTCCTTGGCCCTGTTCACAACAGACAAGCAAGCCAGCCAGCCATCATTCACTTGTCGTGTCTAAGACTGTTGCCTCTCATTATAGAAGTCTATGAGTCTTGAAAGAGATGTAAAAAAAATTGCAGTAATTGAACATCAATCAGGATGGAGAAGATTTCAAACAACTGCCAACTTGCCCAGTCCAGGCCGTCCCAGGAAATTCAACCAGAAAACAGAACACAAGATACTGAAAGAAGTCTCTAAAAACCCCAGAATTTCATCACAGAACCTACAGGGATCTCTGACTACTATTGATGTCAAAGTGCATGAGTCTACCATTAGAAAGGGGCTGCACAAATTATATTTACATGGGAGATGTGCAAGGAGGAAACTTTACTATCTAGAAAGAATATCAAGGCAAGAAAAAAGTTTGCCCTAACTCCTAGGCAAACACCAGGACTTCTGGGACAATGTGCTCTGGACAGACGAGGCAAAATGTCATTTGGCCCAAGTACCAAAAGACATATTTGTTAAAAAAGTAAAAACAGCATTTAACCATAAGAACCTGATGCCAAATGTATGGAATGGTGGCAGAAACAATAATGGTTTGGTGCTGCCCTGCTGTATCAGGGCCTGGACAAATCATAGAATCCACCGTGAATGCAAAGCAGAGATGGTGGAGGGGTAGGCCCACCTGAAATTGACTGGGTGAGATCAGACAAACTTGTTTTAGGTTTGGTCTATTTGGGCTCCCTGTAGTCTTTTCTCACTGATTACAATAAAAAATGCATGAAATTGTCCTTTTTAACTTTTTTTGAAACATAGGAACAAGCATTTAGATGTCAATTTTACTTTACTTGATGTGTAGAAACTTTTGCACAATCTATAGTTATTGGTTAATTTGCCTTTAATCTGGATCATTCTGTAATTCAGCCTTTGTTTTCCTCTAACAAGTGTCCTTGTTCTGCAATGTGAACCATATCAATTAGCAATTTACTTAACTAATTGAATTGTTGGTGTTAACAAGACAACACTCATTGTAGGGGTGCGCAGACATTAATGATTTCCCCCGAATGGGGGAAGGAGCAATTCACGCTAGCTTCAATAATTAGTGTGAACTAATAACATCTATCTTGATAAGATTATGACCTTTTTTTGCACACTTGCTCTTGAAAATAACACATAGATTGCTAAATGGGTAGAATTTGGGTACACTAATGACAAAATGTATACATGGAAATGTAAAAATATATTGTGGTTTTTAAAGAAAAACACTAGAAGATAAACAGTGCCTAAAGCCCCTATTACACCTGCCGATTTTGGCCGGTGCAGCGAGTGCCGATCAATGAGACATCGTTGATCGGCGCTTGTCTGCTCCTGTCACAAGGAGCTACATGTAAGGACGAGCAGTCGTTACTCCGATCGCTCATCCCCATACATTATCATGTTGGCAGCCGGCAACGATAATATTTAAATTATTTTAACGATAATATTATGTGATGCCGACAACGATAATATTTTACTTTTTTGAAACTATACGATCAGTAGAGGAATGAGTGTTTGCTCGTTCATCTGCTGATCGCTGCCCTGTTTACACAGGGCAATTATCGGCAATGAGAGTTATATGAACACTTGTCTGGCCGGTAATTGCCCAGTGTAAAACCCCCTACTACGGCAGTTCCTAAACCCTATTGGATGGGAGATAGTCGACTATTGTCTCCTGCAAAATGCATGAAGTGGAAGTGATGGTGATGCATCAACAATGTGTGCTAATGTTGCTAGTGATAACATAGAACAAAAGTGTAACTTTACAACTTAATGACTGGGCCTGAAAAGACCTCAATGACCAGCTAAATTTTTCTGTTGTTGCCTTTCTGCGTTTCAGCAGCCATAACTTTTTTATTTTTTCATTGACGTGGCTGTATGAGGCCTTGTTTTATGCGATAGAAATATAATATTTTTTCCACGAAGTCTGGGGGTAAAAAAAAATTTTCACGTTAAATTACCTGTTAAATTAATTCTTCAGGTTATTACGGTCGTATAGATACCTAATATGTGTAGGTTGTTTGTTTGTTTTTATGTAATGTGGGCGCAATAAATTATATTTTATGCAAAATAATGACTTTTTTGGGGGTCTTTTTTAATTTATTTATTATTTTGTTACTTTTTTTTTTAAATCCCATTCAGGGATAACTTTATTTATAACTTTATATTTTACTTATAATGTATTAGCACACTCCTGTATGCTAATACATTACAGTGTGTCACTATGACACAGGCTGATGTTAGGGCAGCACATAGTGTGCCCGAACGGCAGGCAAACGGAACAGACAGCCCTGGGGTCCATTGTAGGTCCCCAGGGCTGACTGCAGAGGGATTCCCCGGTGTTTGATCGCATCACCGGAATCCCGGTGATGCAATCAAAGAGGGGTATTCCCTTTGATCATGCCGCGGTCACGAACTGTGGCAATCAATGAGTTAAACAGCTAGGGTCCGAATGTTTTCCGATCCCAGCTGTGTTCAGGAGGCTGCTCTAAGATTAGGAGTTGTTAGTTACAGCTCCTGCTTAGAGGTTGAGCGCTCACACAAGCGCTCATTAACCTCAAAAGGCAAAAGCGTCATCAGCCAAAAGATGTCGTTGTAGACTGGGGACCTGCACCGCCTGATGTCAAAAGACGGTGGGTGGTCTGGAAGGAGTTAAAGCTCCAAGACTCAAATGAAAAAATCTGTAACGGGCCCCCCACTTACCATGAACCATTTATAATACTGAAATATTCTCATGTGGCAGAGGAGCCTTTCGGACACCCTCAAGTACCAGGACCTGGGAGCAACAGCTACTTCTGCACAACCTATAACTCTGATAACTACTTAAAATGGGACCCTATTCTTCTTCGTGAAGCCATTCAGAACCATATAGGCCCTGTTGATTGCCAGCCTCCCAAACTTAATTGCACAAATTAGTAATTACAACAAACTGTAGTCTGTAGTCAATTGACAGATTGACAGGTGCAGTAGATGGCCTGTGACTCTATGGACTGTGGTAAATTTGAAATACCTGAAGCCCTGTGTGTTATTGTTGAAATGCACCCATATTTATAGGCAGTCCTTCCAATAACAGTTTTATATTAAAGGATATAAATTTATAAAATTTGCTAATATATCCTTTAAAATGGTTTCAAAGACGGAGCATCATTTTATAATTTCATCAGCAGTTCTGTGGTTTGTAAATGATTATATTCTTGACAAAATTACTTCAGGACTCCTGCAGTATCTAATGCTGTTGCTGCTGCCATTATACCCCCCGCGTGTGTCATCATTAGTACTCAAGGCAGATAAAGGTAGCTATTAATAAAAGGGTATTCCAAACTGAAACATTTATGGAATATCATCCGGATATGCCATAAATGTCTGACAAATGCGGGTCGACATACAGTAAATGTTTCAGTCAAGAATACCCCTTTAATACAGATATTTTGATAAAGCTAGGTCAGTGGGTACATTTGTGTCCACTAAACAGCCCCTTTAGTTATCCCACTAAGCCAGTCAGAGGTAGTAAAAGAGTCCATGTGGTACTCTCAGACATTGAAGTGATCCCCAAAAGACCCTCATACACATGCCGAAATTATGGCTCCGTACAACCTCATACAGAGCAGTAAACTAGCACCCATAGAAGTCTCTAAACCCATACTGTACTTTTATTTCCCCCTGATTTTATACAGAAGCGTACAGATTTTTTATTGGATGTCGTATCATGGAGATATTTCTGTAATGCAGTTGAGTGCATTCTAACTGACCAGCTGGGTTTATCAAATTTTTTATTGGTTTTAATTTTATTACAATTCAATCTCTAAATTAGGTTTTGATTTTAAGGAGTTGTCTCATGAAGACAACCACTTCTATAAATGCAAACGCCCCGGCAATCACCTGACCGCTGCGAGTCCGGCTCCTGGAACCCCAACTCTCAGATACAATTGGTAAGGGAAAGTTTTATTCAGCCATTCATTTCCCCTGCAGCGGCTTAAGTTAATTCAACGGCCGACATGTGGGATCCGTCTGGTGCCAATGCTTTCCGTCATTCAACGGATCCAGCTCTTCCGCTTTTCCCGTTATTCTGTTAATCTGACGGAACACAATAACATAAATCGTAGCGCAAATGTGAAAAGAGCCAAATATAATCACATTGTTTATAAAGATTTGAAAAAAGCGTTTCGCAGCCGTGGATGATGGGATATGTGGGCCAGCTAGCCTGACTGGTGAAAGCGTGACTGCAGCTGAAAAATACATTTCCTATTCAATTTCATTTTTAATCCATAGCCACCAATCCTTACCGCTATGTCCCCCCAGTGACTGAGATCTCTAACTGAATTTTAATGGTCATTTATTCTGTGGACATTTCTAAAATATGGTGTCTAATATTCTGAGAATGGAGGATAATCACTGACCTTTGCAGAATTCTTCTCAGCAGCTTTCAGCTCTCAGGAGATGGGCCTTTAAATCCCTTTGTATAAGTGTATATAAAGTTATATAGTCACAAGTCTAATGCTCTCAGCGTACAATATGTTAGCTTTAAAATCTTAGTATAAAAATAGCTATTACACTTTAAAGGGCTACTAACATAAAAAAAAACTGAAATAACAACTATAATAATTCCAAAGTATGAAAAGTCAACTACTGCTTTCCTTGAGCCAGCTGGTTGACTCTGAATACTAAATAATAAAATATATATAATGATTTTCATGCCTTCAGGTCTTGTAGTCGTGGAACTAGAGGCGTAGTGAAGTTTCTGGGCCCCATTGCAACATCTGTAACAGGGCCCCCCACAAACCATGTGCCATTTATAATACTTGTGCCTTCTTATGTGGCAGAGGAGCCTTTGGGCCCCCTCAGACAACAGGGCCTTTGTGCGACTACTATTTCTGCACCCCTTGTGAACTTTTTGCAGTTTTAAAACTGGTCACTGCATAACATGTAATCTTCCAATTGTTCTTGAATGAAAAAATACATTACGTAGAATAGATGGGTAGATTGAGCTCACACAGCCATCATTTCAGAAGTTGGTAGAAACTTTGCTATATGGTGAACATTTTTCCGTTTGACAGAAATCTCGTACAGTTAGCAGGGGTACGGCATAGCTAACGGTGTGACAGCATTCATACTATGGATATCGGTGGTAATCCTTTGTGCAATTATACTAAAAAGACCCCTGATAATGTTAAATGCCTCCCCAGTGTTCATAATGTGGACTAGAATATATGTCCCTCTCAAATGCAGGATTCGCTAATAAGAAAAAGATTCTTAAAAGTTCAGAAGAAAATAATTTGAGCCCTTTGGAGCTGCTGACTGACCGAGAAAAATTATAGGGAGTAGTAAACCAACTCTTCAGCAATAACTTTTAGCTGATATGCTTCCCTCCATTACTGTGATACCTTTTGGCGCCTGCTTAGGGGTTTCAACTAAAAGTCTTACTTGGATCTGAAATCAATGCCATATTTTTAAAGGGTTGTAAAGGATTAGAAAACCATAGCTACTATCTCCCAAAAACGATGCCAAATCTATCCATGGGTTATGTGTGGTTTCGCAGCTCATTTCTATTTACTTTAATGGAGCTTAGCTGCAATACCAGACATAACCCATGGCCAGGTGTGGCGCTATTTTTGGAAGAAAGCAGGTATGTTTTTCTAATCATGTACAACCTCCCTAAGGGACCTGCTCTGATAGCTGATTCACTTCAAGCCGGACTGTGTCAAGTCTTGGTCTAACCAGCTGTGGAAGCTATGCTGCCAAAATACCTGAAATTACATTCTTGGGTATATTTGTTGGTCACTATGGACTATTGGCAATGGATAGTTGGGCGATTGATAGTTCATAAATAAGAAATAGGCGAAAGCTGTATTGCGGTTGTATTGGTCTCTCTCTATTTTAGGGATTGCTTTGCTAATAGAGAGTGATCCTCCTCTCCTTCCCTCTATTATTAACTAAAGCCTCGGCCATCTTCAGTGCTGCACAATAACAGACAATACAGACATCTGCTGATTTTAAAGGGTAACTAAACATTCAACAAACTTCTGACATGTCATAGTGACATGTCAGAAGTTTTGATTGGTGGGGGTCCGAGCACTGAGACCTCCACCAATTGCTAAAACGAAGCGGCAGAAGCGCTCATGTGAGCGCTGAGCCGCTTAGTTTCGATTCTGCTTTTTCCGGAAAGCCGATGTATGAGTACGGGCTCATAGACTTTATTATTGAGTCTGTACTCCGCTACATTGACTTCCGGAAAAAGCTGAACAGAAATGAAGCGGCTGAGCGCTCACACACGCACTTCTGACACATCATTTTATTGATTGATGGGTGTCTCAGTGCTCGGACCCCCACCAATCAAAACTTCTGACATATCACTATGACATGTCAGAAGTTTGTTGAACGTTTAGTTAGCCTTTAAGGATGTCCTACTATGTCAGCATAGACATAGTTCCCCTGATCCCCAAAACTGAATATAGTGGGCTCCTAACAGGGAGACTACATCTTAATAAGCTCATCATTGGGGCCCACAATCCCAAATAGGGCTGCTATAAAAACTAGAGATACAGGCTAACATTGGCAGGCACCCTGAACTTTTATCCACCCATATTTTTAGCAGAAAAAGGGTGTATTGTTCTATAAAGAGCCCAAACCCCTTTGACATTGCTTTATGGCTTTATTTATTTATTTACTTTATTTCTTGTAGTAAAAACTCAAACAAAATCCAGAGCCATGACCTTTGTTTAAAGGAATTGTCCACTTTCAGCAAATTAATGTTATTTTTGTATAATTAAAAGTTATACAATTTTCCAATATACTTTCTGTTTTAATTCCTCACTGTTTTCAAGGCCTCTGCTGCTTGTTCTTTTTCAGTAGGAACATTCATTGTTTACTTCCAGTGGATAAAATTCTGTCCATGGTCATGTGATGGACACACAGGTGCACGACTCATTAAAATTACAGTATGTACATCACAGCTCTGTCTACTAACGATCCCACCACTCCTCCAATCCTGTGGCCCTGATCCAGTTACATGAAGATCTAAGAAGATGAGTTACAATAGACTGTCAATTACTCAACTCAATTCCCTCAAAACCCATAGATGAATGCTATCTGGGCTTTATCAATATTTAATTTGGAATTTATAAATATTTAATTTAGTCTTTTTCAATATTTAATTTGTGTAGGGTGCATTGTAAGGGTAATACAGTACTGGTGTCCAGTATAAAGTGCTTTAGGTTAATTCATTGCAGATGTCCAGTATAAAATGCATTGTAAGGGTAATTCAGTAGTGGTGAGTCGTGACCAGTATAAAATGCATTGTTAGGCTGTGTTCACATGGGGCAGATACGCTGTGTATCCGCTCTGTGCCCTGCAGTTTTGTGGTGCAGTTTTTCACCCGGAATGTCTGCTGCGGAAAACTGCAACATTTGCTGGCCTGCTAGCTGGCTGGCCTCCTGGGATGACCTTTCATCCGAGGAGACCACAGCCTGTGATTGGCTGCAGCGGCGGTCACATGGGATGAGGCCAGCACCTCCTGGGATGATGTTTCACCCCATGTGACCGCTGCTACAGCCTGTGATTGGCTGCAGCGGTCATACAGGTTGAAACGTCATTCCAGGAGGCCGCGCTGGAGGGAGGAACACAGACTTCTGGGTAAATATGTTTTTTTTTTTCCTGAGTTGCGTTTCTTGCGGCGGAATCGCTGCGAACCAGCCGCAAAAAACGCAACAACTGCTATTTGTTGCGGGATTTACCTTCCCATTGAATTCAATGGGGAAAACCCAAAATAAGCAGCGTTTATGCAAATACGAGCGTGTGGATGAGATTTGTTTTATCTCATCCACTTTGCTGCTACTGTATTTGCTGTGTATTTTCAGCAACAAATTCCATTGCGTAACTACCGCAGTATTTACGCAACGTGTGAACTGACCATAAGTGGGATTCAGTACTGGGATCCAGTATAAAATGGATTGTAAGGGTAATTCGGTAGTGGTGTCCAGTATAAAATGCATGGTAAGGGTAAGGGATAACGGCATAATCGGCCGTGTGAAGAACGTTTTTTTTTTTTAATGACCGTCACATGGCTGCATTAAAATCAATGCACTTCTATGGGGCAATTCACATGCCCATTTATTTAACGGACCATGTTTTCACGGATCCCCCAATAAATTCAAGTTTATGAGGAATCTGTGCAAATCGGCCATGAAAAATTGCCGTTTTTCACAGCCGATTTGACACCTGTTTGTTTGAATGAGGCCTTATTTAGCACTTGTATCAAGTATAGGGTGCATTGTCAGTACTAGTGTCCAGTATAGGGTGCATTATAAGGGTAATTCAGTACTGGTGTCCAGTATAGGGTGCATTATAAGGGTAATTCAGTACTGGTGTCCAGTATAGGGTGTTTTATAAGGGTAATTCAGTACTGTTGTCCAGTATAGGGTTCATTATAAGGGTAATTCAGTACTGATGTCCATTATAGGGTACATTATAAGGGTAATTCAGTACTGGTGTCCAGTATAGGGTGCATTGTAAGAGTAATTCAGTACTGGTGTCCAGTATAGGGTGCATTATAAGGGTAATTCAGTACTGGTGTCCAGTATAGGGTGCATTATAAGGGTAATTCAGTACTGGTGTCCATTATAGGGTGCATTGTAAGGGTAATTCAGTACTGGTGTCCAGTATAGGGTGCATTATAAGGGTAATTCAGTACTGGCGTCCAGTATAGGGTGTTTTATAAGGGTAATTCAGTACTGTTGTCCAGTATAGGGTTCATTATAAGGGTAATTCAGTACTGGTGTCCATTATAGGGTGCATTGTAAGACTAATTCAGTACTGGTGTCCAGTATAGGGTGCATTGTAAGGGTAATTCAATACTGGTGTGCAGTATAGGGTTCATTATAATGGTACTTCACTACTGTGAACGCTAAATGATGAAATTATAGAGCCTATAGAAGAATTTCTAAGGCACGTGTCACGATCTAGGGGTATGTGGACCCACTAGGACGCCCCGCTGTAGCGGAGTGGCAGCTGGTCAAGTCACAGTCTATGCAAAATTTCATAGCACAAAGGTACCTGAGATAGTCCAGAGAATTGCAGAGGCTATGGCACAGATGGGGCTTGACGTGGCAGGTAGAGCCAGACGTGGCGGATAATACCAAAAGTGGCTGGTAACACCAGAAGTGGTGTATAACAGCAGGCGTAGTGGATGATACCAGACGTGGTGTATAACAGCAGGCGTAGCAGAAGACACAACGTGACACCAAGACTAGAAAGGCCAGGATACAGGTAGCAGGGCACGGGAACGCTGGGAGCAAGAAACAACTAAGGGATCATTTACAATATGAACACTGGTAGACAACAACAATGCTCAGGCAAGGAGTGGAAGGGTGGAGCCCTTTTTATAGTCCAGGGTGATTCGGTGATAGGTTAGGGTAACTTTAGTGAGTGTGCGCACTGGCCCTTTAAGGCTGAGGATGATCGCGCGCACCCTATTAGACAGTCCTGGACGGGAAGTCTGCACAAGCTAGCGTCTCCGTGGAGGGAAACGCTGGCAGACGCCCAGGAGGCTGCAGTCGTGGCTGTTCGCCGATGGGGAGCGGCGGCTGTCCGCGGCCGCAGTCAGTACAGCACGTACAGTGATAAAATCTATAACTAACTGATTTATAGTATATAACATTTTGGGCCACATGTCATCCCGTTTCAACATAATTCAGAAATGTATTATATAATTTTTTTTGTTGAAACAAATATGCAGCAACATGTGTATAGCGAGCATAAAAGCTCATATTATCACTTTCTATCTCACCCCTCCCTTGTTTAGATCCTCAACACCCACCACCACCCCCACTTAATTTCTCAGACAGAATTTGAGAATATGGCAGCTGATTGCTTCCAGCCTCTGGATGTCATTAATGCATCCGGGGAGAGGACTGAAATTATGAGCAGAGTGTGACAAACACGTCTAGCTCCCAAAATAGCCCTAGCACCTGTGGGGGAGCAGAACAGGTCCCTGCGCGTCCCCCTTTAAGCTTTATCCTGCTGAGATAATTATTGATCTAGTGTGTGCAGCTGGTAAAAGCTTTAACCTTTACATGAAAAAAGACACTGTGGGCTTCAATTGGATCACAAACACTTTTTAAGAAGGACTGGCGCATAAATAGACTCGGGTGCCAGTGGGATGCAGCAAATGTTGATATACTTATTTGGAGCTAGGATCCAGACAAAACATTGCATAGAAATTCTCTGAATACCAAATGGCACCAAAGGGGTTAAGCCATTTTCTTCTAGGATCAGATAGTATTTGCATATGGGCTATACTTGTAATCAAGAGCTTTTAGAGAGAGTTCCTCGTATAAACTGGAAAGATATTAATTCAACATCCCAGCGAGATGATGGGTTATGTGCAATGTGCAAAATTTAGATGTTTCCAGAATTAATCTGAGTCTTGGAAAACGGTGTAATTGCACAACTCAAATGATCGCCCCAAAAAGAGGGCAGGATGGGGGAGCCCAGGAAGTCTTGGTGACTCCAGCACATTTTCATGACTCAAGTTCTTTTTTTTTCTTCCTTGTTTGCTAACATGGCAGAATCTCTGGAGTCCACATCCCTGTGCAGATTCTCACCACCCATTTTATAATGGGGATGAGACCAACCTGAAGAAGCCCTCTACCCAGGGGATCTATGGCCGCCGCTATGGCTTTTTCTTTTGTACGTATACCCATGGCCTCAATATTGAATTATTGGCATGTCTGTCTGATTTGGGGCCCGAATGATCCTAGCATTCAACCTGTGACTAGGCTTCTGGGACATACAACGTAATACAGTCACAGTCACGCTTTTAACAATGCAGCTGCCAGATCAGTGACGTTCTGTAGTTTGCTGAATTTCCATAGAGTAATGGGCAGAAGAGTCAAGGAGGAAGAACTTTTTAACAGGACGCTGCTGTTAATATTCTTCACAGTCTCACAAGCAAATTGAATTAGAAATGTGGACCTGATTCCATGTGCGCTTGCGGTTCATTAAAAAGTAGAGGGTGATATTCTTGGTAATACAGAAACCATTTCTGACAAGTGAAAACACATTGTGATTCTGTATGTTAATGACATTTTCTGCAGTTATGGAAATTAATGTATATTCATGTGATAAGGACAAGAGCACGTTATGTAAATGTTCTTTAAAGGCACACTAACCTATTTTTTTTAAAAAAAATAAGGAAGTGTTAAACTAACTTTGGTTTAGAATTTGGAGACTACTATAATATAGAGTTTGTAAAATAAGTGTTTTAGCAACATGGATCAGTGAGGCTGGAAGCCATGCATTTCTGTAAAAAAAAAAAAGCCAGGGAATTACTACTAAGGAGTGTTTAAGACAGACATAACACGGTCGCAATTTAGCGTCCATTTGATTGGCGCGATGCCCAGACCTCCCATGGTTTTACCTAACTAAACTTAGAGCAATATGGTGATAGTAGAACCGTGAGAGGTCCAGGTGTTGGCTCCATAATATGGATACTGTGTATATATATATATATATATATATATATATTTCTTAATTTATATATATATATATATATATATATATATATATATAAATATATATATATTAGTTAAGAAAAAAATAGGCATCACTCCAAAAATGAGTGAAAAAAGTTTGGCCATTATTAGTCCACTTGCAGTGTCTCAGTCCTAGTGTCCAGGACCTTTCTGAAGCTATCTATCTATCTATCTATCTATCTATCTATCTATCTATCTATCTATCTATCTATCTATCTATCTATCTATCTATCTATCTATCATCTATCCATCCATCCATCCATCCATCTACCTACATATATGAGAGGGTGCACATCTCTGCTATAGACACTCAGGTTGCTCTGCTCTGACCACTGTTCACACAGTGCTGTCCAATACAGTGGGGTGCTTATAAGTGCTTATTTAACTATAATTACTACAGTATTGATGTTCCCGCTACTACATATATGGGCTCCAGTTCACATAAGTGTTTTCTTTACAAGCGGTAATGTCTGCGACTATATAGCCCTATATGTGTGTTATATTGAAAGAAGTTGTATTATAGTCAAGAATTGCAGCCTTAATTGTTCAGGTCCCTGGTAAAAGTCCTTTCATTTGATTGATGTTCAAATTCATCTAGAAATTGAAATTATACATATTGTTATTATTATTATTGCTAGGCAACCGCTCTGTAGTGGTGATCTCCCTTTACCAATATGGCCGTTCGATAACTTCCTGTGCGAACCGCGCATGCACATTAGGATAGGACACAGTCAATTTAATTTTCCATCAGTCCTCACCTGTTTTTCTCTTCGCATGCGCTTAGAACGCCGATATCGGCATTAATACACACTGGCACCTGGATCCACATGGCATTACGGTAATAATAATTGTTTTTACACAGATGTATATTGGATATAACTAGTATACCATTGAGTACTTTATCCACTTTACATTAAATTTAAAGCACTAGTACACTTTACAAATTACCTTTAGTTGCTTCACCAGTTATAATGGATCTTCTGGTCAGTTCCAATATGGATTCTATACTGTGAAAATACTGTATTTTTATGAATGTTTTGTTAATCACTTGCAATAAGGACCAATTATCATTTCCTTATATAAACCTCTGTTGTGTACATATGAATCATGCTTGAGAAAGACTCCAGATTTACGGAGTGAAATGTAGCAAACAAATTGAATATATAGTGTATACCCAACCTATTACGTGTTTATGACACTTTCCACTTCGACCTGAATAGATTTGAAAATGGTATGTGAAGAAAATGTAGGGCTGTGGCTAAAAGAAATTCTAATAAATGCATCAAATTAATTATTTGCATTATTTTTTGCCAAACATATCTTTGCACATAAACTCTAGCCATGAGGCGTAATAAGGAACGTGTGTCTAACATGCCTAGTGAGTTACAGCAGGTACATTAGGTCACCTGCGCCATATCAATTTTGCACAATTTGCACCATTTTCGCTGACTAAATTTATGCATCCTACTACACTGTTGATACATCTCCTACATAGTGTGTTAACAACTGCCAGCTATCCCTGTCCTTAGAGCTTATCAGACAATTGGGAAACATTGATGCTCAGTGGTTATCACTGTTGCCTTGATGTTTTTGGATCCTGGGTTAGAATCTGAGCAGTGGCGTAACTATAGGGGGTCGCAATTGCCCCCCGCACCACATCAATGAAAAGTCACTATTGTAACTGTGACCTATGTAATAAAGTACACGGGCTCCCGTTACTATAGTAACTGACAGTACTTACACTCCTACTTCCAGAGCGCAGTGGCGGTCCTGAAGTCACAGTGCTGTGCGCAGCGCATGACGTCACAACGCTATGCGCTGCGCACAGCATCCCAACCCTGATGGAGTCAGGACTTCAGCTGCGGCCGAAGAGGAGGGCAAGAATATTACTGTCTGTATGTTAATATTACTGTCTGGAGCTGATGGGTCGGGGTCCGACTCCCGGGACTTCTGCCAATCAGCTGTTTTGAAGGGGGTGCAGAGCTCGTACGAGCGCTACTTCCCATTCATTCCGGTCACTTTCTCACACTGAATCTTCGACACAGACATGTCAGCGATTCACAGTGAGCGCAAGTAAGGGAAATGAAGGGGAAGCAGCGCTCGTACGAGCGCAGCACCCCCTTCAAAACAGCTGAATGGTGGGGGGTCCCGGGAGTCATCCTGAGGATAGGCCATCAATGTTTAGGGACTGGACAACCCCTTTTAAGCCTACCGTGTGTTAGGCTTAGATACAGCACCCCAGCAGACAGTAATCTTATACTGTATAAGATTACTGTCTGCTGGACCCTGTATCTAAGCCTACCTTCGCTTAGATACAGGGTCCAACAAATAGTATCACACATGCACTTGGGCCCTGTATCTAAGCCTACCATATGTGTTAGGCTGTGTTCACATCAGCATTGCCCTTCCAGTGAGGGGTTCCATCTGAGGTTTCTGTCGGGTAGCCCCTCAACGGAATGGCAAACTAAAACCTCAACTTCTGTTTCCCTCACCATTGATCTCCATGGTGATGGAAACGATGCTAAAGGTTTCCGTTTGTCAACGTTGTGACAGGGTTCCGTTCTTGACACAACCAATAGCGCACTCGACTGCGCTATTGATTTAGTCAAAACAACGGAACTCTGTCGCAACGGTGACAAACGGAAAACTTTAGCAATGTTTCCGTTACCATGGAGATCAATGGTGAGGAAACGGAAGCTGAGGCTTTAGTTTGCGTTTCCATTGAGGGGTTACATGACGAAAACCTCAGACGGAAGGTCAGCAGTGATGTGAACAGGCCAGGGTCGGTGTTAGGATAGATGGCGCCCCGTGCAAAATGATATTTCGGGGCCCCGCCCCATCATTAAAAAAAATGCCCCATTAAAAAAGTATAATGCCCCTTTAGTGCCCTCATACAGTATAATAATAATAATAATATTTAATAATATAATATATTACAACCCCTTCAAGGACACAGTATTTTGACCTCTAATTGTGCCCACAATATTATGCCCCCTGTAGTACCCCTACACAGTATAACGTCTGCTTAGGGGCCCCCACACAGTATAGTGCCCCCTGTAGATTTTGCCATACAGCCTCGATGTAGACAGTGAAATAATCCCCTACCTCCTCCTTGTAGATCGTGCCATACAGCCCATCCCCACCTCCCCCCTGTAGACAGTGCTCCCAAACAATATCAAAAATTGTACTCAGCTAGGCCCAGTTACCACGACGAACTGAGCTGCTCCACAACGGGATCCTTGCATAGGCCAGCGTGATCCTGTAACCTAGTACAGAGTTTCCCAACCTTTTCGGACTCGAGGCAGCACTGGAAAAATAAAATTTCCTTAGGGCACCCCTACCAAAAATTGTTTCGAGAAAGATAGAAAATGGCTAAAAACAAGTACTACACTGTTAGGGTATGTTCACACAGCGTTTTTTGTAAGGCAAAACAGAATCTGCCTTAAAATTCCTTTAGAAATTGACAGCATTGTTTGACCTTTTGTTTTTTGTTTTTTTCTTAAATGGAATGTGTCGCTAGAATTATTGTTTTTTCCAGTTAAACAATTATTATTTAAGTGATTACACATTGTTAGAATTTTTTAATTTTTTTTCACAAGTCAGGAAATATTATAAATTAGATTCTTATTTATAATATTTCCATCTGCTGGCCTCTAGAGGGAGCAGTTCCCAAAATTGGAAACCACTTGAAGACAATCAGCCCCCCACTCACAGTAAAATGACCATCAACCCCCCACTCACAGCAAAATGACCATCAGCCCCCCACTCACAGTAATATCACCATCAGCCTCCCACTCACAGTAAAATTAACATCAGCCCCCCACTCACAGTAAAATGACCATCATCCCCCCACTCACAGCCCCCTTGTAGGTAGTGCCACACAGCCCCCTTGATGGTGGGGCCACATATCCCACAGCCCCCTTGTTGGTAGTGCCACACAGCCCACAGCCCCCTTCTTGTTAGTGCCACACAACCCCCTTGTTGGGAGGGCCACACAGTCCTCTTGTAGGTTGTGCCACACAGCCCACAGCCCCCTTGTAGATAGCACACCCCTTCCTATAGATAGCTCCACTGCAGCTCCCTGAGGGAGCAGAATCCCAGTGTGGCTGGGGATTCTGCTCCTGGAGCACTCCACTTAATGTCTGTCCATAATCGGATAGTGACATTAGGGGCAACTCCTGAAGCGGAATCCCCGTCCACAGCGATGCCGACAGAGAAGCTCCTGTCATCTGTGTCAATTTATGGACAGTGACGTCATTGGCTTCTCCTGGAGTGGAATCCCTGGTCACAGAGTCGGCAACGCTGTGGATGGAGATTCCGCTTCAGGAGTCTCCCCTAATGTCACTGTCCATGTATGGACAGAGACATCAAGCGGAGTGCTCCAGCTCCTTCAGGGAGCTACAGTGGAGCTGGTAGATAGCAGAGCAGGGAGATACCTCCCTGCTCTGCTATAGTGCCATCGCTACTGCTGTAGTAGTGGCTGCTAGTGGCGCCACCGCCCATGGGGGGGCCTGACGCGGGCGCCCTCATGCCCGGTGTCGCCGATAGCATCCACTATGGCTGCTACAGCAGTAGCGACGCTACTGAGTGAAGAGGCGCCCGGGCGGAAAGGCGACTGCTGAGTCGCCGGGCCCGGGTGCTTCTGAAACAAGAAGGGGAAGGGAGCCAGCGCAGCGCCTCCTTCCGCCTGCTAGAGTGATACGCCCTGTACCTTTGCACACCCCTAAGGCCGGCCCTGGAACAGGCCCTTACTAATGTTTTTTTTCTGTTTGTGTTTTTTTAAAGGTTTGGTCATTGGACTACGTCGGATTCGAGAGCTACTTCGATGACGGCTTTTTTTTTATTATCGATAAAATAGATCATGAGGGTTGAGTGTTTTTTTTTTATTTCTATAAAATATTTTTTCTATGTCCTTGTATTTTTTTTAAACTTTATTACTACAGCCTTATTAATAGCTGTTGGCTGATTGACAGCGTCCATTACTAAGGCGGGGCTTAGTGTTAGCCGATACAGAGAACACCCCCATTATTACTCCGCTACCCACCTACACTAGGGGTGCCGGGAATAGCAGGGTACGATCACGATCTAGTACCTGACCATCTGTAGTGATGGTCGGGCACTGGGGCAGCTGCAGGCTGGTATTATCAGGCTGGGAAAGACCAAACACAGTGGCCCTTCCCACACTGGTAATACTAGGCTGCTGCTGCTATTTTGTATCTGGCTGGTTATGAAAAATGGGGGGGACCCCAAGTCATTTCAAAAAAAAAAAAAAAAAATTGAAAGAACGATGTGGGGTTCCCCCATATTTATACCCAACCAGATACAACATAGCAGCAGGCTAGCATTACCAGGGTGGGAAGGGTCACTGTTTTTGGACTTTCCCAGCCTAATAATACTAGCCTGCGGCCGCGGGAGTGCCCATCAATCACTACAGATGGTCGGGTACGAGATCGTACCTGGCTCTTCCCGTTACCCCTGGTGGTGGTGGGTACCTGGGTAATAATTGGGGTTAGCGTTAGCCTCCTTATGTCTAACATTAAGTCTTGCCTTAGTAATGGACGCTGTCTATCAGCCAGCAGCTACTACTAAGGTGGTAGTAATAAAGTTTTGAAAAATACAAAGACATAGTAAAAACATTTTATTGAAATAAAAATCCCACACAACCCTCGTTAACCATTTTATTGAGAGTAAAAAAAAAAGCCATCATCAAAGTAGTCCTCTAATCTGAAGGAGTCCAACAACATGTAAAAAAACACAAACACAAAAATAATTATTAAAGAGGCTCTGTCACCAGATTTTGCAACCCCTATCTGCTATTGCAGCAGATAGGCGCTGCAATGTAGATTACAGTAACGTTTTTATTTTTTAAAAACGAGCATTTTTGGCCAAGTTATGACCATTTTTGTAGTTATGCAAATGAGGCTTGCAAAAGTCCAAGTGGGTGTGTTTAAAAGTAAAAGTCCAAGTGGGCGTGTATTAGGTGCGTACATCGGGGCGTTTTTAATACTTTTACTAGCTGGGCGCTCTGATGAGAAGTATCATCCACTTCTCTTCACAACGCCCAGCTTCTGGCAGTGCAGACACAGCCGTGTTCTCGAGAGATCACGCTGTGACGTCACTCACAGGTCCTGCATCGTGTCAGACGAGCGAGGACACCGGCACCAGAGGCTTCAGTTGATTCTGCAGCAGCATCGGCGTTAGCAGGTAAGTCGATGTAGCTACTTACCTGCAAACGCTGATGCTGCTGCAGAATCAACTGTAGCCTCTGGTGCCGGTGTCCTCGCTCGTCTGACACGATGCAGGACCTGTGAGTGACGTCACAGCGTGATCTCTCGAGAACACGCTGTGTCTGCACTGCCAGAAGCTGGGCGTTCTGAAGAGAAGTGGATGATACTTCTCATCAGAGCGCCCAGCTAGTAAAAGTATTAAAAACGCCCCGATGTACGCACCTAATACACGCCCACTTGGACTTTTACTTTTAAACACACCCACTTGGACTTTTGCAAGCCTCATTTGCATAACTACAAAAATGGTCATAACTTGGCCAAAAATGCTCGTTTTTTAAAAATAAAAACGTTACTGTAATCTACATTGCAGCGCCTATCTGCTGCAATAGCAGATAGGGGTTGCAAAATCTGGTGACAGAGCCTCTTTAACACATAAAAAAGCAAGACAATTATGATTCTTACCTTTCCTGGGTCCAGCGCTGGAGCCGCAATGTCAGCGAACTGGGCCCCTTTTCTAATCCTATCATGTGTAAGACTGTCTGCTGGGTCACTGTATCTAATCCTATAATGTGTGATACTGTCTGCTGAGCCACTTTATCTTATCCTATCGTGTGTGATACTGTCTGTTGGGCCTTATATCTAATCCTATCATGTGTGATACTGTCTGCTGAGCCACTGTATCTGTAACGGCTGCCGCGCCATTCCCCGTCTTTCCCACGGCCTCTGCTCCGGTTCCTGCGCCACTCTCAATTACCACATGCTCATCCCGAGCTCCACTTACCCGATCTGGACGCTCTACTGGCCCTGGGCGGCGTCAGGTAAGTGCATCCCTTAACTCTCTCCGCGGCCGTCATTCTCAATAGAGGGCGTGTGCGATGACTCGTCCTTTCTTAAAGGGCCAGCGCGTGCCTTAATTCAAAAGACTTCCTATTTAAGGATCCTCCTTCCTCTCTTCCATGCTTGCTCAACCAAGTTGTGCGTGAGTTCCCCTGTACCCTGGTTCTCTGTTTCTTTCCCTTCTGCCTTGTCTGGATTTCCCGTTGTTGACCTCTGCCTGAACTTGACTATCCTTGCCTGCCGCCTGCCTTGACCTATTGCTATCCATACCCGTTACGCCGCCTGCCTTGACCTATTGCTCTCCATACCCATTACGACGCCTGCCTATCATGTGTGATACTCTCTACTGAATCACTGTATCTAATCCTATCATGTGTGATACTGCCTGCTGAGCCACTGTATCTAATCCCATTCAAAGCTATAGGGTCATAGTGCTATAGATATGCTGTCTCATATATATATATATATATATATATATATATACACATATGCACACACACACACATTTTCTTGGGGGGTATATGTATTGGGGCTATTTCCCGTGATGTTTCAAGACCTTAGTGACGCCACTGGCTGCTAGTTCTGCATTGTTGTGTTACTTAGAATACCCAGCAATGCAGCTGGAAGCTGCGGACCATCAGCCATGAGAAGTTTAGGGATGGGGGCCCAAGAAGATTCTTGGCATCGGGGCCCATGAGCCTTTAGCTATGCCCCTGAATCTGAACAAGGGTTAACCTCTGCATGAAGATACCTTCCTATGAAAGTTATCCAAGTGTGTGTGCAACTGGGATGGGGAAATACAATTTGATCTGAATAGATGCATGGACTGATATGAGTGATTAGAATCAGTGTACAATGCTACTGAACATGTTGGTATTATATAAATAATAATAAAGAAGTTTAAGGCTATGTTCACAATGTGTTATTTGCTGAGTTTTTTTACGCGGAAACCGCGCCGCAAAACTCGCCAAAAACTGCCCTAAAATGCCTCCCATTGATTTCAATGGGCGGCGGGGGCGGAAAGAAGGGACATGCCCTATCTTTGGGCGTATACGCCTCTGACCTCCCATTGACTTCAATGGGAGGCAGAGAAAGCATATTTTGCGGCGTTTTATGCCCACGGTGCTCAATGGCCGCGGCGAAAAATGACGCGAAAAACACTGCGATAATCGGCGTGCAGGGAGAGGAAAATCTGCCTCAACTTCCAAATGGAATTTTGAGGCAGAAATTCCGCCTGCAAAAAACTCAGTGTGAACATAGCCTAAAGGAGTTGTCCACTTTGGATAACCTCTTTTCTGTTAGAATGGGAACCGACAATAAGCTGATCACAGGGATTCCTGCTTTTGGGTTTCTCAGATAACCCCATTAACAGTTGTTTTTTTATGGTTTAAGAGGCATCAAAATCCTTTTTATGAATTCCGTAGAAGAAGACCTGTATTATGCTTTTCATATGCTTTCTTCAAAAAAGCAACTTTGGGAACAATGAAATAATGCATTAATAAAATAATACCCATGAAACAGATTATAAATGATAGATCAAAAAGGAAACATTATAGTGATCACTAATATTAAAGTTAAATCCAAAACATTTTTTTTTTACTTAAATCAGACTTTTCTGAAATAAGGTTTATGTCAGTAATAAAAATTTAATTATCGTGCATCACAGGATTTCTGGAAGGTTTAATGGTTTGAGGTACACTGGGGCTTTAATCAGTGATCAAAGAGATCACTAGGAAAAAATGAGGCTCTTCTCCATGGTAATCAGAAAATAACGGTAAAACGGTTCATACTGAAGCTAATTTACAGACCAAAGACAATACTGTACATCGGTGATTAAGAGATTCAGTCTTCACACTGTAAATTCATGTAAATGGGACACTGAACGGGTCATTGAAGGGACAAGTTTGGTGACCAGCAAGAGATCACATATATTTATGAAAAATATTTGCCAATAAAACCAAAAATAAGCAGTAACATTAAAATTATTTTAATTTCCTCTTCTGTCAAGTCGAAAAAAATTGGTTCAGCTGTTTAGTTTAAGCCTTTTTCACAAAGGGTTTTTTTTCTGCATTTTTAAAACATGTAAAAAATCCAGGTGATTGAAGCGTTTTTTTAATGGAGTTTTTAGTTACGTTTTGCATTTTGTATCATTTTATAAACATGATTTTCCTGGCGTTTTTAAATTCTATTGAGAAGTCTAGGGAAATTAACGCAATAAAAAAAGTCATACCTAGAGAATGCCATGTTTTGAGAAAAATACCACTGACCCCAAAAATTCTACAAAAACACAACCAAAACGCTGTGTTTGCAGACATTTTCATCTTTCACTACCGATTTTAAACTATTATCTGGCTGCTGTGTATCTTTGCCCCCAAAAAAACAAGCAAAACAACTCAGCAAAACACGGCTTTGTGTGAAATCGTCATTATTGTTATATTTGTTTTTTGGAAGGCTGACAACCAGTATTACCACCACTACAGTTCTTACAGGGGTTGTCACCCGTCTTTGCCAGACTCCTGCATAGTAAATCTACCTAATAATGAATAACTTTTGGAGTAACTGATAAATCATTATGGCACAGAGTCGATTAGAGTTTCAGGAGTCTTGGAAAGCTGGTTAACAACAAGACATGTAATTTGACACACCTACCATGTGCCATTTATAATACTGGGGTTCTTCTTATGTGGCACAGGGCCTTTGGTCCCCTCAAGTACCAGAGCCCAGGTGCGACTGCTACCTCTACATCCTAAGTAACTACACCCAGTTTGACAACCCGGGTTAATCTCATATTTTATTTTTTTCTGGACAATTTAGCCAATAACTGGCGGCAATCATTTTTAACGGACAAATTGGAAAACCACAATGAAAGATAAAGAGTATAAGTAACGTATCTATTTAGCTCAAAATATTAATATGGATACATTAGTAAAATGGAAAATGATGATGGTGTAAATGGGAGCCAAGATGGTTGTCAATTAGTTTTCCCACAGACATAACTAAAAGGTTATATATAAGTCGTAAAGCTATTTTTATGTTATCACCACCACAGAGCTGTGGTTCCAATTTTTAACAACAGGTTCCCTACTTGAATGATATGCATGCACCTTACCTGCAGTGTAGCATGGCACAGAAAATGCTTCCTTCTCTAGCCAAATAAAATAATTACAATATTTTAAATACTCTACAGATTCCAAAAGTGGAATCTAAAAAAATATTATTGTAACTAACAGTAGTTTCCTATAAATTATCCAAACCTGTGTGCCTTCTCCCCAGCTGGAGATATATACATACCCACCAGACTCATTATATTACACTCATTCTTTACTTATGGACCTAGAGGTGCACATTCAGTACCATAGACGTGTGCAGCCTATTTAGTTTGGGTTGTGCACCATGTAAATACAGAAGAGTTGTGTGGCCACAGCAAATCTCCCATCCTTCTGACACATCACAGCAAATCGAAAGATTTAATTACAAATATAGAATCAGAATTAAGCTCAGTGCACCAGAACTAAGCTCATAACATAAATACAGTAGCAGAACCAAGCTCAGTATAGAGATCAACTACAAATTTGAAGGTTAACTCTTACCATATAAGTTTGTATCGTGTAAAATTACACCTCCCGGTATGAATTTAACGATGGTAAGCGTATGCTGAGAGTTGCGGTTTCGCAAACAAGAATTTTACCACCCATCAACACGCTGTAGACCATACGAGTAACTACAGTACTGATCAGACATTGTCTTTTTCATCTTCATTTGGTCCAGACATTTATGAAGAATCTCTCCGATTCCTCTCTGAATAGTTTGCCTACCACATGTCTTCTGCAGCACTTCTCTACACTGTGCCCATGAAAATAACAGTGTCCCATATAGTGCCCCCTGAATAATAAAATTCCCCACACTGTGGCCCAGAAAAAAAATGCACGACACTGTGCCCCTGGATAAAATAGGTCCCACACTGTGCCACCTGAATAAAATGTGCCCCACATTGTGTTCCCTGAATAAAATGTGCCTCACACTGTGCCCCCTGATTAAAAAATGCCCTGCGTACAAAAATTCCCCCGCACCCCCAGAAAGGAATACTCACCTGCCAACGCTCCCATTCCATCACCCATGCCATGCAAGGAAGGCTTAGACTCTTCTGGCCAGATTCCTGTGAAACCACAAAGGCAGTGCAATTACATATTCATGCCACCTGCATCACAGAGAAGACGCTATATGGCTGGGCACCCTGCAGTCCTGCTAATATCTTCAATTGTATCCATGTCTGAAGGTCCCTGACCATGATAACCAATTAATGTCTTCTGCTTCTACTGTACCACTTATTCCTGATGAGCCTATGCAGATGAGCTGCATCACTCTGTCCTCGGAGGAGAGGTCCAGGAGATTGCCCCAGGGTCTGTGTCTCTACTGCGGCCAGAAGGACCTTATATGCCTAAATTGTCCGATGGAGAACTCTTTAGCTTAGGCCAGATAGGGAACATCACCTGACTGACATCTCTGCAAAGGAAATAAAACTTTTTCCTGTGATGCTCAATAATTCAGGAATCTTCAAAACCACTGAAGCTTATATTAACTCTAAGCTGCAGGGAATTTCCAGGACTGAGATCTGACCTAAAAGTTCTCTTTTTTGTACCTCTGGACCAACTACTTGATCTCATAAGTTCAGTTGCAGGTTAGCGAATCTTCTCTGTTCTGCCATCTGCCTCTCATCCTGTCTTGTTGGGCTTGCCTTGGTTCCGTGTGCATAACCATGTGCTTGATCGGATAACTGGATGGCAGGTACGCTGGGAATTCTCCTGTTCCTAGAGATCCCTACAAATTGTTGCTGCTCCAGTTCCACTGTCCCTTGCCGACAAGAACCGTCCCAAACCTCTGATGTATCTGTCTCCTGCACACATTGTGATCCACACTGTACCTCGGCAGAATAAGCACCTCGCATGGTACCACTGGGTATCAGGAATAGATGTTTGCTTTCCCTATCTGGTTGAAGATTTCTGCAAGTCATCCTAGTTTGTCTCATAAAGGGGGTGCTTGAAGAGACCCTAAGAGGGGGGGGGTATTATTGCATATCACCCCAGGATCCTGTCAATCTGTCTGTTACACAACTTCACCTGACTGCTGCAGCAAAGTAGTGTTAACTCTTTCAGGTTCTGTGCTATGTTGCTATGCAACATGATGCTTTCTCTTAGGCTGCTTCTGATGAGATCATCAAGGCTTGCTATTTAAACCCAGCCAGGACTCACACTCATTGGCTGGTGATTAAGGTACATACATTTTCTGGCTATTGTTCTTGTGCGTTGCTTTGACTACTGCTTGTTCCTGATCTTGATCTCTCTCTTTTTTCTTCACTACGCTCCTGTCTTGCACTGTTGATATCACATTTGGTACTTGTGGTACCTCTACTGGTCCTGACCCCTATCTCTCTCCTAACTCACCCATTGGCTTGGCAAATCCAGTCTGCTCTCCTGGTGAGGAATCCCGATTTTGTTACCGACTATGCCACTGCTGCAGCAGGGCCACCACCAATTTAAGACTATTCTGGGGACCGTGACCTGGGGATCCTCCTGCAACATCTTCCCTGCGGGGCTGAAGTCTGAAAAATGGGGAATCCCTTTGACTTCCACCCCAATCTAGCCTGCATCAATTCTAGCTTATCTGTCATGATCACAGGATATGTGGACCCACTAGGCTGCTCCACCATAGCGGAGAGGCAGCTTGCCTAGTCACAGTCTATTCAAAAGTCTATAGCAGTTCGTAACACAAGGCTACCTGAAATAGTCCAGACAGTGGCCAAGGCTTCAGCACGGATGGAGTTGGGTGCAGCCGGTTGCGCCTGATGTGGCGGACACTGGAAGTGTTAGATGACACTGGACGTGGCAGACGATACTGGATGTGGCAGACGACACTGGGCGTGGCAGACGACACTGGACGTGGCAGACGACACTGGATATGGCAGACGACACTGGATGTGGCAGACGACACTGGATGTGGCAGACGACAGCAGGTGCAGTAGGACACGACTCGAACATTAATAGGCTCAGGAACAAGAGCACAGCACGGGATACAGGATACAGGTAGCAGGGCACGGGTAACAACAGGAACAGGATAACACTAAGGGACTATTTGCAAGACTGACAAGAGATAAACTAACAACGCTCAGGCAAGGATCAGAAGTGCAGTGCCATTTTTATAGTCCTGGGAATGATGGGGAGTTGACTGGTGTCTCCTGGGAAGGAGATGCGAGCAAGCGCTCACAGATCCATGGCTGCGGCCGCCGGCGTGCGAGTAAACCCGATGGTCCGCGGCCATGAATGCTACAGTATCCCCCCTCTTCTTGGGGCCATAGCAAGAAAGGAATTTTTTAATGAGAGCAGGTTCACTGAGGTTCTCTTCCGACTCCCAGGACCTCTCCTCAGCACCAAACCGTCTCCTGTCCACCAAATAGAAAGTCCTTCCTCCTACCCTTTTGCAGTCCAGGATCTCCCTCACCTCAAGCACATCAGATGAACCGCTGGGAGCAACTGTGGAACTGGAAGTCTTACTGTAGTGGTTCTGGACCACTGGTTTCAGGAGGGACACATGAAAGGAGTTGGGGATTCTGAGGGTAGGAGGCAGCCGAAGCTTATAAGAGACAGGGTTTATCTGTTGCAACATCTCAAAAGGTCCAAGGAACTTGGTAGCAAACTTGTATGAAGGCACCTTTAAACGAATGTTCTGTGAGGGCAGCCAAACTTTGGTACCTTGAAGATACTGAGAGGGCTCTCTTCTCTTTATATCTGCCTTTCGCTTCATGCGATTGACTGCCAACAAAATAGAGGACTGGGTCTGTTGCCAGATTTGCAGAAAGTCCCCAAATGCAGAGTCAGCAGCAGGTACCTGAGATGTAGTCGACACAGGAAGAGGGACTCTAGGATGTTGACTGTACACAATGTAGAATGGTGTGGAAGTGGTGGACTTACTTGTGTGGTTGTTATACGAGAACTCGGCCCATGGAAAAAGCTGTACCCAGTTATCATGCTGCAAGGAGATAAAGTGGCGGAGATAATTCTCCATGATCTGGTTAATCCTCTCTACTTGCCCAATGGACTGGGGGTGATAGGCTGAGGAAAAGTCCAATCTCACATGCAGGAGTTTACAGAGGGCTCTCCAGAATTTTGAGGTAAATTGAGCTCCCCGATTAGACACAATGTGAAGGGGCAAGCCATGCAAGTGGAAGATGTGCTGAATTAAAAGACTCGCCAGTCGGGGAGAAGAAGGAAGGCTGGTCAGCGGGATAAAATGTGCCATCTTGGAAAACCTGTCCACCACCACCCAGACAGTGCTGCATGCTGAGGGAGGAAGGTCTGTGACAAAGTCCATTGCAATGTGCTGCCAGGGGACATTGGGTACAGGCAGAGGTTGGAGCAGGCCGGCAGGCCTGGAGTGAGCAACCTTGTTAGAAGCACACACCGTGCAGGAAGAGACAAAGTCCACAACATCTTTGGGTAGTGTGGTGGGCCACCAGAAGTGACGAGTAATCAGGTCTCAGGTCTAAAGAACACCAGTGTGCCCAGCCAGTTTAGAGCTGTGTCCCTATTGGAGAATTCTTCTCCTGTCTGCTAACCAAACAAAAGTCCTCCCCGGAGGGATGTCTCTAACCTGCAAAGGATCGGCGTGACAATGCAGGACGGGTCTATGATACTTTGAAGGGACTCCATGTCATCCGTCTCAAATGATCTGGACAGGGCATCGGCCCTCGCATTCTTGTGAGCGGGACGGTAGTGGAGCAAAAATTGTAAACGGGCGAAGAATAGCGACCCCCTGGCTTGACGAGGGTTTAATCGTTGAGCCGACTGTAGATAGGTAATTTTCTTGTGCTCGGTGTAGATCAGGACCGGGTGAGCTGCGCCCTCTAGCAGATGTCTCCACTCCACCAGAGCCAATTTGATGGCCAGTAGCTCCCGATCCCCATTGTGCTCTGCAGAAGAAAAACATCTCAAGTAATAGCCACATACTACTGCCTTTCCTTTGGAACTCCTCTGGAACAGAAGTGCACCTGCACCAACAGAAGAAGTGTCCACCTCCAATGAGAACCTCCGAGACACGTCACGATGATCGAGGATCGAGGCCGAAGTGAAGACTTTCTTGAGACTAATAAATGCAGACTCTGCCTCTGGAGTCCACACCTTGGCATTCACACCCTTCTTGGTAAGGGTAGAGATGGGAGCAGTCAGTGATGAGAAGTTTGGGATAAACTGCCGGTAGAAACTAACAAATCCCAGGAAACACTGTATGCCCTCAGGCCTTGAGGACGTGGCCATTCCAGGACAGACTTTACTTTCTCAGGATCCATCTTGAGACCTTCATCCGAGATGATGTAGCCCAGGAAGGGCAGAGAGTTTTTTTCAAAGTCGCACTTCTCCAGCTTGGCATATAAACGATTCTCCCTTAATCACAGTAGAACCTGACGGAAATGCCTCCGATTAGTCGTCGGATCTGGGGAGAAAATCAAAATATCATGAGATAGACTACAACACAGACATAGAGGAGATCTTGGAAGATATCATCGACAAATTCCTGAAAGACCGCAGGACCGTTACACAGTCTGAAGGGCATCACCAGGTATTCATAGTGCCCGTCTCAGGTGTTGAACGCCGTCTTCCACTTGTCACCTTGACGGATTCGGATCAAATTATAAGCCCCATGCAAGTCTAATTTTGAAAAAATCTTGGCTCCTCGTATACGGCCAAACAGTTCGGATATAAGTGGCAACGGGTATTTGTTCTTGACCGTGATCTGGTTGAGACCACTGTAGTCAATGCAGGGTCGAAGAGACACGTCCTTTTCTTTAACGAAGAAGAATCCGGCCCCGGCCGGGGAGGAAGACTTACGTATGAAACCCCTCTCCAAATTCTCCTTGATATAGGCTGACATGGATAGAGTCTCTGGCAAGGAGAGAGGATATACCCGTCCACGGGGAAGAGGAGCATTTGGAACCAGTTCAATGGGGCAGTCATAATTCCGATGTGGAGGCAGCTTCTCTCTTGCTGAAGACATCCGCAAAACTAGCATACTGAGATGGTAGATCGGAGAGTGACTGAGGCAGTAGGGGCAAAACAGTGCAAACTTGTGACAGGCAATGGCTATGGCATCTGGAACCCCATTGGAGAACTTCTTCGGAACTCCAGTCAAGACCCGGAGCGTGTAGGCGAAGCCATGGCAGGCCCAGCAGAATAGGGTTAATAGCTTTAGGTAATACAAGGAAGGCGATCTGTTCCGAGTGAAGAGCTCCGACTTGTAGTGTCAATGGTTCCTTGATAAACACAATTGGATCGGGCAATGGTAGACCATTCACAGATGCAACAGCCAGAGGTCTCTCCAGAAGAACTGTGGGTAGATGTAAGCAATCCACAAGATCCTGCTGGATGAAATTAGCAGCTGCTCCAGAGTCAAGATAGGCAGAGGAGGAATGTGATGTCTCTCTGGAGATGATGGCCACAGGAATCGATAACTTGGAAGAGGTTTTGACGTTTGGAGACGTCCCACCTAGAGTTGCCTCTCCAACAAACCCTAAGCGCTGGAGTTTCCCAGTTTCTGTGGACATTGGCGCACAAAATGACCCTTAAGGCCACAAAACAAACATAATCCAGAAGAGAGTCTGCGTTGTTTCTCTTGTTCGGAAAACTGGACTCTGTCTACCTGCATGGGTTCTTCAGGTAGCGCACGAGGGGAAGACAATAGTGGTCTCTGGACTGAGGGTACTGGTCTGTGACCCCAGCTCTCCTGACAAACCTCCTGAGTGTGTTCCCGGATCCTCATATCAACCCGAGTGGCCAACAGGATGTGGGCATCCAAGGTAGAAGGACGGTCACGGTCTGCAAGTTCGTCCTTGATGTGCGAGGACAGTCCCTGCCAAAAGGTCGCCACCAATGCCTCATTGTTCCATGCCAACTCTGCTGCCAGGGTACGGAAGTAAATAGCATACTCTCCTACTGTAGAACCCTCTTGCTTGAGGGTTAAAAGAGGGGCTGCAGCTGAAGATGTTCGGCCCGGCTCCTCGAACACGGCACGGAAAGACTGCAGGACCAAGGCTAGGTCCGAGGATACAGATCCTTGTCGTTCAAAGCAAGAGCCTTGTCAGCGAGGAGGGAGATGATAAATACTACTTTGGCCTCCTCGGACGGGAAGAGATGAGCTCGTAGCCTAAAATGAACCGTGCATTGGTTGATGAACCCTCTACAGGCTCTGGGATCACCGTCATAGCGAGGAGGAAGAGGCAATGGAACTGTGGAATCCGGAACAAACAGGGAGAGCAACGGGCAGTGGAACAGCAACAGCCTCTGGAGACGTAACCGGAGGAGGAAAAGTGAGTTGATCCAGACGGCCATGATGTAATTTACAGCCTCAAGGAGTTGATCCCGACGTGTCCGTAGGTCATCTATCACCGTCTGTATCTTTTGAACTGCGGTCTTGGGCTGGCCAGCGGGTTCCATGGCCTGATCGTACTGTCACGTTCACAGTATATGTGGACCCACTCGGCAGCTCTGCCATAGCGGAGAGGCAGCTGGCCTAGTCACAGTTTATGCAAAAGTCTATATCAGTTCGCCACACAAGTGTACCTGGAATAGGCCAGACAGTGGCCGAGGCTTCATCACGGATGGAGGTGGGTGCAGCAGACGTGGTGGATAACACTGGAAGTAGTAGATGACACTGGATGTGGCAAACGATACTGGACGTGGCAGACGACACTGGATGTGGCAGACGACAGCAGGTGCAGTAGGACACGACTCGAACACTAATAGGCTCAGGAACAAGAACACAGCACGAGATAGAGCATACAGGTAGCAGGGCACCGGTAACAACGGGAAAAGTATAACACTAAGGGACCATTTGCAAGACTGACAAGGGATAAACTAACAATGCTGAGGCAAGGATCAGAAGGGAAGGGCCCTTTTTATAGTACAGGGAATCATGGGCAGTTGATGATGATGATGATGATTTCCTCATGTGCGCGCGCTGGTACTTTATGGCTGGGTTACGAGCGTGTGCGCGCACCCTACGGGACACAGCGGAGCGGAAGTGAGCGCTGGCGTTTCCTGGGAAGGAGATGTGAGCAAGCGCTCACAGATCCATGGCTGCTGCCGCCGGGGGGGGGGTTGAGTTAACCCCATGGTCCGCGGCGATGGATGCTACACTATCATTCTAGATAAGCCTGCTTTAGAATGTTATTTAAGGGTAGGCAACCTTGATGCATATCACTATCCGTACATTAGAGATTTTGGACCAAAGCTGATTTAGATCATTTGCTGCCAATTCACAGCAAACCCAGTCACCCGAATGAGTATGACAGACGCCGGCCAAAGGCAGATGTGTGTGGAACAGTTGATCTGCCATGTTGGGTTTTTTCGGTGGCTGTGGGTGCAGTCCTTGGAAATTCGTTCATGCCAAACACCAGATCTGAATGAATAGAAACCCAGACTGTGGACTGAAGCATTTTCATAGTTGAACTAAAACATCAGTGATCTATTCAGGACCTGTGAGGGAACTACCAATAGAACACAATTTACTGGTTGCCTGTATATAATGTAAATGTTTCCAGCAATCTTCAAACCTCAACTAATCAGGGCACGATACAGGACCACAACTCATTTTGGTAAAGAACTATATTTCCCTCCAGCATCTAGCATGAGCAGAACTCCTGCCAGCCTAGGAGCTCTGCAAAATAAGAGTTGTTACTTAGATACTGCATGTCACGAACTGTGGGTATGTGGACCCACTATGCTTCACCGCCGTAGCGGAGAAGCAGCTGGCCAAGCAAAGTCTATGCAAAGTCCTTAGTACAAGAGTACCTGTCAGAGTCCAAAGAGTAGCAGAGGCTTTGGCACGGATGGAACTTGATGTGGCAGGTGATGCCAGACGTGGCGTATTACAGCAGGCATGGCAGATGACACCAGATGTGGTGTATAACAGCAGGCGTGGCAAATGACACCAGAAGTGGTGTATTACAGCAGGCGTGGCAGATGAAGCAACACGACTCAAACACTGGATAAGACACAGGAACAAACACAGCACGGGATATAGAATACAGGAAGCAGAATACGGGAACACTGGGAACAGGATAACACTAAGGGACCATTTTCTAAGAATAACGTGGGAATACACAACAATGCTCAGGCCAGCAGTGGAAGGGCAGGGCCCTTTTTACAGTCCAGAGTGGGGAAAATTGCTAATAGTTTGCATGTGTGCACACCCTAGAGGACACTTCAGAACAGAGTGGCCCCATGTGCTGGCGTCTCCGAGGAGGGTGACGCTGGCAAGAAGACAGAGGTCTGCGGTCGCGGCCATCAAGGGGTAAGTGAAGGCGGTGGTCTGCGAATGCGGCCGTTATGGTACCCCCGCTTACAGCACCCTCTTCTTGGGTCCAGAGCGTGAGAAGAATTTTTTAATGAAGGTAGGGGCATTAAGGTTCTCTTCTGGCTCCCAATATCTCTCCTCAGGACCAAACCCTTCTCTCGTATAGTCTAGGATCTCCTTCACCTCGAACACATCAGAAGAACCGTTGGAAGCAACTGCAGAACTAGGAGCTTTACTCTAGCGGTTCAGGACCGCAGGTTTCAGGAGAGCACATGAAAGGAGTTAGGGATTCTGAGGGTAGGAGGCAGCCGAAGTTTATATTAGACAGAGTTTATCTGTGGCAGGATCTCAAAAGGTCCTAGGAACCTGGGAGAAAACTTGTATGAGGGCACCTTCAAACGAATATTCCTTGAGGACAGCCAGACTTTGGTTCCAGGAAGAAACTGAGGTGACTCTCTTCTTCGAGTATCAGCCCTTCGCTTCATGCGATCGACTGGCAATAGAATAGGGGACCTGGTCTGTTGGCAAATGTGTAGAAAGTCCCTACGGGGGCCTGCGCCGCCGAGCCTCTAACATTTATTGGCCGGGCGACACCAGCCCCTTCATGCCTGGGGGCTTTGCTAGCACCGGAAGGGGCCCCGGTGCTAGCGACAGCCACCCCCTTTTGCAGTAATTGTACCTGTGTCTATAGCACGCAGGTACAAATACATGCATTAGCGCTGAATGGCCGGGCATGTTCCGACCATTCAGTGCCTTACAATGACGCTGATTGGCGGGGCAAAATTACTTGCCCCGCCAATGAGCGCCTTTCAACGACGCTAGCGGCGCGATGACGTCATTCCGCCGCTTCCGTGCTTGAAAGGCGCTGATTGATGGGGCAAGTCATTCTGCCCTGCCAGTCAGCGCCTTTTAATGACGGGTCGTTCAGTTCCATCAGACCTGCTCAGAAGAGAGCAGATATGCATTGCCACCGGACCATGTGAGTATGTAACGTTTTTTTTTTTTTTCTTCTAATAAAACTGTGAGTGCCATTATCTACAGGGGGGTCTATATGTGGGCTAATGTATACAGGGGGGTCTATATGTGGGGCACTATCTACAGGGGGTCTATATGTGGGGATGTAGGGCACTATATACAGAAGGGGGTTCTATATGTGGGGATGTGGGCCACTATATACAGGGCGGGGTCTATAAGTGGGGCTGTGGCGCACTATCTACAGGGGGGTCTATATGTGGGGATGTGGGCACTATATACAGGGAGTCTATATGTGGGAATGTGGGCCACTATATACAGGGGGTCTATATGTGGGGCACTATCTACAGGTGGTCTATATGTGGTGATGTGGGGCACTATCTACAGCGGGGTCTATATGTCTGGATGTGGGACACTATATACAGGGATGGGCTATATGTAGAGCACTATCTATAGGGAAGCTATTTGTAGGGCACTCTCTGTAGAGGTGGGCTATATGTGGGACACTATATACAGGGAGAACTATATGTGAGGTACTATCTACAGAGGTGGGCTATATGTGGAGCACTATCTATAGGGGATCTATTTGTAGGGCAATATCTACAGATGTGGGCTATATGTGGGACACTATATACAGGGGTGGGTTACCTGTGGGGCACTATCTGCAGGGGGGCTATATGTAGGGCACTGTCTACAGGGATGGGTTATATGTGAGGCTCTATCGACAATGGTGGGCTATATGTGGAGCACTATCTATAGGGGAAGCTATAAGTAGAGCAGCGGTCAGTGGTTAGCACTATTGCCTTGCAGCTCGGGAGTCCATATGTGGGCACTATCTACAGAGGGCTGTATGTGGGGCACTATCTACAGGGGCTTCTATGTAGGGCACTATCTACAGAGGCTCTACGGGGGTGACTTTCAACAGGGGGCTATGGGGGCACTATCTATAGGGGGCACAGTGTGTGTGTGTGTGGGACACAGTGTATGGTACTATTATAATCAGGGACACAGTGTATGGTGCTATTATAATTAGAGGTGCTGTGTATAGTACTATTGTAATCAGGGACACAGTGTATGGCGCGATTATAATTAGAGGTGCAGTGTATCGTGCTTTATTATATTTAGAGGTGTGGAGAATTTTAACTTCGTTTATAGGTGCAGAAATGTTTTAAAAGTGAGAAGTGAAGACATCTGAGTGGAAAACTGCAGAAATGTGTCGTGGCCAGAAGAAATCCATCATAGAGGTCTGGACTGTAGGGAGAAGAAAAGAACTAGAATCTGAGACGTCACCGGTGAGTCACTTAATGTAAATGTTTATTCTGCCTCTAATCAGTACTGTAGTTTCTGTATGATCTGCAGCGAGATGATGGGTGGTATGATTTTTTTTGTGAAACAGCATCTCCCAGCAAATCCTTAGTATTGTTTGGGCCATGATGGGAGCTGTAGTTTTACGCCATACAAAGCTATATGGCAGCGGTTGCACTAAATTGAGCTGTATTTGTTCTGGTGTTGTATATATGTACTGAGCTTGGTTCTCAGGCTGTATATATGTACTGAGCTTGGTTCTGATGCTGTATTTAAGTACTGAGCTTTGTTCTGGTGCTCTATATATATATGAGCTCTGTTCTGGGCTGTATATATGTATTGAGCTGTGTTCTGGCTCTGTATATATACACTGAGCTTTATTCCGGCGATGTATATATGTACTGAGCTTGTTTCTGGTGCTGTATTTATGTACTGAGCTTGGTTCTGGGGCTGTATTTATGTACTGATCTTTCTTCTGGTATTGTATATATGTACTGAGCTTTGTTCTAGTGCTGTATTTATGTACTGAGCTTTGTTCTGTGATATATATATGTACTGAGCTTGGTTCTGGGGCTGTATTTATGTACTGATCTTTCTTCTGGTATTGTATATATGTACTGATCTTTGTTCTAGTGCTGTATTTATGTACTGAGCTTTGTTCTGGTGATATATATATATATATATATATATGTACTGAGCTTGGTTCTGGTGCTGTATTCATGTACTGAGCTTGGTTCTGGGGCTGTATTTATGCAATGAGCTTGTTTCTGGGGCTGTATTTATGCACTGATCTTTCTTCCGGTATTGTATATATGTACTGAGCTTGGTTCTGGTGCTGTATATATGTCAGAGCCTGGTTGTAGTGCTGTATTTATGTACTGAGCTTGGTTGTGGTACTGTATATATGTATATATGTACTGAGCTTGTTTCTGGTGCTGTATTTATGTACTGAGCTTGGTTCTGGGGCTGTATTTATGTACTGATCTTTCTTCTGGTATTGTATATATGTACTGAGCTTTGTTTTGGTGCTGTATATATTTCAGAGCTTGGTTGAAGTGCTGTATTTATGTACTGAGCTTTGTTGTGGTACTGTATATATGTACTGAGCTTGGTTCTGGTGCTGTAATATATGTACTGAGCTCGGTTCTGGGGATGTATATATGTATTGAGCTTGGTTCTGGAGCCGTATGTATCAGAGCTTGGCTCTTGTACTCTATATATTTCAGAGCTTGTTTCTGTAACTATATAGAATATATTTATAATAACAACATTTCAGGGCTAATGGATTTGTTCTCAATTCGTTAGATATTTAATGGGAACCTGTCTGGTAGTTTTAACCACTTGAACCGCCACCAGGCAGTAATACATGATCTGACAATATTTCCAAATGTATGTTTTTTTCAGATGCAGCAAAATCTTTAAAATCCACTTTTAAAACGGCGCACACTATATGCTATTTACTCATTAAAAGGTCATGGGGTGGTGGCGCTATCCTGCAGAGACACATGTGTGGCACCATACACAAGGGGGAGCTGTGTGGCACTATAAGTAAGGGGGAGCAATGTGGCAGGGCCCTTTTTATAGTCCAGGATGATCTGGGGAAAATTGATAATAGTTTGCATGTACGCGCACCCTAAAGGACACTTCAGAACAGAGCGGCTGCGTGTGCTGGCGTCTCCGAGGAGGGAGACGCTGGCAAAAAGACAGAGGTCTGTGGTCACGGCCGCTGAGGGGTAAGTGAAGGCGATTACACTGCAGCTCCCCATGGTAAAGAACAAAAACTTAAAGGAACAGTGTCACCCAAATTTTTTTTTTAATATGTTAAAGATGTTAGTGCTTTATTAAAAACGTTTGGATTAATTTGTGTGTTTGTGTGTTACTTTTTTTTATTTTTACACTTTTTCTTCCCTATGGGGGCTGCCATTTTTTTTTCCATTTCTGTATGTGTCGATTAACGACACATACAGACATGGAATACGGCAGCTCCAGTCCCATAGGGACTGCGAACGGGGCACGTTCCATCCACTATCGTGTACGCCGCTGTGTGGGACCGGCACATGCTCCGCTCCCACACAGTTCAATTTGAAATGCGCGCCGTCCGGCGCCATTTTCCTGTGGACCGGAAGTCGCGGCCGGAGAGTAAGATTACTACTTCCGGTCGCGGCTTCCGGACTTGTGCACATGGAGCAGCGGCAGCAGACGGAGCGGATGGACCGGAGGGAGCGGCGGTGACTGGAGCAGGTAAGTTATTTCTATGTATGTTCGTGTTTCAGTGTGTGTTTACTACTGTATGTAAACCTACTACACTGTGTGTTAGCTCAAAAAATGGCGACACACAGTGTAGGAGGTTGGACCGTTCAAACCCCTCGTTTCTCCTGGCACTAGCCAGGATAAAGGAGGGGGGGATTCTGAGAGCTCACTAGAGCGAGGGATTTTTACCCAATTTTGCAGCATAAAGCAATGTGGTTGCTTTACCACATGCAATGCTGCAATTTTGGGAATGGCTCCATCTAGTGACCAGTGCTGGGAAATATTATAAATTGAATCCAATTTATAATATTTCCTGACTCGTGAAAAAAATAAAATAAATTAGAACAATGTTTAATCACCTATACACTAACTGTTTAACTAAAAAAAAAAAAACATGTTTTGCTGGCAACACATTCCCTTTAAAACACTAATAGATTTAGTATAGCAGCATTGAGGTAGTTAAGATAATACATTTTTTTTTAGCTCGCTATGTGGTAAGTAGCAGTGTGGACATTTTTGGGCCATTTCATAGCTTCAGATGCCACAGCGAGCAGGCAACATTGCCAGTTCTCCATGATCCTCTAGAGTTCCTGATGTGTCACTTGCTATAATGAATTGATTCATGCCACCAGCACCTACTGACCCTGGTGGCCAAGGTACAGTAGGATGATGTTTGCTGGTCCAAGTTGTAGGATGGATTTACAGATAAGCAGTCATTGTTCATTTTTATCCAGGCTTTTAGGAAGAGTACCAGAGGGTGCACCAGAAGAAAACTTTATATCTCCCGCCCCCAGAGTCCAACTTTAATTTGTGGCATATTCTCATAACCATAGTGACAAATAATACTCTACCTAATGGCCTTGTAAAATAAAAAGGTCCTCACTTTTATTCAGATATATCTGCAGGAATAGTTGCTAAGTGAGCAGAGTGTCGTACCAGAGTTTGATTCATTATTTAAGATTTGTTTGATGGCCGTTTAAAATGTTTGGCTATGGGAGGGATAATTTGCAGCAAGGGAAACTGTAGGCACAAAGACATATCCGATCTTAACAACTTTAGCGGGAACTTAATTTAAAAGCACAGTGGACCCTGTTGTGATGCGGTAATAAATTATCTCCATGAACCAGCCTGGTGTAAATGCACAATGGAGGCCATCGTTAATGAGGTCTTGAAATAAAATTTTCCATCAAATTTTCCTTATGATAAAAACTTCTTGACAGTTCAAATGTGAAGTATGTGACCTGGATATTAAAAGCAAGACAAAGGTGATTTGTGCGGGTATAGAACTGCTTTTTGGACTTTGTTAGCAGACATTCTTGGCAGCACAATCAGAAAGACGTATATAAGATATAATTTAAGAACCACCAGATATATATTTGTCCTCAGTCCATAGTAGGGCCTAAATACATTGTTAATACACAGCTGCCAAATAACTCTAGGTCAATAGTGTTATAATTGCTGTGCACAATCTTTCTGCTCATCTTATACTCTTTAATATGTTTCTAAGAGTAAGAATGAGAAAGAGGGAACCACAAAGACAGAATAAGATCATTAAAGGAATATTGACATGTATTTTTATCACTATTATGTCGAGTTCACACAGGGACGTTGACAATGGCTTAGAAACAAACTAACTAATCCATAACAACTAAACTAAAATTGTGTATTTTAATGGAAAAAAATACATGGGATATTCGAAAATTTTCCCAGAACTTGTTCCTATTGGAGTACACAAGAATAAAATAAGTCAATGTGAATTCAGAATTTCCTATCACCTTACATATGAAATCTGGCTGATGTGGTATTTTATTTGCGATATATGGAGGCAAATAAAAAACACACCACGCAAATGACGTGTATGAGCTCAGTTTCACAAGGTTGGTAACAGAACATGGCTACATAACTAAATGAGGGTGTACACAAACTTTATTTGACTTTCCTCTTAGGGTATTTAGTTTATGGAGGTGACCAATCTATGTACTTACATCAAGAATAGTGGTCTTGTCAAAGATTGAATTTTAGGCCCATATGGATAAATGAGATCCCCTACTATCTGTTCTGTTCCTCTTGATAACAATCATATTTGGGCAGCACAAGGATTATTGGCTCCCCTGACCTGGTGGTCATAACAGAAAGACATGGAAAATGATCGCTCAAAGTATTGCGCTGCCATCATTGGGTAGGGGTAGTTAAAATCGATTGATATGAGAACCTGAAGTGGATATTATTATTATTATTATTAGTGTATGTAGGTATTTATCAACTGTTGGTACAGGTCGTAGTATATAATTATTTTGGTTACATGGTTCAAATTATTTACAAATTTATAGCGTATGTTCATAGATTCATTGAGTCCAATTGGCTTTTTAATTTTGAAGATCCAATAGTTTCCCCCGACATTTCAATATTGTTGTTTTGTTTTGTCCGGTTGACATAAGAAGTGAACATGGAGAGCGCCTTCAGTAGACATGTTTGTAATGGTTCCCAGCCCCAGGCGTCACCACAGTGAGCCTTTCTTGGAGCTGATCTTAGGATCAGCATTTTAGGAGAGTATTAGCCCTGTGTATCTACCAGTACTCTCAGTCTCGTGTGGTAAAATACAGAGCACAATCTTTACAAACCTACTATACTTCACTTAGCTGTCACACTATCCAGAACGCCCACAAGAAACTATGTGAGTGATAACAGTTAATATACAACTTTCCGTTTATGAAGGGTCGCCAGCTCTGTCAGGTTCTTCTTAACAATATATAAAAACTGTCACTTTGTCACATTCACCTTTTCCTAAAAAAGTGACAATCTAATGCTGAAGAGCATGTAACAGAAATTGTGTCTATCTGGCGAATCTCAGTGAAAAGGAAAGACCTCCCTTAGGCAAGTTGTGCAGGGAGTGTACAGAGGGCAGGAAAGGTCACTTTGTCCTGCTGACAAATCAGAATCCAGTCTCAGCTGGATTTTGGTGTTTTCCATGTTTAGGGTTTGGGTTTTCTAGGAAATCGTCCATTGTCGGAAACCAGTTACCTCATCCTGTAATATCTACCTAGTATTCATTAAGCACTACTTAGAATGTGTAGACCTCAGAAACCATAACTATTAAGGCCCATCCGCTTCTGTCTGAAAATAAAGACACAAACACCTCAATTATTTTGTTGAATGGGGGTCACTCCCAGTTTTAATTGCAAGGTAACCAAATGACAATTTTTATTAAATTTACCATAAAACATTTCAGTGGTTGAAGTGGTATGCCTGCCACCGAACTCCCGCCGCAAGTCCGCCTTCAGCTCTACCTCTTCCGCTTTTCAATATGATCGACCGCCAGCTGTGATTTTTCATGTACAAGGTATCAAAAAATAACTAAAATAGAACAGAAAACAAAATAAAAAATCTTGCACATTAGTAATAAAATAACAAAAGCAAAAACCGAGAGAAAATCCGGGGAAGGCAGCCGTAGAAAAAGGAGGGAGAATCAAAAACCCTAAATATTTCTTGAATCTGGGGGGGACCAAGTTTCTGGACTACAGGGGTTGCAGTTGTGGCTATTAACTATAGGCTTCTATGTTAGTGCAGCATAGGGAAGGGGGGCACAGACTCCCTTATCAAGTAAGCCCTTTCATTGTGGAAGGAGATAAGACCAAAGGAGGGGAACATATCTCCTGCAGTCAGGGACATCATCCCTAACTGACTTAAAGAGGCTCTGTCACCACATTATAAGTGCCCTATCTCCTACATAAGGAGATCGGCGCTATAATGTAGGTGACAGCAGTGCTTTTTATTTTAAAAAAACGATCTATTTTTACCACTTTATTAGCGATTTTAGATTTATGCTAATGAGTTGCTTAATGCCCAAGTGGGCATATTTTTACTTTAGACCAAGCGGGCGTTAAACAGGGGAGTGTATGACGCTGACCAATCAGTGATCAATCAGCGTCATACACTTCTCTCCATTCATTTACTCAGCGCATAGGGATCCTGCTAGATCCTTATGTGCTGTCTTATACTAACACATTAATAATACTGAAGTGTTTAGACAGTGAATAGACATTCCACGGGATGTCTAATCACAATCTCTGCACTTCGTTACTCTGTCTGTAGTAGTTACAGCAGAGGAAGCGTGATCTCGCGAGATCTCGCTGTAAATGAGAGGTTACAACGAGATCACGCTTCCTCTGCTGTAACTACCATAGAAACAGTAACGAAGTGCACAGATTGTGAATAGACATCCCGTGGAATGTCTATTCACTGTCTAAACACTTCAGTATTGTTAATGTGTAAGTATAAAACAGCACATAAGGATCTAGTAGGATCCCTATGCGCTGAGTAAATGAATGGAGAGGAGTGCATGACGCTGATTGGTCAGCGTCATACACTCCTCTCTACAATGCCCACTTGGTCTACAGTAAAAATACGCCCACTTGGGCATTAAGCAACTCATTAGCATAAATCTAAAATCGCTAATAAAGTGGTAAAACTAGATTGTTTTTTTTAAATAAAAAGCACTGCTGTCACCTACATTATATCGCCCATCTCCTTATATAGGAGATTGGGCGCTTATAATGTGGTGACAGAGCCTCTTTAAAGGGGTTTACACTGGGCGATTATCGTGCAGATGACCAATCATATAACGCTCGTTGCCAATAATTGCCCTGTGCAGCGATCAGCAGATGGACGTGCAAACGCTCGATCATCTGCTGGTCGGATAGTTTTAAAAAAGTAAAATATTATCTTTGTCGGCAGCAAATCTCCCTGTGTAAACAGGAAGACGCGCTGTCGACATGATAATGTATGGGGACGATCTGAGTAATGACCACTCGTCCCCATCCATAGCTCTGTGTGAAAGGAGCAAATGGGCGCCGATCAAAAATGTCTCGTTGATCGGCGCTTGCTGCACCGGCCGAGTGTCAACCGGTGTAAATGGCTGTTTAGTGTTCATCAGTTAAACTTTTGCGTTGTCTATGTAGCTTCAGTCTGTCGCTGACAGCAGACTTTACCTGCAGCTGCATGACTCTGAAAGACATGCAGCTGTTATTTGGAGGTTCCCACAAAAAGGTGGCACGACATGATTGTCTTACTATGTGCTTGTTGATAAGTGGATATTTAATTTATAATTTTTCCCACTAAATTGAATTATCTCTTGAGGCAAAACAGATACACTATGCTACGCTTTATGCAGGGCCTGGGGCGGAGGAAGGTGCATGGCTTTGGTCCTCTGACCGCTCTGTTATCACTGTACTTACATAGCAGTTTGCTTGTCTTTATAGTTGAAGTGTACCTATTTTTGTGTTATTTTTTAATCTAAAAAGATCTAAAATACTATGTAGATTAATGTCAGAATAAAGATACAATACTGGTCGGCTGCTTAGTACCATACATTTTCCCTTCATTTTCATATTCTACAATTGATGAATCTTGACATTTTGACATTGAAGTAATGAATCCATACCAGTTTGACAGCTGAACGTACTTCTCACTTTTCCATATGATTACACCATATACAGTATATTTAGTCTTTGTTGGTCAACTTGGGGCCTTCTTGTTTGTAGCAAAACTAAAAAGTTAATGAGTGTTCTTCAAATTTGTAGTGGAAACTAATTAAAACTGTTATTGTTAGCTTAGTTTTGTTCCTGTAGATCGACCAGGTGTGAGTCATTATCCTAATTAAAACAGTCAGTGTGACAGGATGATGACAAGAGAACATCTGTACATAAAAAAATAGAAGAAAACAAAGCAGGGCATTTCTGTAGGACCCCTAAATTTCCGCATTCCTCTTAATCGGGAATTTAGAATTAAAAACTCAAATGGCTAATAATGACTTTTATTTATGAGGTACTCTTTCAGACCCAGAGAACTATTGTCAGCCAATGAATGTCTCCAACATCCCATAACCTGCATAACTACAGTAGATCTGTCCTGTTAACACATTAAAGGCCCTTTTATTCGAGACATCGCTGATCGGCACTCGTTTGCTCGTCACGCAGAGCTATGGATGGGGACGAGCGGTCATTACTCTGATCGCTCGTCCCCATACAATATTATCATGTCGGCAGCACATCTGCCTGTTTTCACAGGGAGATGTGCTGCCGAAAACGATACGATCAGCAGATTTTCGAGTGTTTGTATGAACGCTCGTCTACCCGATAATCGACCAGTGTACGACCCCCTTAACCCTGAAAAACCAGAGTAGAAACCCAGGACATATAAAGTCAAGTTCCATCGAATTTGGGAGAGATGTCTTGATACTTTCTCCACCTTACCAGTCCAACCACCTGTAGACAGGTACCTCTTCACTTGGGATGTCCCTCCTGGGGTATTCTCTGAGTATCTCCTCTTCTCTTACTACTTGTTATGCACACGTGTACCCTACTTTTACTAACTCATTATAAATATTTTTGGTTAGATTCTAAACATACCAACATGTTGCCCAAGGTCTGTGTCATTATTTTTCCTGGGGCACAACATGCCAGTCCATATGCCAGTCCTAGTTGTTTCTAATTGGGTGACCACACTCCGTAACAGTTGACACTTTTTGGTGGACCTACACTAAAAGAAGAGGGTGTCCAAGCTGGACAACCCCTTTAACGTGTCTGCATAAGCTCATTCAAAATGTCTTAGAACTTGCTATAAAACAAGGGGGTAGATACCATACAGGCAGAACGGGCAGTTGCCATGGGGCTCTTAGAGAAGCAGAGCCACAGCCTAGATAATCACCTCCTGGTTTCTCGTGGGTTTTGGAGGACCTAGGCAAGGCTCCAACTCCATATGGACACTCCAATGCGATGGGGTCAAGCAAGCTTCGGGTCCTTCATGCTTTAGATAGGGTGTGATGTGGTGTGAACCAGCTCTAAAGTTTAGCCCCATTGAGCTGTTATGTGAGCCAATGGTACAAAAGCTCCCATAGATGGGCCGCCATGTACTAGCAGTTACAAGAGTGCAGGCTCTGGTTGCCTTGAGATGGTGAAATATATTCTGAGATAGTTCTGCATTTGCTGACCTTCTCAAGCTTTTCTCATTGTTGACAAAATAATGGCATGGACCTTCCAATATTCTTGTTGGTTACAATGCCACTTTGTACTTTTTGCGACAAACTTGGAAATAACCAGCTTCAGTTATATTCCAACTACACCATCAGCATAGCAGAGACACGAGTGAATTGTACACTTACATAAAAAATGTATAAGTGGATCATTACACAGATTGAAACAGCTTTAGTATATTTTGATAATTGGAAACCTTTTAGAAGGTACAGCTGACTTATCCCAGGATGCGTTAATTATAATAATATTCTATACAACATTTTACTTTAGTTGTAAATTAAATATTACAGAATGCTTAGTCGCTAATTTAGCCTCTATAATTAAAGAGTAAAGCTTATAAGGAGAAGGTGATGTATACAGTATATTGCATCATGGTTTAGCTTAGCTCAGCCAAAGTCAAGAAATGCATATGGCACAAATGACGGAATATTCCTAGATCTTATTCGTACACTTATTCATACCCTAATTTAAAAGAATTGAGCTAGGGCCATTTCTCAAACCCACCTGCACCATTACAGCTGCTGAGGTTGCGCTTCCTTTGTATTGCAAACCTTTGACCTTGACATGATCTCACAAGAAGTGGAAAGTCAGCAATGTAACATACAGTATAAGAAAATTAACTTCTATTTGAAAGGACATAGATAATGGATAATAATAATAATAATAATAATAATAATAATAATAATAATAATAATAATAATAATAATAATATTATTATAATATTTAAAACAGTAATAATAATAGTGTCCCTTTATCATAAAATAATATTTTTATCATAAAATAATACAGTATGTTTTCTTGCATTGCGAAAAGCTTTTTCTATCAGCTTTAAGAGTCTACAGGTGTCCATACACTTTAGATACCTCATGCAGCCGGCAGCTATTTCTCTCAACATCAACGTTAACATGTATTCTTGGAAACAAAGGATCAGGCATGTTGAAATCCAACATTCTCAATCTTTCTTTCCACCAACATTTTCTATTGGGGTTCAATTGGAGCGCATTGTTTATTGGGATGTATGTTTATTACAATGTCGGACCTCTCGCAGCGACTTATCTCTAGCAGAAAGAAAGGAACAGGCATGTTGAAATCCAATATGCTCCTTCTTTCTTTCACCCAACATCTGCCATTAGGGGAGAGTGGGGAGACCCCCATACACATCGGAATGTGCTGCAGAAAACAGAACAGACAAAGATAATTGTCTTCAGATAAATGCTTTTTCTTAGTGCGTGTGGGTGATATCCAATAATTCCTTCAGCTAAAAGTTATGACAAAAATCTCCAGATAAGGATTGAAAATAATTGTCTTTTCAGACACAAATTGTTCAGTGTATGGTAAAATTGAAAATATTTTTTGTGAAGAACATATAGAGCACATGCAAGACAAATCTGTTTCCATACTGGGAAGAGGTCAATCTGCTGTTGTAAAGCCTGGTATTGCTTTGATCCTCCTATGACCATTATCTCAATGTTGATGCTGTTATCTTCAGAGAATTGTCTTTATCAGATTTTTTCTCTTAAAGAGACTCTGTCACCACATTATAAGTGTCCTGTCTCCTACATAAGGAGATGGGCGCTGTAAGGTAGGTGACAGTAATGCTTTTTATTTAAAAAAAACTATCTTTTTTCACAACGTTAGGAGCGATTTTAGTTTATGCTAATGAGCTTTCTTAATGCCCAAGTGGGCGTACTTTTACTTTCGACCAAGTGGGCGTTGTACAGAGGAGTGCATGACGCTGACCAATCGGCATCATGCACTCCTATCCATTCATTTACACTGCACTAGCGATATAGTTATATCACTATGTGCAGCTACATACACAAGCCCTAACATTACTACAGTGTCCTGATAATGAATACACATGACCATCCAGCCTGGACGTCATGTGTACTCAGAATCCTGACACTTCTGACTCTTTTTTGTGAGATTCTAGCAACGGATACGAAATCTCGCGAGATCTCGGAACTAAACGAGATTTGGTTTCACTTGCCGGAATCTCACAAAAAAAGATTCAGAAGTGTCAGGATTCTGAGTACACATGACGTCCAGGCTGGATGATCATGTGTATTCATTATCAGGACACTGTAGTAATGTTAGGGCTTGTGTATGAGGCTGCACATAGTGATATAACTATATCGCTAGTGCAGTGTAAATGAATGGAGAGGAGTGCATGATGCTGATTGGTCAGATTCATGCACTCCTCTGTACAACGCCCACTTGGTCGAAAGTAAAAGTACGCCCACTTGGGCATTAAGGCTGGGTTCACACGACCTATTTTCAGACGTAAACAAGGCGTATTATGCCTCGTTTTACGTCTGAAAATAGGGCTACAATACGTCGGCAAACATCTGCCCATTCATTTGAATGGGTTTGCCGACGTACTGTGCAGACGACCTGTTATTTACGCGTCGTCGTTTGACAGCTGTCAAACGACGACGCGTAAAAATACAGCCTCGTCAAAAGAAGTGCAGGACACTTCTTTGGACGTTTTTGGAGCTGTTTTCTCATAGACTCCAATGAAAACAGCTCCAAAAACGGACGTAAAAAACGCCGCGAAAACGGCGCGAAAAACGCAGCGAAAAATGCGAGTTGGTCAAAAAACTTCTGAAAAGCAGGGTCTGTTTTCCCTTGAAAACAGCTCTGGATTTTCAGACGTTTTTGGTCACTACGTGTGCACATACCCTAAGAAAGCTCATTAGCATAAACTTAAATCGCTCCTAACTTTGTGAAAAAAGATAGTTTTTTTAAATAAAAAGCATTACTGTCACCTACATTATAGCGCCCATCTCCTTATATAGGAGATAGGGCACTTATAATGTGGTGACAGAGTCTCTTTAAGGTACATGGCCAGCTTTGTCCTACGCTCCCAGTTATATAGAAGCATATAGGTAGTATAGCTAATGTATTTCTATGGGATTAAAAGTTTTGTTCTGTAATTTACATTTGTTTGCATTAGATTTGTGTTTTAAGAATACTAAAAAGAACAGCATTCTGCATACTGGATTCCATTTTAGGCTGACTGTTCATACCAATCTGCTAATCGACCTACTTGACTATTATGGGTCCACATATAAAACCAAAACTATTTCCCTTCTGTTTAGAATAGATTCACCAGAATAGATTCATCAGATTCGAGATTTTCAGCAAATCAGAGTGATTCATGTTTTTTAATATTCAAAGAAGAAATATCCTCTTTATCCGACATGGATTCAAAGTGTATATGTTCATGGTCCTCATTTATCAAAACAGAAAAGTTGGTTTGGCACCCACAGCAACCAATCACAGTACAGCTTTTGTTGTTAAAGAGCAGTTTAGGAAATAAAAGCTGAGCTTGTGGCTTATTTGATTTTATGAGATCATATGGATAAATAATTTATTGAGTTTTTATGACATGTTGTACACATTTTTAAGACATATAACAAAAATAAAAATGGGCTTTTCTTCATTATGTTTGTTAATGCAAACACACTCTTGGAACAGGACGGCCTGGCACTCGGTTGCCGATCCTATTTCTTTTACATAAGAAGTTGGTTCTCTCCTACCTTGTTTACTTACATTGCATTGCTTGTGAAGTCATAGCTAGCTTTCTTTTATTCTGGGAAAATATTCTGTTTGGTTTGTTACCCTAGGCAGAGTGGCTTGGTCCGACAAGCCATACTTGTGGAGAAGGGAAGCCCGGTGCAGATTCACACTACAACCACCACTAGTACAGAGATCCCGGCTACCACCCTCGCTACGACCTCTTTGCAGATGTATTATAGTAGTTTGGATGAAAAGTTGTGCATTCCTATATTTGATTTTTAATCATTGTCATAAAGATAGTTCGCTTTGTAGAAATGTTCACACTCTGTTGATCAGTGTCGGAAAGACCTCATAGTACCTCACTGTGTTAGTGCAAAATAAAACAAGGGGTGAATACTGTTTCAGGCGCTGTATGGATAATCTAAATGAAAATGTTAGGAGCACACCCACACCTGACCTTAGATTTTTATTCTCAGGCAGTTAGCTTACCGCTGATGCTATGTGTCGTAAAATGAATAGATGAAATAAAGTAAGTTGTGACTTCAATTAGTGGAACAGACTTGGCAAAACACAGAAGATTGCGGGAGAAGCAGTTACAGTAAGTTAAAAGCACTGAGCCATTTAATGGTTTCGTTGCTGTTTTCAGTAAGTTGATAGAGAACAGTAAGAAGCCGTGTTACAAAAAATTTGAATGTACTGTAAAATGTGCAATAGTTCCACAACTAATCCAAACAAGCATAGACTACATGTACATAGATAAATAAAGTGTTAAAGTGAATCATCAGGCGGAAGTCGGTATGCAGAATGATCAAAATCTCTAAATAGACTGCTATGTACAAGTTTTTAGGGGGAATCAACCATGACATGAACAAAAGTGGATTTTAACATTTTTGGTAGACAATAGGATAAAATAACATTATCACTCTAAAGTTAGGCATCATACACATAAGTCTATTTGAGATCTCAAATATTCTGTCCATAGTATTCTATGGACTGTGAGCATAAGGCTTTAAAGGAGTTATCCGGGAGGCTTCAAATGAAATAAAAAAAGCAAAAAAGTAATAATTACCTATCCTTGCCCCTGGTGATCCAGCGTTGTCGGTACATGCAACCACTGCAGCCAATCAGAGTGCTCAGCGGGGCTCTCTGGGGATGAATCATATTTTTGGCATAATGCGAGAAATACATATGTCCGCTGAGCCCTCTGATTGGCTGCAGTGGTCACATGCTACTTGCGTGTACACAAGCACCGGGACTGCCGCCAGAGCCATATGGATTTCTGAGAAATATTATCGGTTTGCACACGGAGCTATAGCATGTGCCCATACAATGCTATGGGTGTCTTAACCCCTTAAGGACGCAGCCTAGTTTGGGCCTTAAGGCTCAGAGCCCATTTTTCAAATCTGACATATTTCACTTTATGTGGTAATAACGTCGGAATGCTTAAACCTATCCAAGCGATTCTGAGATTGTTTTCTCGTGACACTTTGGGCTTCATGTTCGTGGTAAAATTTGGTCGATATATTCAGTCTTTATTTGTGAAAAATTGCAAAATTTAGAGAAAATTTACAAAAAATAGCATTTTTCAGAATTTAAATGCATCTGCTTGAAAAACAGACGGTTATACCACCCAAAATAGTTACTAGTTCACATTTCCCATATGTCTACTTTAGATTGGCATCGTTTTTTGAACATTATTTTATTTTTCTTGGACGTTACAAGGCTTAGAACATAAACAGCAATTTCTCATATTCTTAAGAAAATTTCAAAAGCCTTTTTTTGAAGGTGCCAGTTCAGTTCTGAAGTGGATTTGAGGGGCCTATGTATTAGAAACCCCCATAAAACACCCCATTTTAAAAACTAGACCCCTCAAAGTATTCAAAACAGCATATAGAAAGTTTTTTTAACCCTTCAGGCATTTCACAGGAATTAAAGCAAAGTGGAAATGAAATGTGCAAATTTCATTTTTTCTGCTGAATTTCAATTTTATTCAATTTTTTTTTAGTAACAGAGAAGGTTTTACCAGAGAAATACTACAAAATATGTATTGTCCAGATTCTTCAGTTTTTAGAAATGTCCCACATGTGGCCCTACTGCGCTCGTGGACTAAAACACAAGCCCTAGAAGCAAAGAAGCACCTAGTGCATTTTGAGGCCTCTTTTTTATTAGAATATATTTTAGGCAGCATGCCAGGTTTGAAGAGGTGTTGAGGTATCAAAGCAATGGAAACCCACCAGAAGTGACCCCATTTTGGAAACTACACCCCTCAAGGAATTCATTTATGGTTTTTGTTATCATTTTGACCGCACAGTTTTTTCACAGCACCTATTTGAATTGGGCTGTGAAATGAAAAACATGATATTTTTTCCAAAAAGATGTCATTTTTGATCAAAATTTCTTATTTTCACAGGGAACAACATACCCCATTTTGTTGCCCAATTTGTCCTGAGTGCGGCAATACCCCATTTGTGGTGATAAACTGCCGTTTAGGCCCATGGGAGGGCTCAGAAGGAAAGGAGCGCTATGTGTTTGTTGGAGTCCAGATTTTGCTGGATTGGTTTTCGGTTGCCATGTCGCATTTGCAGAGCCCCAGAGGTATCAAAGCAATGGAAACCCACCAGAAGTGACCCCATTTTGGAAACTACACCCCTCAAGGAATTCATTTATGGTTTTTGTTATCATTTTGACCGCACAGTTTTTTCACATCACCTATTTGAATTGGGCTGTGAAATGAAAAAAATGATATTTTTTCCAATAAGATGTCATTTTTGATCAAAATTTCTTATTTTCACAAGGAACAACATACCCCATTTTGTTGCCCAATTTGTCCTTAGTGCGGCAATACCCCATTTGTGGTGATAAACTGCTGTTTGGGCCCATGGGAGGGCTCAGAAGGAAAGGACCACCATTTGGCCTACTGGAGCTTTTCTGGTGCTAAGTCATGTATGCAGAAGCCCCTGAGGTACCAGTACAGTTGAAACCCCCGAGAAGTGACCCCATTTTAAAAACTACACCCCTTAAGACATTCATCTAGAGGTGTAGTGAGTATTTTGGCCCCCGAGGTACTGTGTAAAAGATAATGCGCAGCAGATGGTGCAGTGTGAGATTTGCAATTTAATATATATATATGGCATGTCAGTGTCCGATATAGGGTGCCCAGCATGCGCCACCGGAGATCTACACCCCTTAAATTGTAATGTGGGTTCTCCTGGGTACGGCAATACCCTACATGTGGCTGTTATCAGCTGCCTGGGCATACGGCAGGGCTCAGAAGGGAAAGATGAGGGGGGTAAGCTGTGCGGAGTGCATCAGGGTAAATTAAAAATCAAGGGATACATTTTAAAACAATCTTTTATACAGAGCCCTGGTTTTTCGGGACACGTGTCACATTGGTATATTGTGTTCTTCCTTATCCCCCTCTTATAGCAGACTCTGCACCTCTTTTGACTCTTTCCCTTTCCACCGGTTTGGGGAACTTCTCCTGGAAAGTGTTGCCCTGGTACGATGCGTGTGGCCTCGCTTCCAGAAGTACTGGGTGCCCCCCCTTCCTGGTCCCTAAAGATTAGATCTTGAAATTCCAGGAAAGTTCCCCTCTGGCCTGCACATCGACGTAGCACGTACGCATTGTACAAAGCCATCTGTATGATGTGCCCGGCCAGCTTCTTATACCTCACAGCATGGCACTGCAGGGCTTCAGGACTTGATTTGACAAGTCCATCCCTCCCATGTACCTATTGTAGTCCAGGATGCAGTCTGGTTTGTGGGTGGCCTTTCCTTCATATATCCTAAATCTGTAGGTATACCCTGATGCACTCTCACAGCTTATACATCTTCACGCCATACCTTGCCCTCTTACCTCGCAGGTACTGGCGGAATTGAACCCTCCCTTTAAAATGTACCAGGGACTCATCAATAGAAAAACACTTCTCGGGGGTGAATGCTTGGGAAAACCGGGCACTGAAACGGTCTAATAGGGGTCTCCGTTTATACAAACGGTCAAAACTGGGGTAATCTCGGGGTGGGCACGGCTCATTATCAGTATAATGTAAGAAGTGAAGTATTGCCTCATTTATTTATTTTTTTAGGCTCCAGTTCATTTCTGAAGTTGCTTTGAGGGGCCCATATATTAGAAACCCCTATCAAATACGCCATTTTAGAAACTAGACACCTCAAAGTATTCACAACAGCATATAGAAAGTTTATGAACCCTTTAGGTGCTTCACAGAAATTTAGAGCAAAGTAGAGGTGAAATTTACTCTTTTTATACCATTTTTTTTTATAACACAAAAGGATTTATCAGAGAAACGCAACTTAATACGTATTGCCCAGATTCTGCAGTTTTGAGAAATATCCCACATGTGGCCCTCGGTCGGTAATGGACTGAAGCACCGGCCTCCGAAGCAAAGGAGCACCTAGCGGATTTTGAGCCCTCTTTTTTTATTAGGCACCATGTCCGGTTTGAAGGGGTCTTGTGGTGCCAAAACATTGGAAACCCCCCAAAAGTGACCCCAATTTGGAAACTAGACCCCTTGAGGAATCCATTGTAGTTTTCTTGGGGTGCATGCTGCTTTTTGATCAGTTTTTATTCCATTTTTAGGTGGCGTGGTGACTAATAAACAGCAATTCTACTATTGTTTCTGTATACTTTTTTTTTTACAGCGTTCACCGTGCGCTATAAATGACATATTCACTTTATTCTGCGTGGCGATACGATCACGTCGATACCAGATGTTTATAGTTTTTTTTTATGTCTTATGGCGTTTGCACAATAAAATAAGTTTTGTAAACAATCATTCACTTTTTGTGTTACCTTATTCTAAGAGCCATAACGTTTTTATTTTTCAATCAATAAAGCCGTGCGAGGACTTATTTTTTGCGTAACGAACTGTAGTTTCGATCAGGACCATTTTTCGGTACATGCAACTTTTTGATCTCTTTTTATTCCATTTTTTGGGAGGTGAAGTGACCAAACAATTGTGATTGTGGTACGGTTTATTAATATTTTTTTTTACGGCGTTCACCGTGCGGGATAAATAACAAAATAATTTTGTAGTTCAGGCCGTTACGGACGCGGCGATACCAATTATGTATAGTTTATTTGTTTGTTTATATATTTTTATTAATAATAAAGGAGTGATAAGGGAAAAAGTGGGACTTTTACTTTTATTACTTTTAAAACTTTTATTTTCTTATTTTTACACATCTTTTTTTAACTTTTTTTTAACTTCATTACTTTGTCCCACTAGGGGACTTGAGGGCAGGAGGCCCTGATCGCTATTCTAATACACTGCACTACATGCGTAGTGCAGTGTATTAGAGCTGTCAGCTACTCACTGACAGCAAGCATAGTGGGTCCTGACGTTGTCAGGACCAACTAGGCTTCCGTCTATGGCATAGCCGGACGCCATTGTTTGGTGTCCGGTTGCCATAGTCACCATCGCCGGCCGCTATCGTGTAGCAGGCCGGCGATGGCGGATTAACCCCTAAGAAGCCGCGATCGCTATTGAACGCGGCTTCTGAGGGGTTAATTGGCGGGGGAGCTCCGCGATCGGTCCCGGCACATTGAGCAGTGATAGTCTGCTGTCGGAAACAGCAGCTATCACAGCTCATGAACGCGCACCGCGCGAACGGCGCCGTGTTTACTCCATGACCTATTATTAGGTCACTGAGCGCGAACGCTACAGTTAGCATGACCTAATAGTAGGTGATGGAGCGTTAAGGGGTTAATATGGATCCATACAACTATGGATTAATAACAAGGTTGTGTGTATGAGGTCTTTTGTGCAAGTTGCTACCCATTAATATAAAAGTGGACTGCTTGATGACATCACTTAATGTGAGACACTTATTTCATGAACTGGCCTAGTGTTAATAAGCTGTCAACAAGCCTATGTACAACCCCTGATGTAGGTTCACTGTTGGGCGCTGTTCTATGTGTAATGCAGACTTGTGGATCTCCTCAGCTTTCGGGTTCTGAAGCATTAGGCCCCATGCACACGACCGTGCCTGCAATCACGGCCCGCGATTGCGGGCACGGCCGGCCGCTCACTGACAGCCGCATTTTCGGGCCGTGCTCCCATACAAAGTATGGGAGCACGGCCCGCAAAATGCGAAAGAACGGACATGTTCCATAATTCCCGGAACATTTCCACGGCACTGACACCCTTCCATAGTGCTACGGAAAGGTGTCAGTGTTCAATGAAAGTGAATGGCTCCGTTTTTGCGGACCGCGATTGCGGTCCGCAAAAACGGAGGTTTTTTGCTGTCGTGTGCATGGGGCCTTACTGAGGTGCCTGACCCCTTAGTTTATTCTTGACTGAGACGTACAGTAGGACCATGCCTATCCCAATTTTCACCTTTCCCATCATAGCAGTTTATGGAGGAGATTCTAAATCAGTGTTGGCCAAATAGTAAATTGTGATCTACCTGTGAAGAGTGGATGAATGATCTTGATGTTAGTGCACCAGTCTGTTTCCCTGCTCGGAGTGGGAAAACTGCCTCCTCATAGGTTCTTGTTTCAATGTCATAGCCACCAACTCTTTCTAGTTACAGGTTTATTGTCAAGTCATATAGGGGCACTTGAGGTTTGACTGCCACTATTAGCTAGTGTAGCTCACATACACCTTGACGGCTATTTTCAATCTGGCACACAACAGTGGAGTGGAGGAGAACATCGCCATGTATGAAGAAAGTATAAAATGCATGGCTACAGAACTAGTGCAATAAATGACTGTGGCTGCTATCACTGTTAGGCTTGGTTCACATGACCTATTTTCAGACGGAAACGAGGCGTATTATGCCTCGTTTTACGTCTGAAAATAGGGCTACAATACGTTGGCAAACATCTGCCCATTCATTTGAATGGGTTTGCCGACGTACTGTGCAGACAACCTGTCATTTACGCGTCGTCGTTTGACAGCTGTCAAACGACGACGCGTAAAAATACAGCCTCGTCAAAAGAAGTGCAGGACACTTCTTTCAGACGTAATTTGAGCCGTTGGTCATTGAACTCAATGAAGCACAGCTAAAAATTTACGGCTGTCGGAGAAGCCACGCAAAATGCGAGGAGGAGCAATTACGTCTGAAACGAGGCAGCTGTTTTCTCCTGAAAACAGTCTGTCTTTTCAGACGTAAAAGCCTGCTACCGTGTGCACATACCCTTATTGTGGCAATGGGGCATATAAAAAAGGGTTAAGAAACAAATGTCCTCCGCAATGTCCTCTATGCCCTACATGTACCTGTCCCTGGTCCTTTATAGATCGCTTGCCTCCTGATTCACTCCTGAGCTATATCCATTAACGTATACTTTTTTTTTTTATAGGATACCCACCCTTGTATTGTTGAGCACACTGGTGCATGTCTATGGAGGACATAATATTTTCATTACGACATCTAGAAAGGACATCTTGGCCTGCATATTTCAATTCAACATAATAATGCAAGTGTTATTAAACTTTGTTCTGCTGGGGAGTAAATTATTACCCGAAAATAATAGCTTGTGGCAGTGTTTACCATTGTTCTGTTTCCAGCACTATTACAGAGAACAGCACCGTTAGATCGATAGCCTCGCTGGCAGAAACACAGCTACGATGGAGTGCAATGTATAAAAGCAGCCAGCATATATTGTTTTTAATAGTTCAGGGCTTTAGTAATCCAGCCCCATGTGTACTGCAGAAAGGAAGTTATAAAATTGGAAAAGTTTTCATTGCAATTGTCAAGTTTCTTCTGATAATGTAGAATAATTTAGTTATAACAAATCTGTGTATATGGGGAAAATACCATCATTTTTCAAATTTGACTGATATTATATGATATCGTAGCACTGCTATTCACCGACTTGTATTAAGACAATACTCATCGGCTATATAGAGAAGACGGGAGCCTGTAAAAGAGTTAATTCAATCATGATGTTTTTTTTTGTGTCCCCCATTGCAATGCATTTCAAGATATAAAGACATGACTAACGGTCTGTTTCACCCTACCGCTCTTTTGATAATAGTAGGTGGCCAGCGGAGACTGGTGTACAGTAGGTTCCCACTACACATGGGAAAAGGTACAGGGCCAAATTAAGCTGGGTCCCCCTATTCACTGGATACATAGCAGCTGTAGTTGTTACCGCTAATGAACGTTCACTCTTTAGAAAAATCTTGTTATATCCAACCTTTAAAAAAATGTTTATAAAAGGATGAACAGCTAAGTAATATAGTTCTATGTATGTATGTATGAGAGATTGTTCCCGTTTTATGAATAAACTGGGGCATGCCATCAATGAGGTAATAGTTTGCCTCAGTTGGTGGCACCATGATTCCTAACTACAGAGGGACTACCTGATCCTGACCCTTCTTGTTGCTTTAAGGCTGGACCGCTTCTTTGTGGTTTGCAAAGAACTCTTACTAAAGACCGTTTCAGCAGCATCTCTCCTGCTCTGGTTGAAAAAATTGTCTGTCCACATGTATCTACCTTCTAAAGGTGGACAGAGTAATTCTGAAATGTTGGGAGGTGTTTTATCTCCACTATGGCTGACACTGTTATGAGGGTACTGTGGCTTTCATTGTTATAAGGACACTGTGACTGTTACTGTAATGGGGGCACTGTTGCAGGTATTCACAGAGACACTATAGTTGTCACTGCTATGGGGACACTGAGAATGGCTCTGGGGTTTTCATTTTTATGAACGGATTCTTTCAGGCAGCTGCTATGACTCACTTTAATGGGGTACTGCAGCTGACATTGTCATAAGTGCAATGTTCATGTCATTATTATACGGTCATTGCCTGGCATATTATGGGAATACTCTGGTTGTCACTGTTATATAGGTGCACTAAATGGTGTTGTTATGGGGATAGTGTAGCTTTCAGTGTTATTGTTGTATAGGCATTATGGCTGGTATTCCTATTTTTACTCCCTCTGTTAAATTGTAATCCTTTAGTAAAATTCCTTGTAAGGCAGGGGTAAGGGTGGCCCAATTTAGAGGTCTTTCTCAAACAGGGCATCGCTATAGGGGGTGTGGTGAAAGCAGTCACAGCTGGGCCCTGGTGCCTGCAAGGGCCAAAGGTGCTCCTACCACATAAAAAGACACCAGTATTATAAATGCCTCATGGTAGATGTGAAGGGCCCTGTTACAGATTTAGGGTATGTTCACACGGCCTATTTACGGACGTAATTCGGGCGTTTTTGCCCCGAATTACGCCCGAAAATAGCGCCTCAATAGCGCTGACAAACATCTGCCCATTGAAAGCAATGGGCAGACGTTTGTCTGTTCACACGAGGCGTAAATTTACGCGCCGCTGTCAAATGACGGCGCGTAAATAGACGCCCGCGTCAAAGAAGTGACCTGTCACTTCTTTGGCCGTAATTGGAGCCGTTATTCATTGACTCCAATGAATAGCAGCGCTAATTACGGCCGTAATTGACGCGGCGTTCAAGCGCCTGCACATGCCGGTACGGCTGAAATTACGGGGATGTTTTCAGGCTGAAACATCCCCGTAATTTCAGCCGTTACGGACCCCCGCCGTGTGAACATACCCTTAAAAAACTTTTGACATGTCAGAAGTTTTGATTGGTGGAGTCTGAGCACTGAAATCCCCACCGATCTCTAAAACAAAGCGACAGGTGAGCGCGGTGCTGCTTAGTTTCTGATCGGCTTTCCTCGGAAAGATGAGCCAGGAGTGTACGGGCTCAATAGGCTTTTTATTGGGCCAGTACAAACATTTTTTAAAAGTTTAGTTAACCTTTAAATTATGTCCCTGCTATAGGTGACGAAATGGTTAGTTTTGGATACAAAACTTTATGTAGATGGGTCTTTAAAAATTATTAACTTATTTGTTAATATTAGCTTTGTATACATATTCGAAGCATTCTTCTGTGGGATGACAATATAGAGTAAATGGAAAAAACTGGCGTGTGTAGGATATCGCTTGAGAAGTCTTACTGTGGAGCCAACGGGTTTCCCCCTGGTGAGTGACCTTTGCACATTTTATTGAATTATCATGTATGAGCTTGTGAAAATGTCATCTATTGCCGAAGCTTAAAATTTATGGTCAGCCATTGTGAATGTTTAAAGCAGAATTTAGTGGCAGAAGATCAATACTATCAAATTTATTATAATAAAAATTGTGTTTGAAGTCCGGACGTGTTGATGGTCTTGTGTTTTGCATTTGTTGAATTGTAAGGGAATACAAGCTTAGTATTGATTAAGTGGCAAATCACGGATCGCGTACCTAACATTATTTGTGTAGTAGTCCTAATATACATGGTCATTCCGAATATATTAATTACCTCTATATACAAATAATATAGAAGGATATATGTTTAGAAAAAAAGGCTTCCTGCAAAAAGGTTGATACCCATGGAAAACCATTTACTAGTACCGTATATGTCGGCGTATAAGACGACTGGGCGTATAAGACGACCCCCAACTTTTACCCTTAAAATATAGAATTTAAGATATACTCACCATTTCGTGCAGGAGCGCTTCACTATGGACATCGGCGGCAGGACCCAGGACTCTGTCTCTTTGAACTCGCGCATGCGCAGATAGGCTGCTTCATCGCGCGAGATCTAAGAGGCAGGGAATGAGAGGAAAGGGAGATCTACGGAGGCTTACAGAGATGTTCCCTGGCGGCTAATACCGGCTTCCCTCAGATCCGTGGCGGATTCCGTGCATCCCGGGAGCCTGTGTACCGGACTGCAGGCTCACAAGGTAAGAAACAACCTGTGTACAAGACAATATCCGGCATATAAGACGACCCCACACTTTTGACATTTTTTTAAGGGTGTAAAAAGTCGTCTTGTACGCCGATATATACGGTAACTACTGTAATGACGCTTTGTTGAAGTTATATGTAAATTTCACAATATCTCCCTCCTCCAATTAAACCTGAAAATAGAAAGTCCTAAATGTCTCTTTCTCAGCCTTTCAAAATGACACCCTAAAGTGAAGGTCCACCTTTTATCATTATGTTGTTTCCATAATATATATTTATAGTGGTTGGCGCTTTGTTTTTCTTATGTAGAGCACTAAATCACCTGCATATCCATAAAATTAAAAGATACAATTCAGTATACAGTAAGCCCCTAAGCTCCCTCTAGTGGTAGCTGTAAGCAGCCAGAATTGCATATTTTAACTTTCATTATATAGGGGATTTAGAACTGTGTATAAAAGAAACAAATAAGCTTTTGATCACTATAAAGAGTAGAGAGGAGCGAATTTCGCGATATTAACTTCTCTAAATTTATTTTGGGTTCAATTCTGTCAAATCGGCAGTTCGATTCGATTCGGTCTGGATAAATTCACTTCAAATCAAAGGTGCCCAGATTGCCCTGAAATCTTGTGACTGACTCTTTAATGTCTTCTAGGTCTGTATCCAACCCCTTTCCAGCTCTTTACATCAAGCAAGCATTAGTAAGGGGAGGGATAACTGCAGAAGGAAGGATAACTGCAGTGAATTTTGGGAAGGCTGTCTGGTAGACATTATTAGGAAGAACCTTTTTCCAATCTGTAAAAATACCATTTTGCCGCATTTCGTGCATCAGGAACCACAAACGTTTCTGAAGTCGCCGAATCCGAAATTTTTGTGGAATTCGGACCGAATTGGATTCTTGTAGAGCCGATTCGCTCATTTCTAATAATATATGAATAAATCAATCAGCTTGAAGGTTTTCAATGCTAGATTGTTCTCATGTGACAACTTTTCCCTTCTTACAAAATCCTACATTCAATCTATATTTACATACATTAAAATTGCCACATAAAATTTGAAAAAGTACGCAACGCAAGAAACTAAATTGTGATCAGCGAATGTTTGTAGTGCCCTAAGAGACATAACAACAAATCATTGGTCCTTCGAGCAAAAATTTCTATTGGAGCCTCATTTGGCCTATATCCTGGAAATATGTAGGTTGTGATTACTATAATTGATTATTTATCATGGATACAATTGTGAGTTTTCTTATGGGCCAATTCTTATCATCTATCTATTCATATATTTTGCTCATTCCCTTGGTCTTCCATATACTTTTTTTTCCTCGTTCTCTTCTCCTCTTGCTTACTTATCCTCCTGCCCTCACTTCTCAAGTTGCCTACCATCTTCTAGCAACGATCACTGCTGCTTACCTTTGGCGCCGCTGTAACAGAGGAGATGGGCCTTGTCAAGTACTACCCCATAGCAACTGCAATGCCTGCTACGTTGAGTTGTTATGACCCTGGTGCCCACCTAGAGAAACATTGCCTATAAAAAACATGCAATATTTCTCATACTATAGTTCGAAAATACTGGTCCCCTTACATTCCTATAACAAACACATTATACACCTATATATACACTATATGCACAATTATACCATTGGAAAAAAAGCTGTTTCAGATGTTTAGAATGAAATAGTAGTTACAGCTAGATAAGTTTCCACAGGAAACCTATGCAACCATGGAAAGACTAAAAATTCTATGTAAACCAATCTTTGACCATAATCAAACCCAAGGCATCAGTGGTGAAAGGCAACAATGCTAACTACTCTGCTATTAGATTAGATACTGCCTATGTAAAGAAAAAGCATCTGCAGGACAGTAAGGGTATGTTCACACGGCGGGGGTCCGTAACGGCTGAAATTACGGGGATGTTTCAGCCTGAAAACATCCCCGTAATTTCAGCCGTAACGGCATGTGCAGGCGCTTGAACGCCGCGTCAAATACGGCCGTAATTAGCGCTGCTATTCATTGGAGTCAATGAATAGCGGCTCCAATTACGGCCAAAGAAGTGACAGGTCACTTCTTCTACGCGGGCGTCTATTTATGCGCCGTCATTTGACAGCGGCGCGTAAATATACGCCTCGTGTGAACAGACAAACGTCTGCCCATTGCTTTCAATGGGCAGATGTTTGTCAGCGCTATTGAGGCGCTATTTTCAGACGTAATTCGGGGCAAAAACGCCCGAATTACGTCCGTAAATAGGCCGTGTGAACATACCCTAATGAGTAATGCCCAAGGTGCCAATGGTTGTCAAAATTGCAAGGAAACAAAAATAATACAAAAGTTAAAAAATCTACCAAGATGAAAAATAAAAAGCAACAGCTACAGCGAGGGAATAGAAAAGAAAAGACAACGAAAAGATAGAGATGGATAATTTGCCTTTATTCTACACATTTTGCAAAATTAACCTTCCTGTATTCCAGTGAGCCACTTTAAAAAAGGGTATTATGTAGCAAAAGAAAAAAAAAAAAAAGAGCAGGAAGGCAAGATCAAAAGAAAACTATGGGGAACCCCTTCAGAACTTGGGCTTTAGCCAGAAAACGAGATATCAACCCTTGTTACACAAGACAAACTCTGTGCTCTCCACTCAAGCAAAAGTCACCTGGTTGGGATTATTTGTACTCAGCTGTTTGTTGGGAAACACAAGGAGATAGAAACAACAACATAACATTGACGGAAGCCTGTTGTCTGACACTTCATCCCGCAGCTTTTACTTGATTCACGAGCAAATCAGCAAGCCATTATTACAGCTTCAATTCTATGTAGTGCTGAGCATCTGCACTGCTCAAAATTCCCTGCTGCACTCTTTGTAGAATAGCCCGCTGCCTCATGTCCTACTTATGGCTTTATGTAGAATTGCAAACAAAATCCAGTTAAATATATTAGATGAAAATATATAAGAAATGTATGTGGGCATTCTCATTTATGGCTATCATAAATCTTAGAAAATCACTGCATACCTTTTTTTTTTAATACTGAGGACGGCATGAGAAACGAATAGGCCATGAATTGGAACCGCTTTTGTTTTGTTATATTGTTAAAGTTCTTAAAACATTTGTCAGGATAGATAAATGATCATTCGCCATATCAGGGTCAAGATGAGTGTTTTTGTTTTTTTACCCCACAAAAATGGCTTGTATCTTAGGCTCTGCTCACACTTGCGACACTATTTCTGTGGTTCTGTTCTGTCATAGGAGGCGGGGGCGTTTTTTTTACCTGCGAGCGGAAAAAAACGCTCGCGGGAAAAAGAAGCGTCATGCCCTTTCATCTGGCCTTTCCGTCTCTGACCTTTATTGATATCAATGGGAGGCAGAGAAAGTGGCTTTCGTGGCGTTTCTTTCCTGCAGCGCTCAATGGCTGCGGCCGAAAGCATTGTGAAAAATGCGGCAAAGAGAGTATAGGCAGGTCAAAATCTGCCTTAAAATTTCTGACGGAATCTGCCTGCAAAAAAACTTTGTGTGAACAGAGCCTTAATTACATGCCCAAAAAACGCGCCAAAAACACAGCAAAAAAGCGGCAAAAAATGCCTGTACATTAAAAAGCGCTTTGCAAAAACACTAGCGTTTTTGACACGTTTACACGTTGTTATTTTTTTTTGAGTGCCGTGTGAACAAGGCCTTAGAGTCACAGATTAGGGAAACAGTTAAGTACAGAGAAACGAAAGGGTTGATAGAGGTTGCAGAAGCACCAGTACCATTGAACGTCCATTAACGCCCTCCATAGAACAATAGTGCGCACGGAAAAGGAAACAAGCGCATGCACAGTGCTGTGTGCAGTGTTATTAAATGTTGATGGACGCTCCTGGTGACATGACCCTCCATCAGCGGCCATGTTCAGAATGGTAGCGCTGTACAGTCTGGGGAGAAGGCTGTACTAACAAGGGGGCGACGCTTCACAGAGGAAGACATCGACGTCAATATTCTAATAACTATGTATTAGTAAGTGAGCATCTGCGGCCAATATTTTGTCCCAATTTGTGTGCTGTGTGCCCAAAAAGTTTGGGATTTTTTTAGAATCCAAAACTTTACGAAAATTCAAACCGAATTTGAGTCTTGTAGAATTGATTCGCTCATATCTAGACACCAAGCTAGAAATGTCATGTTGTAGTTGTGATGTCTACACTTGAGGCTTTGGTGCTTCATGTTTCACCTCAAAGAACCAGTTTGATGTTCTAATAAAGCGACCTCGGTGGGTAACGTAGAAACTTTCACCCTCTTCATAACAAGAGTTTTTTGTATTTATTATCCCATGACTTCTAAAGGTGAGGATGTGATAAAATGCATGACATGGCATGGTGATTTTCCTTCCACCTCTCCTTCAATGTTACTCAACTTGGTACTCATCATGTGGACATTTCCAATATTCTAGAAGTGAAAGAAAAGTAGATCCGGAGTTTTGTATATAAAATATAACTTTTACTTGTTTTTCATAAAAAATTGCTCTAGAAAAAACGTACATGTACAGACAATATATATAAAACTTAGCAGGTGTACTGAATTTGTGATACTCATTCATATCCTGTATCCAGTATAGTGAGATAATTCGATATTAACAGCAGTTCATGCGTGTTTGTAATGAATAGAGAGTGTTCATGAATTTTTATATATCTAAAGATCCTTTCTTGTAAGTAACCAACAGGTGCTTGTAAGTGACCAACAGGTACAAGAGTGCGGGGCTCAATGCCCCCCTACCCGTATAGATGTCATCCGTTTTCTTGGCAACCTTTTAAGCTTGGTGTCCAGTGATCAGGAAACCTCACTTGGTATATATAAAGGATCTCCTCTGTGAACTCTCGTAATGTAGATCAAGTCTCCCAACGCGTTTCCTCACGGCCACATGATTCTTCAGGGGAGAGGGGCCATAACCAGCTAAATCCAAGTTTTCAGGAATGCTGGAACAAATCGACAGGCTGTATGTCTGCAGGCATGCTTGCAGTGGCAAGGGATCACTCAGATGCGTCTGTACTCTCTGATTTGGTGCCCGTTTTTGGCGTCAGATGCCTAATCTAAAAGGGGGCCATGGAGAGGAGTCAGATTAGGGAATGTTATAGGCCTGTCTAAATAGATGTGTTTTCAGGGCACGTTTAAAACTGTGGATATTGGGAATTAATCTGATTGTCTGGGGTCAGGGCCGCCATCAGGAATTTCAGGGCCCCCTACAGCTAAATTTTCGGGGCCCCCCTACCGTGGCACCGCCTGTTAACGGTACTCCGTCCAGTACTATATCATGGTACCCAGGGCCGCCATCAGGGGGGGTATTAGGGGTACTGATGTGAGAGGCCCGGCCAAACCTAATTGAAAGGGGGGCCCGGCAAACTGCCGCGACTTGCCTTTGGTAGAAAAAAAACAGGCCCCTGCAATGGGGCCCGTTTTTTTCACCAAAAGAATGTCATGAGCTGCGGGCCCCCCTTTCAATTAGGTTTGGCCGGGCCTCTCACATAATACCCCCCCTGATGGCGGCCCTGGGTAGCATGGGGGCCGTCAAACACCGCCGCCCGTGCGACCGATCACGCGCACCCGCAAACTCCCGCGCATGCGCACCGGCGACCGCCTGGAACCGCGCACCGAATTTTGAGGCAGATTTTGACCTGCCCACACTATCTTGCCGCGTTTTTTGCCTGCGGCGATTGAGGACAGCAGACAGAAAACGCAGCGAAAAATGCATTTTCTGCCTCCCATTGATTTCGATGGCAGGTCAGAGGCGGAACCGCGGCAAGAAAGGACGTGCTGCTTTTTCTTTTTTCCGCGACTGGCTCCCATTGATTTCAGATTAAATCAATGGGAGGCGGTTTTGGAAGTTGTTTGGTGCTGATTCTGACGCAGTGTCCGAGTCAATATCAAGGCCCAAAAACTCTGTGAACTGGGCCTTATTGTTAGGGCTTATTCAGACGAACGTGTAATACATCCGTGCAACGTGCGTGATTTTCACGCGCCTCGCACGGACCTATGTTACTCTATGGGGTCGTGCAGACTGTCAGTGATTTTCACGCGCCTCGCACGGACCTATGTTACTCTATGGGGCCATGCAGACTGTCAGTGAGTTTCATGCAGCGTGTGTCCGCTGCGTAAAACTCACGACATGTCCGATATTTGTGCATTGTTCGCGCATCACGCACCCATTGAAGTCAATGGGTGCGTGAAAATCACGCCCAGCACTTCCGCAGCAGTATAAACTATGAATGAAAACAGAAAAGCACCACGTGCTACAAACAGAGTGTCGTAATGATGGCGGCTGCGAGAAAATCACGCAGCCACGCATCATACGCTGCTGACACACGGAGCGGTTATGGACCTTTTGCAAGCGCAAAACGCCACATTTTTGCGCGCGCAAAAAGCACACGCTTGTGTAAATCCGGCCTTAGGGTAGGAACACACTAGGCATGAACACTGCAGATTTTATGCAACACATTTTATTGTGGATAATCCGCAGCGTATTACAGTCGCAGCAGAGTGGGTCAGATATGAACAAATCTCATCCACACGCTGCAAAAATAATGGACCTGCCGTGTGGCTTTTGGCTTTTTAAGCCGCAGCGTGTCAATGTATTCTGTGGAATCGCTGCTCCTCTGTTGCGGAAATGCTGCGGTTCTGCCGCAAAAATCACACATGAGAAAAAAAAAAGGCACTTTTTAAAATTTATAAAAAAGTTTAGACTTGCCCCGGCCGTAGTCCTGGTGACGCGATCCTCTATTCTTAGCGCAGCTCGGCCTCCTGTCATGACGTTTCATCCCATGTGACTGCTGCAGGTCACATGGTCTACAGCGTCATCCCAGGAGGCGGGGCTACGTTCAGAAGAGAGAGATGCGTCACCTAAACTACGGCCAGGGCAAGTCTAAACTTTTTTTCCCTGCAGGATTCCCGCAGTGGACACGCCTCACCAAACCTGCGCCACTATTTGGTGCGGTTTTGCTGGCAGAATTCTCTGCAGCTACCGGAGCGGATAAGCTGTGTAGTTTTACTCAGCATATCCGCCTAGTGTGTCCCTTATGATGTCGCTCCTGGAGCTGCTGCCGGTCTCTAAATAGGCAGTTGGTTCAGTAGAATTTGGAATTATTTTTTTTGTGAACCAGCTTAAAAAAACACAAAACTTTTGTGTTAGGGCCTGTTCACATCACTGTTCGCTTCCGTTCCGGGGTTCCGTCTGAGGTTTCTGTCGGGTGAACCCCGCAACTGAAAGTGAAAGTGACAGCACAGCTTCCGTTTCAGTCACCATTGATCTCAATGGTGACGGAAACATCGCTAATGGTTTCAATTCGTCACCATTCCGGCTGGTTTTCGGACGGAATCAATAGCGTAGTCGACTGCGCTAATGGTGATGGAAACGGAAGCTGTGCTGTCACTTTCACTTTCCGTTGCGGGGTTCACCCGACAGAAACCTCAGACGGAACCCCGGAGCGGAAGCGAACGGTGATGTGAAGAGGCCCTAACACAAAAGTTTTGTATTTTTTTAAGCTGGTTCACAAAAAAAAATAATTCCAAATTCTACTGGACCTATTTAGAGACCGGCAGCAGCTCCAGGAGCGACATCATAAGGGACACACTAGGCGGATATGCTGAGTAAAACTACACAGCTTATCCGCCCCGGTAGCCGCAGGGAATTCTGCCAGCAAAACCGCACCAAATAGTGGCGCAGGTTTCGTGAGGCGTGTCTGCTGCGGGAATCCTGCAGGGAAAAAAAAGTTTAGACTTGCCCCGGCCGTAGTCCTGGTGACGCATCTCTCTCTTCTGAACGTAGCCCCGCCTCCTGGGACGACGCTGTAGACCATGTGACCGCTGCAGCAGTCACATGGGATGAAACGTCATGACAGGAGGCCGGGCTGCGCTAAGAATAGAGGATCGCGTCACCAGGACTACGGCCTGTGTAAGTCTAAACTTTTTTATCAATTTAAAAAAGTACCTTTTTTTTTTCTCATGTGTGATTTTTGCGGCAGAACCGCAGCATTTCCGCAACAGAGGAGCAGCGATTCCACAGAATACATTGACACGCTGCGGCTTAAAAAGCCAAAAGCCACACTGCAGGTCCATTATTTTTGCAGCGTGTGGATAAGATTTGTTCATATCTCATCCCCTCTGCTGCGACTGTGATACGCTGCGGATTATCCACAATAAAATGTGTTGCATAAAATCCGCAGTGTTCATGCCTAGTGTGTTCCTACCCTAAGGCCGGATTCACACGAGCATGTGCTTTTTGCACGCGCAAAAAACGTGGCGTTTTGCGCATGCAAAAGGTCCATAACCGCTCCGTGTGTCAGCAGCGTATGATGCGTGGCTGCGTGATTTTCGCGCAGCCGCCATCATTATGACACTCTGTTTGTATGTTTGTAGCACGTGGTGCTTTTCTGTTTTCATTCATAGTTTATACTGCTGCGGAAGTGCTGGGCGTGATTTTCACGCACCCATTGACTTCAATGGGTGCGTGATGCGCGAACAATGCACAAATATCGGACATGTCGTGAGTTTTACGCAGCGGACACACGGACACACGCTGCGTGAAAATCACTGACAGTCCGCACGGCCCCATAGAGTAACATAGGTCCGTGCGAGGCGCGTGAAAATCACTGACAGTCCGCACGGCCCCATAGAGTAACATAGGTCCGTGCGAGGCGCGTGAAAATCACGCACGTTGCACGGATGTATTACACGTTCGTCTGAATAAGCCCTAACAATAAGGCCCAGTTCACAGAGTTTTTGGGCCTTGATATTGACTCGGACACTGCGTCAGAATCAGCACCAAAAAACTTCCAAAACCGCCTCCCATTGATTTAATCTGAAATCAATGGGAGCCAGTCGCGGAAAAAAGAAAAAGCAGCACGTCCTTTCTTGCGGCGGTTCCGCCTCTGACATCCCATCGAAATCAATGGGAGGCAGAAAATGCATTTTTCGCTGCGTTTTTTGTCTGCTGTCCTCAAACGCCGCGAGCAAAAAACGCAGCAAAAAAACGCGGCAAGATAGTGTGGGCAGGTCAAAATCTGCCTCAAAATTCTTTAAGGAATTTTGAGGCAGATTTTTTTTTGCCTGCAAAATACTGTGTGAACAGGGCCATACATAAACAGCACTTTGAGATAATTTACTCACCGTGTCAGAAGAGCTGCTCCCACTCAAGTCCTCTTCCGGCGATGTCTTCCAGGCGAGGTCTTCGGTCCAGACGTCCAGTCCTTCACCTCCAGCCAGGCTCCAGGTAAGTTTTGTCCATGTGTGACCACGGCTGCGCGCGCTTCGTTCGCGGGTGCGCGCGCGGCCGATCGCGGGTGCGCGCGCGGGCGGTCTCCAGTGCAGGCGTTCGTGGGTGCGCGCTCGCGAGTGCGCACGCGCGGGAGTTTCCTTGTGCGCGCGATCGGGTGCGTGCGCGCGGGCGGACTGTTTGACGGCCCCCCATGACGAGGGGAGGGGGCCCGCAGCAGCAGCAGCAGCAGCTCACGACATTCTTTTGGTGAAAAAAACGGGCCCCATTACAGGGGCCCGTTTTTTCCTACCAAAAGAATGTTGCGGCAGTTGCCGGGCCCCCCTTTCAGTTAGGTTTGGCCGGGCCCCTCACACCACTACCCCTAATACCCCCCTGATGGCGGCTCTGTCTGGGGTAGCACATTCCAGAGGGCTGGTGCAGCACGAGAAAAATCTTGGAGACGGGAGTGGGAGGTTCGGATTATGCAGGATTTTAATCTAATGTCGTTGGCAGAACGTAGAGGCCAAGTAGGGTGGTAGACAGAGATGAGGGAGGAGATGTAAGGAGGTGCAGCACTGTGGAGAGCTTTGTGGGTGAGAGTAATAAGTTTGAATTTAATTCTGAAGGGTATGGGCAACCAGTGCAGCACGAGAAAAATCTTGGAGACGGGAGTGGGAGGTTCGGATTATGGAGGATTTTAATCTAAGGTCGTTGGCAGAACGTAGAGGCCGAGTAGGGTGGTAGACAGAGATGAGGGAGGAGATGTAAGGAGGTGCAGCACTGTTGAGAGCTTTGTGGGTGAGAGTAATAAAAGAGTTTGAATTTAATTCTGAAGGGTATGGGCAACCAGTGCAATTGGCACAAGGTAGAGTCGTTTATGTAGTGGTTGGTCAGAAATATGAGCCTGGCTGCTGCATTGAGGACAGATTGGAGAGAGGAGACTTTAGTGAAGGGAAGACCGACTAGCAATGAGTTACAGTAGTCAAGACGAGAGTGAATCAGAGCAACAATGAGAGTTTTGGCTGTTTCCACAGTAAGAAAAGGGCGGATTCTGGAGATGTTTTTGAGGTGAAAATTACAGGAGCATGAAAGTGATTGAATGTGAGGAGTAAAGGAAAGATCTGAGTCAAAAATAACCCAGAGACAGCGGGTGTGCTGCTTAGGAGTTTTGGTAGTGCCACACACTGAGATGGACACATCAGGTTTAGGTAGGTTAGTAGATGGTGGGAACACAAGGAGCTCAGTTTTAGAAAGATTCAGTTTCAGATAGAGAGAGGACATGATGTTAGAGACAGCGGACAGACTGGTGTTTCGTATTAGAGCAGTGGTGATATCATGGGAAGAGGCATATAATTGGGTGTCTTTAGTATAGAGATGGTACTGGAAGAAAAATCTGCTGATGGTTTGTCTGTGTAGAGAGAAAAGAGGAGCGGACCTAGGACTGATCCCTGAGGAACCCCGATAGCAAGTGGAAGAGGAGAAGAAGTAGAACCAGCAAATGACACACTGAACGAGGGGGCATAGAGATAGAAGGAAAACCAAGAGTGAGAAGCGTCTTTGATGCCAATAGAGTGGAGCATGTTAAGTAGGAGGTGGTGGTCTACACTGTCAAAGGCTGCAGAGAGATCCAGAAGAATCAGGACAGAGTATTTACTGTCTGATTTAGCCGCCAAGAGATCATTTGAGACTTTAGTAAGGGCAGTCTCTGTGGAGTGTAGAGTGCGGAAACCAGATTGTGAGGGATTTAGAATGGAGTTAGCAGAGAGATAGCGAATAAGGCGAGAGTAGACCAAGCGTTCCAGGAGTTTGGAGATGAAGGGGAGATTAGAGACTGGTCGGTAGTTAGTCGTGCTGGATGGATCAAGAGTTGTTTTTTTTCAGAATGGGTTTATAATGGCATGTTTAAAAGAGGAGGTAAAGATTAAAGAAGAAAGAGAGAGGTTAAATATTTTAGTCAGATGACTAGTGACAGCTGGGGATAGGGACTGGAGAAGGTGTGAGGGGATAGGGTCACTAGGGCAGGAGTGTAGGGGGGGGCTGCTTCATCCAATGCATTTTTGAGAGTGTTATTGTAAAGTTTGGCAGCCAGATTGGAACACGAGAGGAAAGAGATGGGGGACAATGAGGACTGTAGACTGTCTATGAATTGCTGAGTGTTGATGGCATCTAGATTTCTGTATGTTTCACAGGTAGGCATGATCTGAGGACGCAGAGAATATTTGATAGTAAAGGAGAGAAGGTTGTGGTCAGAGAGCTGGAGAGGAGAGTTAATAAAGTCATAAACTGAGCAGAGCCGGAAGAAGACCAGGTCAAGCGAATGCCTGTCTTCATGTGTAGGAGAGTTAGTAAATTGTGTCAGACCTAGGGAGGTGGTTCAAGATAGTAACTGGGAGGCAGATGGGGAGATTGGGTTATCAATGGGGATGTTGAAGTCACCCATGATGAGAGTTGGTGTTTCAGAGGATAGGAATTGTGGAAGCCAGGCAGAAAAATGATCCAGGAATTGGCGGGGTGAGGGTGAACAACTTCCACTCGGAGGGAAAAAGGGTGAAAGGGTCTGAGGGTGGGTACTTCAAAAGAGGGGAATGTGAGCGAGGGGACAGGGGGAATGACCTGGAAAGTGCAGTGTGGGTAATGAGGTATACCTACTTCTCCACCCTGCCTGTTCTCAGGTCTGGGGGCATAAGAAAAGTGTATACGACCATAAGATAGAGCAGCAGGGGAAGCATTGTCAGACAGGTGTAGCCATGTTTCTGTAAGAGCCAGAAGGTTGACAGAATTAAAAGGAATAAGTCATGAATAAAGGTGAGCTTGTTGCACACGGACCGAGAATTCCAGCGAGCACAGTTAAAAGTGACAGGAGAAGACGTACAAGGCATGTTAGGAAGATTTGCAGGGTTTCTATGTGTGGCAGGTAGCAGGTAAGTGGTTGAGTTTGGCAGAAGAAAAGGGAGGACCAGGGTTGGGAGAGATGTCCCCTGCATCTAATAGCAGGAGAATGAAAAGAGACAGCAGATGGTTCAGTGATTTATGTAAGCGATTTATCTGTTGACCAGTAGGATGAGATGGGTTAAGGTGATTTTTCCCAAGGCCTAAATGGTCAGAAGGATTGTAAACCAACAACAGCTACAATGATGAGTGGAGTTGTGAACATGTTTGTTTGTATTTTGTTTGAAAACAGGTAAAATATAAAATGTAATAATAGTAATTGTATTCGGCACACTCTTAGAAAGGTAAAGTTAATTTTATTTTCATTTTTAGTGAGATGCCAGTGGCTATATGTGCAACATTACCATATAAATAGAGATGACTTCTGCTCTCGTGCCACCCCTGCAGCAAGTGTATACCCACTAGCAAACTGCTTGTGGAAGGCTCAGGTTGTGTGAGCCGAAACGTCACACAGCACCCTCTTTTATCACCATAAGTCTTTGCGAATTCTGCTTATTTACTGCTTTTTGTCTAGAGGGACAGTGGTCAGTTCCCTAGGGCTTGCACCCTGTCCCAGTTAACTCCTTCCCGCCGCAGCCCTTTTTCAGATATTCATTTTCGTTTTTTCCTCCCCACCTCCCAAAAGCCATAACTTCTTTATTTTTCCGTTGATATAGTCCTATGAGCAGGGGTAGGATCCGGCCGGTTCGCCTCAGTTCTCCCGAACCGGTTGTTAAAATGGCATCCGGTTCGCAGAACCGGGTGAAGCGGGAAGCCGGAACCGGTTCGGTCACCTGCACTCAATTGTATCCGCGTCCTTAGGACGCGGATACAATTGAGTTGACTAGCGTTGCCCTGGCGAAGCACATGATGCCTTGCCATTCGGCGCTTTAGTGATGATGCAGTCGGCACGATGATGATGACGTCATCGCGCAGCATCGTTCCGATGGAGGAGGACTGACGTCGCTGGAGGATGGTGCGGCAATGGGACAGGTAAGAAAATGTGTTTTTTTTCCTTCTACTGTGGGCACTATAGGGCACTACATAGGGGACTATACAGGGAACGAGAACTACAGATGACTATATAGGGAACTAACTACAGGGGACTATATAGGGACCCTTATCTACAGGGAATGCCTCAGGGACCCTTATCTGCAGGGAACACCACAGGGGGCCCTATCTACAGGGTAACTCCACATAGGGCCCCATGTGGCGTTCCCTGTAGATATGGCCCCCTGTTGTGTTTCCTGTAGATAGCGGCCCCTGTGGCGTTCCCTGTAGATAGAGACCTCTGTGCCCCTGTGATGGTCCCTGTATATAGGGCCCCATATGGCATTTCCTGTAGATAGGGCCCCATGTGGCGTTCCCTGTAGAGAGGGCCCCATCTACAGGGAATGCCACATGGGGCCCTATCTACAGGGACCGCGACAGGGGGCTTTATCTACAGGGAACGCTACAGGGGTCTCTATCTACAGGGAACGCCACAATGGTCTCTATCTACAGGGAACCCCACAAGGGGCTCTATCTACAGGGAATACCACAAAGGGCTCTATCTACAGGAAATGCCACAAGGGGCTCTATCTACAGGGAAGGCCACAAGGGGTTTTATCTACAGGGAATGCCACAAGGGGCTCTATCTACAGGAAACACCACAGGGGGCTCTCTCTACAGGGAACACCACAGGGGCTCTATCTACAGGGACCACCACAGGGGAAAAGGGGGCTTTATCTAATAGGGAACGCCACAGGGGGCTCTATCTACAGGGAATGCCACAAGGGGCTCTATCTACAGGGAACGCCACTTTTATTAGGTATAATTAAACAAACAGGTAACTAGACCATAAATGAACAATGTTAAAAATTAGCCAATGCTCACTGACAGTAGTGAATTTTGCATCACTCGGATGAAATCAGTCAAACAGCAAGGTGTGTCTGTATTTGTGTATCCCAACAGCATCTGCAGTATACTGTGGCACAGAGATCAGTGGCGTCAGTAGCTAACAATCAGTGAGGCATTGTAATTAAAATTAGGATGGAGCCCCCCCCGACATGTTTCGCTACATACGTAGCGTCCTCAGGGGTACAAATGGGGCATCTCCAGATTTATTAGGCCCCCAGGCAGCCATAGCAACCATCACCATCACCATCACCGACATGTTTCGCTACATACGTAGCGTCCTCAGGGGTACAAATGGGGCATCTCCAGATTTATTAGGCCCCCAGGCGCCATAGTAACCATCACGATTGCGTTGCGGGGGGCGCGATGAGCTGTTAGAGGGGCTCGCCCCCCTCTTTCTAACGATTTAAATGCTGCGGTCGGTATTGATCGCAGCATTTAACGAGTTAAACAAGCGGGATCGTGCTCGAGCGGGATTCCGCTCATTACTCTGAAGTGTCGGCTGTAACATACATCCGACACCGGCATTGTATGTAGTGGGTTCACTCCGTCAGCCCGGTCCATATTTCCCCTACCCGACTTTGGCGTATGGATACGTCAAATGCCGGGAAGGGGTTAAGCCTGTGCGGCTGGACTCTATTTTTGTTTCTATATATATTTATATATATTTTGCATAAATCAGTAATACATGTGAATATATTAAAATTTGCAGTATAACTTGTGAGAGTAAAATACAATTTCCCTCACCATACAGTAGCCTATAGTTACCCTTACTCTGCCTGCAGGCTCTCCGTAAATAACTAGAAACCTCCTCAGTCCTCAAAAATCTATCTGTCGTAATGCACTACATAGTAGATAGGGAGGAGGGGGATGCAGCTGCAAACACTCTCTCACTTTCTCTATCTCTTTCTCTATCACTCTCTCTCTCTCTCTCTAACTCTCTCCATTTACAGGAGCCATGCAAACGGATGGGAAAAGGTCTAAAATATGCAGGTCAAACACATTTCTGGCTGCAGTAAGTGCACATTGTACATGTACATTTGATACACATCTACAGCTTACAGGAATTTTTTGTATTTTTTTTAGTGATAGGTCATTGTCGTATATATTTAAATATATATATTTTTTTCAGTTAATCATGTATTTTACTTTCAATTCAATAGAACTTAGAATACAAAAATGTGTGAGGAACTTTCAATTTGTTAAGGGGGTTTTACACTGGTCGATTATTGGGCAGATGAGCGTTCATGGAATGCTTGTTGCCGATAATTTCACTGTGTAAAGAGGGGAACGATCAGCAGATGAACGAGCAAATGCTCGATCATCTGCTAGTCGTATCGTTTTAAAAAAGTTAAATATTATCATTGTCGGCAGCACACCTCCCTGTGCCGATACGATAATGTATAGGTATGAGCGATCGGAGTAATGACCGCTTATCCCCATCCATAGCTCCTTGTGACAGGAACAAACGAGCGCCGATCAACGATGTCTTGTTAATGAGAGCTCGCTGCACCGGCTGACTGTCGGACGGTGTAAAAGGCCCTTTAGTCCCTGAATGCCAACATTTATGTAGAAGAACAAGCAGCTAAGAGGCTTATACAATGTACTATTATTTATTATTATTTTCTTTTATATGGAAGTACTGAACAGGCCACAAGTTGGCCATATTTTATTGCACTTGACATAGGGACAACTAGGCAACTTGATAAGTCATCTAGATTTACAAATAAGAAACTCTTTAGACCCCAGAGAAACTCCAGAGGAATGGCTGGTTGTGTTGCCAGACCTTAAATGACAGATATGTATCTTATCTAATGTTTAAAGGACAGACATCATCAAATTTTAATAATAAAATACATTTTTTATTGCCCTAGTAAAATTGCAGTGCCTTTCTTCAAACACTCACCATCTTTGAAAGTTAGTTGGGCATGTTGCCAACAGATGGATTGACATAAAGTCATAATTAGTTTCTTTGTCTATAGCGTGGTGACAGAGTATATTCAGCCATACATAATAATTTTTTTTTCGTTCTCTCTGAGAAATGCCTAAGGCATAGGGAGACAAAGTGACCTGTGTAGCTAATGTGGATCTGATAGTGGTGCATCTGATGTCAGCACTAGGTGATATTGTCACAGGAAAGTTCCCATTCCCTGATGACCCGGACAATTATTATACAGTACATCAGTGTTTGAAAGTGCTTGCAGAAGTATTTATAGCTCATTTAATCTGGCAGGGGTCATCAATTATTATTAACATTTCCAGACATAAATGTAAGGCTTGATGACAGGAGAACCTTCATGAACTTTGCAGTCTTTGTCAAAAGCTTATTACTGATATAAGCATGGTTGTTTTCAAGAATGTTGAGTTGGAAACAAATACTGCGCTCTGCATTTGACTTCAGACAAGGTATCAGACAAGACTGGACTGAGACCAAAAACTTCTTCTAAAAAGAAATATCCATGAAAAGTAAAAAATAATAATTATCTCAAAAAGGTAGTGATTCTCCTTATGGAGAACCAGCTGTTAGGAATAATTTAAAGTAGTGTTTCATGGGAATAGTATGCAAAACAGTTTGTCATAGATCATCTTTTGAGATACGCATATTAACTGTTTTCTAGAATTAAGAAAGTTGTTTCTCCAGTGCCACCTATAGGTGCCTACGCTGTAAGTCAATGCCGACTGATTAAAGAGATTTAAAACTGGTTCTTTAAAGGGCTGAACACTGGCTTACAAGGTAGGCACCTATAGGTGGCACTAGAGAGATCGTTTCTTCCTTCAGGTTGAATACTAAAATGGTCAGAATTAAAAAAAAAAATGCAATACTTGAATGGTATAGGTATTTGCAGGTCTTTAAGAAAACACATGCATTTAAATCAAAAATTTTGCTTAAAAATGTGGTCTTTTAAAAAGTGTACTTTATATGACATTTACTCCTAGGCAACTGTAGATGTGTATCAGATGAACTGCATTTTCGTTCTGCTTGTTTCTGCTCCAATTTCTCTCTCCATACTAAAGTGTGCAAGCACTTCCGGACGTGATGTAAGAGCTGTGCTGTGTGCTTGAGCTAATGAGATGTTTCATCTCTGTTTCTGCTCCTCCCATATCTCCCACTCCTCTTTCAAACACCAAGGGAGAGACTGCAGCTGCATCCCCCTCCTGCTCCCTCCTTCCATTCACTGCCCACAGATAGGAAAAGAGGAACTAATGGTCACTGGAAAATGAGAAAAATGCTTTATCCTGATAACATATATTATGTTTCATACGTTCACATGAGCGATTGCTGCAACAACAAAATGAATAAAGATACGTAGATACTGCACGCTTAAGATGCTTGTAGAGATTTTGGGCAGATTTACTAAGACTGACGTTTAATATGCCAGTCTTAGTATGAAGCCCGCAGGCAAAAGATGCAGCTAATTTATTAAAAACTGCACACCTCTTTATAAATGTGTTGCATCTTCTGCTGCCCGTGCACCAGAAAAGGGAATTTACGCCAGCTAAGAGTAGATATCCCTTATAATTTATGCCAGTTTTTGGCTTTAAATATGGTAAATGTGTTGGTCCACAAGACCACAAGAGGCCAAACCCCATTTCCCCCAAGCTCCATCTATATTTTTGGAACAAATTGCAACTTTTGATGCATTTGTGAATTTTTCTATGCCAGAAACCTGGCATAGAACATTTGATAAATTCCCCATTTTATTTTACCAGGTGGTCAAATCATCTAATTTGAGTCAACAATAGTGTAGGCAGGTTTACTAATACTGTGTAAGTTTTAGAAAGTGTAAATTTAGACTAGGCACCACATCTAGCAAGCCATGTTAGACTCTTTTCTCTTTCTAATTGTGATGCAATTTGGCCTTAATTTGAATAGTAAATCTGCCACAATGTCTACAATTACTTATAATCACATTTTGGACATAATATAACAAGTTCTACACATAATATTAATTTTACAAAATTCAGATTGATATGTCAGTACGAAATAGAGAAAAGTATGCTTTAAACCTCCTTTCTACCAAGCTGCCGCTCTTCTTCCAGCTCAGAACCAATTTAACCCTGGCATAGTAGTGACCCAACTATTACAGTAACCGTATGTTATCCACTGCTATAACAGTGTTGATAAAGTGGATCAAGTGCAGTGGCATATTCGGGGGGTTTCCAGATGCCCGGAAACCCCCCCCCCCCTGTGACTTGGGCCATAAGGTCCTTACATGCTATTATACAAATTTTATCCACATCCTTAGGACGCGGATACAATTGAAAGTGCTGGAGAGGCGAGAAAACCATCAGTTCCCAGCCTCGCCATTCGGCGCTTTTCTTGTAATGCAGGTGGTGCGATGATGACATCACGCCGCCTGCGTCATTACGCTGGAGGAGGCCTGGTCAGAAGTGTCCATCGCTAATGGAAAGGACTACACGGGAACGGGGACAGATGAGGGTTTATTGAATGGGGGGGACACTTTGGCGCTATCTACATGGGAAACTGTGGAGCTATCTACAAGGGCATTGTGTGGCACTCTGTATATGGGCACATTGGCACTATCTACAGAGGGCATAGTGTCATCATCCACAGGGCACACTGTGGCGCTATCTATGGGGCAGTGTGTGGCACTATATACAGAAACACTGTGGCACTATCTAAAGGAAGAACTGTGGCTCTATGTACATGGACACTGTGGCACTATCTAATGGGGCACTGTGTACATGGGCACTGTTACACTATCTACAGGAGGTAATTGGTGGCACTCTCTGCAAGGGACATTGTGGCACTATCTACAGAGGGCAGTGTGGGGCAATATCCACAGGGTTTTCTGTTATGAGTAGTAGTCAGAACATATCCACTAGCCTAGCACGTTATATTAGAGCCTGTAATATAAACGGCTAGGCTGGTCGATACATGCAGACCAATATACATAGCGTAAAAACCAAAGGGCAGTGGTAGCGTGGTGAAAATTATTTGGTTAAAAAAGTATGCCTTTGGAAACACCCTTAAAAAATCCTGCCTTTGCCACTGCAGCCATATCAGAATTGGCATACAAGGTCTCAACACTGTGTCCAGCATTTCGTATCTATAAGGCTCTGTTTACAATTCTCTTATTTTTGTATATTCAGCTCATATGCAGAGGAAATCTCCTGGGATATGTATGGAACTTACAGCTTTGACATATTCAACTGTGTGCCATACAGTTGCATACATCGTCCCTAAGCTCCCATGTTAAAGAAGACTTTTTTTTCTATACCTGTTCTTTAAAAATCGTAAGTACTCCTTTAAATATCAAAATATTGTAAGTGGTCTTAACTTAGGACATCATCAAATTGCAAAGCTAAAGACAAAGTTTGTTTGCTTTCTAATTGATTTTTATGGCTAAAAGAGATTTTTTTTTTTGTGAGTAGTAACAATCGATAATGTTTGATGTGTTGTTTGATAAGTACATTAGACAGGGAATAGCAGCCAATATAACTCAGAAAATTCTATGGAGGAAGACCTTGTCCTGAGATCACTCTTTAACCAGTTTTCAGTCTTGCTACCCATATATATAGATATATCTATCTATCTATCTATCTATCTATCTATCTATCTATCTATCTATCTATCTATCTATCTATCTATCTATCTATCTATCTATCTATCTATCTATCTATCTATCTATCTATCTATCTATCTATCTATCTATCTATATATATATAGTCTGATAAGATGCAGTTAAACTACATCTTAAACAAGTCTTCATCAAACATTGGAAAAGTTTAACCCCTACAGGACAAGCCTATTTTGACCTTCCACCGCATGTGTTGCCGCATAACTTCCACATTTTTCAATCACAATAACTGTATGAGTGCCTAATTGTTTTCCAATATGAGTTGTATTATTTAATGGCATCATTTTGGTGTACATATAAATTGCTGATTAACTCTTTCTTGGGGTGAATGGAAAAAAACAGCAATTTCGCCATTCTTTCTTGGCAATATAAATTTTTTGCCATTCACAGTGCGGGATAAATATCCTTATTCTATAGTTGGCTGTGGCTACGGTGAAAACAAATATGTATAGCTTGTTTATGTTTTACTACTTTTGCACAATAAGGCCCTATTCAAACGAACGTGTGCGTATTGAGCGCGCAAAAAATGCAGCGTCCTGCGCGCGTTGCACTTTTGTGTGTCATCAGTGTTGGCTGCGTGGCTGCGTGATTTCCACGCATGTGCCATGCTTATGACACGTGGTTTTGAAGTTTAGAAAAATAAATTAAGGAAGTGCTTTTATTTTTTCCTTAATTTCTTTATCTACTGTTGCGCGAATCACGTGCGTCACACGGAAGTGCTTCCCTGTGCCGTGCGCGATTTTCACGCACGCATTGACTTCATTGGGTTCGTGATGCGCGAAAAACGGCCAAGTATAGGACATATCTGAACAGCCACATTCACTAACATAGGTCCGTGCGACGCGAGTGATTTTCACACGCATATCACGAACGTAATACACGTTTGTGTGAATAAGGCCTTATAGTGCATTTCATGGAAAATAAAAAGTTTTACGTAAATGGATTTTTTTTTGGGGAACATGTCAATTATTTTAATCTAGCCATTTTGGGGTACAAATAAATTATAAGACCACAACGAGAAAATTGATGCTGAGAGACAAAGAAGTAATGAAAATACAAAAATACTTTATTAACATATAATAAACCCTATAATGATAAAAGAATCCATAAGCCAATAGTAAAAGCACGGACCCTCGACTGGAGATTTACCCAAATATGTACAGACGGTACATGAGATACATGTGGATCCCCCAATGAAAGTAATATAACAGATGTATGTGACAATTCTAGAAGTATAATCTGCTTGAATAAATAAATCAAGTATATGCACGTGCAAAATAGTACAGACTAAATATCGTCACAAGCAAGGGTCAAAGCCCAAAGCGATTAACAATGCTGATATTACAATCATGGTACAATAACCTTAAAGAGGCTCTGTCACCAGATTTTGCAACCCCTATCTGCTATTGCAGCAGATAGGCGCTGCAATGTAGATTACAGTAACGTTTTTATTTTTAAAAAACGAGCATTTTTGGCCAAGTTATGACCATTTTTGTAGTTATGCAAATGAGGCTTGCAAAAGTCCAAGTGGGTGTGTTTAAAAGTAAAAGTCCAAGTGGGCGTGTATTATGTGTGTACATCGGGGCGTTTTTACTACTTTTACTAGCAGGGCGCTCTGACGAGAAGTATCATCCACTTCTCTTCAGAACGCCCAGCTTCTGCCAGATCACGCTGTGACGTCACTCACAGGTCCTGCATCGTGTCAGACGAGCGAGGACACATCGGCACCAGAGGCTTCAGTTGATTCTGCAGCAGCATCGGCGTTAGCAGGTAAGTCGATGTAGCTACTTACCTGCAAACGCTGATGCTGCTGCAGAATCATGTGTAGCCTCTGGTGCCGATGTGTCCTCGCTCGTCTGACACGATGCAGGACCTGTGAGTGACGTCACAGCGTGATCTGGCAGAAGCTGGGCGTTCTGAAGAGAAGTGGATGATACTTCTCATCAGAGCGCCCTGCTAGTAAAAGTATTAAAAACGCCCCGATGTACGCTCATAATACACGCCCACTTGGACTTTTACTTTTAAACACACCCACTTGGACTTTTGCAAGCCTCATTTGCATAACTACAAAAATGGTCATAACTTGGCCAAAAATGCTCGTTTTTTAAAAATAAAAACGTTACTGTAATCTACATTGCAGCGCCGATCTGCTGCAATAGCAGATAGGGGTTGCAAAATCTGGTGACAGAGCCTCTTTAACATCGGCGCTAATGCCTTCGTCTGGGGGTGTTAGCGCCAAAACGCGCATTGGGGTGGATCCCAGCTGCATTTATCCCGTCTGTTCATTATGGGTATGTGAGACTTTATTCCTTCTATGTAAACATACTCTCTTTATCTTGTGTTTTTGCATGTTCGATCCTCCTGCATGCATAACGATATGTGTGATGTTAAAGTTATTGTACTATGATTGTAATATCAGCATTGTTAATCGCTTTGAGCTTTGACCCTTGCTTGTGACGATATTTAGTCTGTACTATTTTGCACGTGCATATACTTGATTTATTTATTCAAGCAGATTATACTTCTAGAATTTTCACATACATCTGTTATATTACTTTCATTGGGGGATCCACATGTATCTCATGTACCGTCTGTACATATTTGGGTAAATCTCCAGTCGAGGGTCCGTGCTTTTACTATTGGCTTATGGATTCTTTTATCATTATAGGGTTTATTATATATTAATAAAGTATTTTTGTATTTTCATTACTTCTTTGTCTCTCAGCATTAATTTTCTCGTTTTGGTCTTATCTATCTAATTGTGATGCTGTTTGGGTTTAACACCCTGGAATCAACCCATTGAGCTACACATATACTTCACTTTTGGTATGCTCTTCATTCGGGTATATAGATTCATGTTGCTTTATCGGATTGGACAAATAAATTATAGTTTAACTATTATCAATTTTCTTAGTGGGAAATTGAATGAAAAAAAAAGATTTTGCACCTCTGTTCTTTGCAATTTTTATTCGCCATCTAGCATGCGTTTTAATGTTGTTGTAAAGGTCAGTATGATTCCAGCGACACCATATATGCATTTTCTTTACCGTGTTGCAAAATAAAAGCATTTTTTTATAGAAAAAAATTAGGTTTTTTTCAGACTTTTTTTTCAAACATTATTTAAATTATTATTTTTTTTTAGTCCCATTAGGCGACTTTACATTACGAGTTTGATTGCTTCTATAATGCTTTGGTATACTCAGTAAATACACCGGCAATCTAATACAGCAATGGCAGGCCTAGGGGCCTGTAACCCATCAGCCCCCTGTGATCATGTCGCAGTGCGCTGATGGGCTGACAGAGGGATCACTTCTCCCTCTGTCTGGCCACCTAGATGCCACGGTTGCTATTGATCGCAGCATCTAAGGGGTTAAACGGCCAAGAACAGAGGTAAATGTGCTCACGCCATCCACTGGACGTAATTGTACACTCATTTACTTGAAGGCACCGCTAAAATAGACAGATAGTTATGCACAAATGCAGGAAGGGGTTAATAGTAAAGATGGGACTGAAAGTAACACTATGGGAAAAACTTATACACTAGGCCTCATTCACCAAAACTGGCTAATAGATACTACACAGTCGAGTCACATTATTATAACCACCTCCTACTTTCAAGGTTGGGAGCGCCTAGCCCATGAAGGAAGTGATGTGGCGTGGGCTGGCTTGGAGGGTAAATAAGGTGTGCGATAGGCTGTCGGAGAACATATCACTCGTTGTTGTCATGGGTAAAAGGGGAGATTTATCAGAGATGCAAAAAGGGATGATTATCGGATTTCGGGCCTACGGTGGCAGTATTTGTCAAACATCACAGTTTGTGAACTGTTCACGTCCTGCTGTGATGAAAGTGCATCGTGAGTGGACAAATGGCACCATTGGGAATAACTGACGTAGAAACTGCGGAGCACCATGTGCCATTCATATGAAAGGTGAACGTTGGCTACGAAGGTGTGCGGCCGAACGACGCTACAGTGGAGCAGCTCACCATGAATATCATCCAGGGGACCACCAGACGTGTGTCTAAAATAACAGTTCAGTGAACCCTACTGCGTATGGGTCTCTGAAGCAGACGGATGGTCATTGCTTTTATGCTAACAAAGGTGCATCGGAAAAAAAGGCTTCAATTTGCACAGCAGTATTGGAATTGGACCACCAATCATTGGCAAAGGGTTGCCTTCTCTAATGAGTAAATTTTTTGCTTCATCGAAAGGATGGACGTTGGCGACAAACATCAGAGAACAAACCCCCTGCAACCATTGCTGGAAGAACACAAGCTGGTGCCAGCAGTGTTATGGTCTGGGGAATTTTTTCATGGCATTCTCTGGGCCAACTCATCCATGTGGAAGACACTCTGAACCGATTTGGGTATGAATCCATCGTTGCAGATCACGTCCCCCCGTACAATCACGTCCAGCCGTACATGCTGTTTGTCTTCCCTGGGGCAGATGGAATCTTCCAGCAAGATAATGCGAAATCTGTGCTGTCCGTGCTGTACACGGCGGTTACTCTGGATATTAGCTGGTGGTCATAATAATGTGACTCGACTGTGTATATTACCAATAGCAACCAACCACAGTGCATCTTTCATTTTTCGGAAGCGGTTTAAGATATAAAAGCTACGCTCTGATTGGTTAGTATAAGAAACAAGGCCATTTTTTTATTGTGATAAATGAGGCCCACTGTGCTATGTCTAGTGTAGAGACTGAGGATCCATACATGACACAATGATTATGATTTTGGTATTCTTAAAATCTCTGTGTCATACACCTCCCCCTCAGACCCCGCATTAGGCATAACACAGTGTATACATTTTGCCGGGAGTTTCCTTAAAGTGATTATATGATTGCAACCACATTATGAGCAATTCTCTAATAAGTTATTTTTAAACAGACAGAAAGACTGAAGATTTGCATATCAGCCCAAAGACAGGTTATTTCACAGTTTACATCCCTTCAAAAAACAGTACTGATACTAGATTTTCCTTCAAGCCTGCAGGCTTATTAGAATAATTTTCATACTTAGTAAATGGAATAATTTACAAAATAACATTATATTAAAAGGGATGTCCGGTATTAGAAAAAACATGGCTGCTTTCCTCTAAAATGACATCTGTCAATGGGCTAGGTGTGGTATTGCAGCTCAGCTCTATTGAACTGAATAGAGCTGAGCTGCAATACCATACATAACCTGGGGACAGGTGAGGCAGGGTATATGAAAGAAAGCAGCCATGTATTTCTCATCCTGTACAATCCCTTAAAGTAATTGCAGAAAATAAGATTACTTAATATAGTATTTAGATAAATTATACAGATTTAGCTTTAGTTATTATTAGGGTTCATGCAAACAACCGTTTTACTGCTCTGTACAATATCCAAGTTGAAAAGAGTTGTAATATGGGGCCAATAGACATCTATTGAACCATATTGTACCTCACATTTTTTTTTCTTAGGGAAACATTTTTATATGCTGTATTACATTTTTACATTTTGTATGCTGTATTACTGAGATATTGATCCTAGGGGGCAGTGTCTGCGTGATACGGCAACATGAATTCACCATATGGTGGCACAGGAGGGCCTATGGCTCTGTGCACACGTCTCAGTCATGTGCATGAGGCTTTACTCTTAATATGAGGAATATTTAAAAAAAAATGATTTTCAAAATTTATATTTATGTAATCATTTTGTCAATAAATTATCTATGCCACATATATGCATTTTAATAATGACTGGAAGGTGACTTTTAGTGTGAATGACTGCAGACAAAATAAGGGCAGATAGAACAAGATTATTTTCTTATGTTCTGCCAAGTTTGCCAATAGTCTGATCAAGCCCTGAAGTAAGATCTGATAGCAGAGAAACAGAAAAGTTCATAAAGCAAAACTTTCTGTGAAACTCTGAACCAGTATTACTGTAGAGCTGCCAAGTTCCATCTATAGCTGACATTTTTTTTTTGTCAAAGTTACAGGCAACTATGAGAAAGGGTTTTAGCAATGAATGCTCTGATGAACCATAATATATATTTTCGAGCTGCTTTAGTAGAAATTTCCAGATTAAATTTTTTTAGAGCTTTAACCCCTTTCATTTATTTTGTCATTTGGACTTTTTGCACTAAAGTTATACATTGTATTGCACTTTATAGCATTGTGTGTGTGTGTGTGTGTGTGTGTGTGTGTGTGTGTGTGTGTGTGTGTGTGTGTGTGTGCGTGTGTGAAGACAGTAAACGAAGAAAAAAATTTCCATGGCTTTGACTCTGGCTAAGATGAGGCTCAAGATGTTATTTCTCCAGTATCTCCCGTTTATTGGACTAGATAGGATATTTACCTGCCAATAAAATCTGTACGGCATGCAGAAATTCCTGATGGTAGCCCTGCCAGGGGCTGCTACAAGATAAATGTATTATTACACACTCTTCCCTCTCTTATAGAGGGGAGTACCCCAGATTACATCTTTATACCCTAATAGCAATGTTGACAACACCAGAAAATGCTTACAAAATTTTAAAATGGCCATGAATTATTAAATCAGAAGTTAGAGCGAAGGCCAAAATTTGGTCATATTATTTCTTGTGCTATTAGTCTTTTTTTATCACGTTGCAGCAGCCATTTTTGCAAAAGTTCTCCCCGGAAGTGCAGCCATATTAATCGTCCGTTTTGAACTCGCTTCTCAGCAATGGATAACGGACCCAATTATTTTCTCTGACAGCTACGGAAACAGCCAAGCAAGTTGAAAGGCGGTTTACATAATCCATAGAAATCAATAAAAAGAGTCGCACAGATAGGCGGCCACCTCATTACGCATTCTCTGCATGCATTCTGCGCCTGGATGCGGCGGCCGTGACTCCTATTATGGAGAGATGTTCAGGTCCCAGGGCGGGGTCCTGCATCTATCAGACATTTATGTCATATCTTGTGGAAAGCCCTTTTACCCGTTGTAGACCAAGAAAATTTGGGCATAAAGACCCAGAGAGATTTTTCGTTTTTGCCTCATAGCGTTCTGTCAGTCATGACTTTTTATTTTTAAGACTTCATAGCGGTTTGAGGCCTTGTTTTTTGTGGGATATTTTTTTGCCATGATTTGGGGTATATATAAGTTAATGTACAATTGATATGAAATTTTTATTATGGCGGAATGCATGAAAAATGCTATTCCGCAATTGTATTTTTAATGTTTTTTTTTTTACCAATCACTATTTACTTTAACCCATTAGTGACCACCCACAGGTTTTTTTTACGGCAGTCACTAATGGGCTTTATTCTGATGCAGTAGCCTTTTTACGGCGCTGCATCAGAATAAAGCAGCGCTGCTGGGAATGGTAAATGCTCCCTGCTCTCAGCTACTGGAGGTAGATGAGGGCTTGGAACAGACCTGCTCTAGTGGGTGGAATAGAAATCAGCATCGATCCCGCCCGTCTAACCCCTTAGATGCGTCGGTCAATAGCATTTGTAGTTTTAGAGGGTGGGGGCACCGTCTCTCACCCCATTGACACACCCGCAATGCGATCACGGATGTGCCGATGGTGTTTATGATTAGACGCGAAGTCTAATGGTGTTTATGGCAGTATAACAAAGGCCCCCCCAGGTTTGCCTTTAGTGAATGCTTGCTAGGCATGGCCTAACAGATGCCTGTCAGTTTTACACTGGCAGGCATAATAAACTGCAATACAGAAGTATTGCAGTGAATTAGAAAAGCAACCAAATGATCACATAGTGAAGTCCCTAGTGGGACTAAAAATAAGTTAAAAAAAAGTTTAATAAAGTTTATAATAAATAAATAAAAATCCCAAGTAAAAAATATTTTAAAGAAAAACTTTTACCCATTACAAATCCTTTATGATGAAAAAAAACAAAACAAAAAAAACAATGACAGAATTGCTGTTTATTGTCCCTCCTGCCTTCAAACAAAATTGATAAAAAGCGATCAAAAAGTTGTTTGTACTCCAAAATAGTACCAATAAAAACTAAAAGTCGTCCCGCATTAAAAAAAAACCCCATTATACAGCTATGTTAGGAGAAAAATAAAAAAGTTATGGCTCATATATGGCGACACCAAAGCAAATAATTTTCTCCCATAGATGGGACCCGCATCTATTTGACATTTATGACATATCCTGTGGTTATGTCATAAATGTCCCTGATGGGAAAACCCCTATTGACATTTTTACTTTTTTGTATGGGTTGTGGGAAAACCTAATAGATATATATTTTTTACTTTAATGTTTATTTAATAAAACAATTTTATTTAAACAAATGTGTTTTTGTGTTTTTTTTTATTTTTCATTGTTATTATTATTTAGTTATTATTTAGCTATTATTTAGTTATTTTGCTAACTTATTTGTAGCATTTTTATAGTTTCTTAAGGGGACTTTTACTTACATTTTTTAAATCTATTATGTACTGTGATATTTCTTTTTGACAGTAAATAATTGTATGCACATATTAAACGACATTAAAGTGGACAGCCTTTGGGTCCTTTACCTGGTAGCCCCTACCTTTTTTCAGTGCTTTAGGAGTTAAGCAGCTGGGATTGGAATTTTTCTTTCAGCCCATTAGTACAAGACAGCTGTCAATCACAGATGCCCTCCTGCGGGCACGATCACCCTTACATATTGGTTGAGGTGAGGGTGATATTATTGTATAACCATTTATTCACAAGAGGCATAGTACGTCTGAAATAAAAAAAATTATAAAATGTTTGTCTTGTACTCAAAAAATCATACAGATTTTGTCTACCTTAAACCGACCTTTCACCTCTCATCCAACTCTGTTTTTGACCATCTACAATCTGGTTTTCCGACCCCACTACTGCACTGAAATGGCCCTAACCAAAGTGACTAAAAATGTTTTAACAGCCTAAGCCTCGAATCATAAGGCCTCATGCCCACTTCAGTTTTTTTCGTCAGGGTACTATCCGTTGTTTTAACTGATACCACCCTGACATATGCAATGGGGTCATGCGCACTTCCGTTGTTTTAACGGAAGCATGCAGCCGTTCCATCAAAAATAGGACAGGTCCTACTCCTGTCCGTTTTTGACGGAACAGTCTTGGCCTTTTCATTGATTTGGTCCGTGAAACAATGGACTGCACACGGAAGCCATCCGTGTGCGGTCCGTTTTTCACAAAACCGTCATTAGCGGCCGTACAATGGCCAACGGAAGTGTGCATGCAGCATTACTGTGCTACTGCTTGTAGACCTGTCCTCTGCCTACGACATAGTCGACTACTACTATTACAAATTCTCTCATCTCTTGCCATCTACCTCACCAACCAAGCATTAAGTGTCTCCCACTCGCACACCACCTCTTCGTCTCGCCCTCTCACTGTCGGTGTCCCTCAAGGCTCTGTTCGAGCACCTTTGCTCTTCGCCTGGGACAAGTCATAAAATCTCATGGCTTTTAGTTAAACTTTTATGCTGAAGACACATAAACTTACCTCTCTGGCCCCTATGTTACTGCTCTACTTTCCAGAGTTCCAGATTGTCTTTCAGCTATATTCTTCTTCCTCCTGCTTCCTTTAACTCACTATATCTTTTCCCATCTTACTCAACCCCCGTACCAGAATTATTAATCACACTTTCCTCAGTCTTCCACGTCTGCTGCCTTAGGATAACCTTCAATTCCACCCTGTGTATTAAACCATGTATCCAAGCCCTTGCCAGCTCTTGCTGCCTCCAAATCTAAAACATTTCTCGAATCCACTCCTTTCTCAACTTGGAGTAAAAAAAAAAAAATGCTTCTACATTCCCTCATCATCTTCCACCTAGACTACTGCAACATCCTTCCCTGTGGCTTCCCATCGAAGGCCCCATGCACACGACCGTAAAAATTCTCTGTAATTGTAGACCGTAATACTGTCCCCAATTACGTACCCATCCACTTAAATTGGCCGCGGACTCCTTTCTGTATCGCTACGGATAGGTGTCCGTGCCATAGAAGTGTACCGCAAAAGATAGGACATGTGTAAACAGAGGGATGTGCTGCTGATATGATAAAAATGTATGAGTATGAGCGATCGGAGTAACGCGCCGATCAATGAACTGTGTATTATTAACCCTACTCTGCTCCTATCTGATCGTCACATTATCATCTCTTAGATTTCCCCCATGTAATCCCAATACTCTGGAACTCTTTGCCCTTACACTTCAGACTCTCTCCCACTATCCAAACCTACAAAAGCAACCTTAAAACCCACCTCTTCAGAAAAGCTTACAACCAGTTGCGTAACTATCGTGCTACGGCGCCCACGGCATGAGGGCTGCTACAGCGGTAGCGATGCTACTACGGGGCCTGCGCCGCCGAGCCTCTAATATTTATGGGCCAGGCGGCATGGGCCCTCTTATGCCCGGTGGGGTCGCTAGCACCGGAGGGGTTCCTGGTGCTAGCGACAGCCAACGCCTCATGCAGTAATTGCACCTGCATCTATAGAACGCATATACAATTACATGCATTAGCGCTGAATGGCCAGGCACGTTTTGTGCCTGGCCATTCAGCGCCTTACAATGACGCTGTTGGGGGGGCAAAATGACTTGTCCCGCCAATCAGTGCCTTTCAACGACGCTAGCTGAGCGATGACGTCATCACACCGTTTCCGAGGTTGAAAGGTGCTGATTGACGGGGCAAGTCATTCTGCCCTGCCAATCAGCGCCTTTCAACGACGCGCCGTTCAACTCTAGCAGACCTGCTCAGAAGAGAGCAGATCTGCATTGCCACCGGACGGCGCGGGAACGGGATCAGGGTGATTATGTCAAGTTTTATTTTTTTTTCTACTAAAACTATGAGTGCCATTATCTACAGTGGGGGCTCTATCTATATCAGGGGTTCATATGTGGGGATGTGGAGCACTATATACATGGGGAGCTATATTTAGGGCACTATCTACAGAGGTGGACTATATGTGGGACACTATATAAAGGTATGGGCTATATGTGGAGCACTATTTTTAGGGGGAGCTATTTCTAGGGCACTATCTATAGGGCTGGACTATAAGTGGGACACTATATACAGGGGTGGGTTACCTGTGGGGCACTATCTACAAGGGGCTATCTGTAGGGCACTGTCTACAGGGGTGGGCTATATGTGGGACACTATATACAGGGGTGGCTATATGTGAGTCACTATTTACAGAGGTGGGTTATATGTGGGACAATATATACAGGGATGAGTTACCTGTGGGGCACTATCTACAGGGGAGCTATATGTAGGGCAGCACAGGGGGCTCAGTGGTTAGCACTATTGCCTTGCAGCTCTGGAGTCCATATGTGGGCACTATCTACAGAGGACTGTATGTGGGGCACTATGTACAGGGGCTTCTATGTAGGGCACTATCTACAGAGGCTCTATGGGGTCACTATCTACAGGGGGGCAATGGGGGCACTATCTACAGGGGCACAGTGTGTGTGTGTGTGTGTGTGTGTGTGTGTGTGTGACACAGTGTATGGTACTATTATAATCAGGGAGACAGTGTATGGTGCTATTAAAGTTAGAGGTGCAGTGTGAGGCGCTATTATATTTAGAGGTGTGGAGAATTTTTCCTTCGCTTATAGGTGCAGAAATGTTTTAAAAGTGAGAAGCTGAAGACATCTTAGCAGAAAACTTCAGAAATGGGTGGTGGCCGGGAGAAATCCATCATAGAGGTCTGGACCGGAGAGAGAAGTAAAGAGAAAAATAACTAGAATCTGAGACATCAGCGGTGAGTCACTTAATGTAAATGTTTATTCTGCCTCTAATCAGTAATGTAGTCACTGTATGATCTGTAGCGAGATGATCGGTGGTATGATTTTTTTTTGTGACACAGCATCTCCCAGCACATCCTTACCATTGTTCGGGCCATTCTAGGAGCTGTAATTTTACGCCGTACAAACCTATACGGCAGAGCTTGCACTAAATTGAGCTGTATGTGTGATGGTGTTCTGGTGTTGTATATATGTACTGAGCTTGGTTCTCGGGCTGTATATATGTACTGATCTTGGTTCTGATGCTATGTTTAAGTACTTAGCTGCTGTGTTTAAGTACTGAGCTTTGTTCTGGTGCTGTATATATGTATGAGCTTTGTTCTGGTACTGTATATATGTACTGAGCTTGGTTCTGGGGCTGTATTTATGTACCGAGCTTGGTTCTGGTGCTGTATATATGTACTGAACTTGGTTCTGGGGATGTAAATATGTACAGAGCTTGGTTCTGGGGCTGTATTTATGTACTGAGCTTGGTTCTGGGGCTGTATTTATGTACTGATCTTGGTTTTGGTATTGTATATATGTACTGACCTTGGTTCTGGTATTGTATATATGTACTTAGATTTGTTCTAGTGCTGTATTTATGTACTGAGGTTGGTTCCGGTGCTGTATATATGTATTGAGCTTGGCTTTCGTGCTGTATGTATGTATGAGCTTGGTTCTACCGTGTTTCCCCGAAAGTAAGACAGTGTCTTACTTTCTTTTTATCCCCAAAAGCCCCACTATGTCTTACTTTCGGGGTATGTCTTATATTGGAAAAAAATTGTCGAATTATTATTTATTTTTTTTTCACAAACTTTATTTAACTGTTTTACATTATTTTTTTTAGTCCCACCAGGGGACTTCACTATGCGATGTGCCGATCGCATATATAATGCTTTGGTATACTTAGTATACCGAAGCATTATTGCCTGTCAGTGTAAAACTGACAGGCAACCTATTAGGTCATGCCTCCGGCATCGCCTAACAGGCAGATGCTGAAGGCAGACCTGGGGGTCTTTGTTAGACCCCCGGCTGTCATGGAAACCCGACGGCGACCCGCGATTTGTTTGCAGGGGCGCCGATCGGGTGACAGAGGGAGCTCCCCCCTCTGTCAAACACATTAAATGCCGCTGTCACTATTGACAGCGGCATTTAATGGGTTAAACTGCCGGAATCGGCGCGCGCTTCGATTCCGGCAGTTGCAGCAGGAGCCAGGCTGTGTATAACAGCCGTGCTCCTGCCGCTGATCGCGTGGGTACAGTCTCAGTACCTGCGCCATCACAGGACGGATATATCCGTCCTCCTGCGCGAACTAGCAGCTGCTGAGGACGGATATATCCGTCCTTCGGCGTTAAGGAGTTAATACTGTGTGCATTACCGTATTTTAAGCAGGAGGCGGCATTGACAAGTGCAGGGGACGGCGCGGTGACGTATGGAGAGGGGGGCGGCGCGGAAGTGGGCAGGAGGCGGCAATACCCCCGTGTTTCCCCGAAAGTAAGACATATGTCTTACTTTCGGGGTACGGCTTATATTAGCCGACCCCCCTGAAACCCCCGATACGTCTTACAATCGGGGGTGTCTTACTATCGGGGAAACACGGTAGTGCTGTATTTATGTACTGAGCTTGGTTGTGGTACTGTATATATGTATGAGCTTGGTTCTGGAGCTCTAATTATATAGGATATATTTATAATAACAAAATTGCAGGGCATATGGAATTGTTTTCAATTCATTGTATAATTAATGTGAACCTGTCTGGTAGTTTTATTCCCTTGAACCCCCGACATGCGATAATACATGACCTGACAATATTTCCAGATGTATGTTTTATTCAGATGCAGCAAACTCTATAAAATCAACTTTTAAAACGGTGCACACTATATGCTAATTACTCATTAAAGGGTGATGGGTTGGTGCTGCTGTCCTGAAGAGTCACATAGTCCTGCCTCCAAACCCACCCTTCCATGTTTGATTAACATCCCCTTGGTTGATACAACTTTCTCGCATGCGCCATTGCCTTATACTACTTGGGGGCTGTGTGGCACTATATAGAAGGGGGGCTGTGTGGCACTATACACTAGGGCAAGCTGTGTGGAACTATGCACATGGGGGAGCTGTGTGGCACTATATACAAGGGGCTGTGTGGCACTACTAAGGGGGGCTGTGTGGCACTATCTACTAGGGGGCTGTATGGCACCATTTACAAGGGGGAGGGCAGTGGCTCTATCTACAGGGGCTGTGTGTGGCACTATCTACTAAGGGGGGGACTGTGTGGCACTATCTACAAGGGGGAGGTTGGGGGCGTTATCTACAAGTGGGGGTGTGACACTGTCTAAAGGCAGGGCTGTATAGCACTGTCTTTAGGGGGCTGTATGGCACTAAAAGGGGGGCTGTGTATGGCCCCTGGGGTTGCCCAGTTAAGAATTTGCTATGTGGCCTGTCACGAAGCGGGTTAGTGGACCCACTAGGCCGTACCACCGTAGCGGGGAGGCAGCTGGCCAAACCCCAGAAATACAATGTCCCGCACAAGGGTACCTGAATAGTCCAGATGGTGGCCGCAGCTCTGGCACAGACGGAGATGGGTGCAGCAGATGGCGCCAAACGTGGCGGATGACACAGGAGCCGCAAGTTGCGCCAGATGTGGCGGACTCCTCCGGACGTGGCGGAAGACACAGGACGTGGTGGACTCCTCCAGACGAGGCAGATGACACAGAACGTGGCGGATTCCTCCGGACGTGGCAGATGACACAGGATGTGGCAGATTCCTCCGGACGTGGCAGATGACACAGGACGTGCCACGACTAGATACTCAGGCACAGCACGGGAAACAGGAACGGGGAACAAGGCACGGGTAACAACTGGAACGGGAAACACTAAGGGACCATTTGCAAGACAGACTGGGAAAACTAACAACACTCAGGCAAGGATTAGAAGGCCTGGGGCCTTCTTATAGACCAGGAAATCGTGGCAGTTGATGATGATGATGACTTCCTATTTGCGCGCGCTGGCCTTTTATGGCCGGGCGCGAGCGTGCGCGTGCACCCTACGGGACACAGCCGAACGGAGCGGAAGTGAGCGCTGATGTCTCCTAGGAGGGAGATGGGGACCAGCGCTCACGGATCCATGGCTGCGGGCGTCGGGAGGTGAGTGAACCTGACGGCCCGCGGCCATGGACGCTACATGGCCCAGCCTTTCCTAGTTACTCCAATGCTTACAACCTGCTGCCACTGCCCTACTGGATGAACAGCTTCTACCCTCACCTACTGTCTCCTTCCCCCTTCTCTTGTAGATTGCAAGCCCTTGCGGAAAGGGTCCTTTCTCCTATGTACCAGTCTGCCATTTATTAAGCTCACGTTTATTGTACTTTTCTTTTAATTGTCTCATGTCACGTATAGCACCCTAGAATTAATGGCACTTTAAATTGTATAATAATAATAATAATCATCATAATAATACAAACAACAGATCCTCTACACCTATTACAGTTTTTAGTAGAAAGCTTCTTGAATGGCGGTCTGTACCAGTTATATAGAAAATATAATCTTATATCAAGGTATGCAAGAACGACATAATCACAATAATGTAAAAAAAAACACGTTTTAGAGTGGTATTCTCTGTGATTTTTGTTTTATTTTTCTACACTACTTTCTGGGTTTTTTTCCCCCATCCCTTATGTTATTTGTGTTGTTTCAATCTGTCTCTGGCAGTTTTTCCCTTTATACAAAATTTGACAGATGACATGCACTTGGCCCCACTCCGTTTTTGTAATTTTTCATAGCTGCTTTTCAATAGAACTTTAGTTTGTGAAATCCAAGGCAGAGTCAGTGTTGTTTCTTGTTTCCTTTCTATTTAAATTTCAACTAAGCCCGAAAATAATTACATTACATATCCTTTTATTGAGACTACCGGGGGACAGAGCACACCTCCATGCCTGCAAGTTACTGCAAACTTACAATTTTCCTTGTGTTATATATATATATATATATATATATATATATATATATATATATATATATATATATATATATATATATATGTGTGTGTTCTTGCAATTCACCTTATATATCTCTTATATACTTGCACTGTATGGCACTATATGGGCGCTGTGTAGACTTTATCTGGACACTGTATGACCTATTTATCTAAGCACTATTTGGTACTATAAAGGTAATGTATAGAACTAAATAGACCAGTTATATTAGGCAGCACTTTTTGCCACCATTATTTGCACACTGTACGGTACTGCAGTTTATGGACAACTCCTTATGAACAGCTGTTATTTTGAGAGTTGTGAGCTATAATGAGAATGTGGATAAAATGAGTTCAAAGAGGGTGATGTCTGTGTGCCATACCCCAAAAAATATGAAACTTCTTAGAAGGACTAGGAGTGGTCTTTGTAGATCAAACTACTGCTACATAGTATTTAGTTACCATAGGGAAACAGTTTATACAGTACAATTCATAGCTGCCATACAATTCTGTTTAATGTTAACCACCATTGGCATTGCAAAACGAGGGCATAGATCACAACTGGGCCCCTATACTTCACAAACATTAATGCTTCCGCTTAATGCTTAATTACTGCCTCCGCTGGCTTGCCTTTTTCTTATAGTGTATCCTGGCGCCACCTAACCTATTCCCCAAGCAAACAAAGCACACACACCTGGCCGCTCACATGATGCAAAAGAAAACGTGATTCATCATACCAGGCCACCTTCCTCCATTGATCCATGGTCCAATGTTGATGCTCTCATGACCATTTTAGGCACTTTCAGCGGTGGACAGGGATCAGTATGGGTACTCCTACATGCAGCTACGCAGTCCCAAACACAGCAGTCTGCAATACAGTGTGTGTTCAGACACCTTTCTATCAGAGCCAGAATTAAGCTTTTTAGCAAGTTGTGCTACAGTAGTTTTTCTGTGGGATCGGACCAGAGTGGCTAGCCTTCGCTCCCCACGCGCATCAATGAGCCTTGGACACTGCTGGTAGATACTAACTACTGCATACAGGGAACACCCCAAAAGACCTGCCATTTTGGAAATGTTTCGACCCAGTCATTTACCCCTGTGTAAAATCACTCAGATCCTAACACTTGCCCATTTTCCAACACATCAACTTCAAGAACTGACTGTTCACTTGCTGATTAATATTACCCACCCCTTGAAAGCGCCATTGTAACAAAATAATCAATGTTATTCACTTCACTCCTGTCAGTGATTTTTGCGGGACGAGTTGTCGTTTTTCGTAGCACCATTTATTTTGCCATATAATGTACTAGGAAACGGGAAAAAATTATTGGTGGGGTAGAAAATGAAAAAAAAACAGCGATTCCTCCATGTTTTTTTGCGCGCCGTTTTTACGAAATTCACTGTGCAATTAAAACAACATGTTAAATTTATTCTGTGGGTCAATACGATTACGGCGATACCAAATATATATAGTTTTTTCTATATTTTACTACTTTAATAAGTAAAAACCTAAGTGTAAAAAAGAAAATTTATTTTGTGTCGCCAAATTCAGAGAGCCATAACTTTTTTTACTTTTCCGTCGATTAAGTGGTATGAGGGATTATTTTTTGCGGCATAAGCTGTAGTTTTTAATAATACCATTTTGGTGTACATGCAATAGTTTGATCACTTTTTATTTCATTTTTTTGTGGGAGATGAGGTGACCACAAAATAGACATTCTGGCGTTTACAAATTATTTTTTTTATGGCGTTCACCGTGCGGGTTAAATAATGATGTATTGTAATTGTTTTTACGGATGCGGCGATACCAATTATGTTTATTTATAAAAATTTTTACTATGCTCTAGGGGGAAAATGGGAAAAGGTTTTTTTTTAAAACTTTTAATATATATATTTATTTTTTTACACAAAAAGAAAACTTTATTTAACTCATTTTTACTTTTTTTATTAGTCCCCCTAGGGGACTTCAACCAGCGATCATTAGATCGCTTGCACGATATACTGCAATACTAATGTATTGCAGTATATCGTGATTCTGGCAGGCATCTATTAAGCCCTGCCGGAGGCAATGCTTAATAGGTGTACAAAGATGGCGGACCTGGGGGCCTTCATTAAGCCCCCAGGCAGCCATAGCAAGCATCGCCCTCCCCCGCGATTGCGTTGCCGGTGGTGCGATGAGCTGTGCTCCCCTCTTTCTAACGTATGGATACGTCAAATGTTGGGAAGGGCTTAAGAAGGACTCTGCCCACTTCCAACTTGAACTGAGCAATGTTGTGTCTTCCCTATGTTTGTCTTGCAAATGGTTCTGTAGCTGTATCTTGTATCCCGTATCCTACATCCTTTTTCCCGTATACAGTATCTGTGTTTAGTTCTAGAGCCTACTCAAGTGTTTGAGACGACACACCATCTGTGTCCGGTGCCCGTGCCATACCGAGTGTCCGAGACGACTTCCTCATCTGTGTCCGGTGCCCATGCCAAACCGAGTGTCCAAGACGACTTCACCATCTGTGTCTGGTGCCCGTGCCAAGCGTCCGAGATGACATCACTATCTGAGCCTGGTGTCCAAGCCAAGTCCAGTGTCCGAGACAACTGCACTATTCCAGTCAAGTGTCCTAGCCAAGTCCAGTGTCCGAGACGGCTGCACTACTCCAGTCCGGTGTCCTAGCCAAACTTCATTATCCTGCACAGGCCTGCTTCCCCCTGACTGTCTGGCATATACTCACTTCTGAAATTCCAAGTACTTTATCATTACAAGACTCTGACAGACTCTGTTGATCAGCAGCTGCTCCATTACGGTGGTGCGGTCCAGAGGGCCACATTCTTGCGAGTTGTTACAATTTCTACGGCTTGGACACTTACCCGTAAATACACAGGAAGGTGTCCGTGGCCCATAGAAATAAATGGATCAGTATTTTTATCGGATCAGTAATTGCGAATAAAAATTACGGTCGTGTGACTGAGGCTTAAGGGAGCGAGAACAGTTCAGGTAATAGTGCAAGGTAGCTATCGGAAGTTACATTTTCTTTCAGTTCGCCTTTCCGAATTTGCCAAATCTGAAACTTTGGGGAGATTCATACCGAAATCGATACGCTCATTTCCAATACTGTATCAATTTGATATAATTTGTGTTTTTTTTTAATTTATTTCAATGAAGTATTTGTATTGCATGCTGCTAATGAAGTCAGCTGCAGAGGCCTCTTTGGATGTAAGCAATATTGTAATGAGTAAAGATGTCAGTTCTGCCAAATTCCTTTCTCAGTGATTGATAACCATATGTTAATTGCCGATGTTCACCATTGCCCACTTATTGCTCAAAATCCTTCAGACAGAGTCAGGAATCTGACAAGAAAGATATGTAGAAACCATGCTGCTTGTTTAAAAAAATAAAATAATTTTTTTTTAGTAACTTCATGGAAATAATAAAAATAAAGCTATTTTAAAAAGTTGCAGGAGTTCTCCTAAGTCTCCTGTCCATCAATTAGAAAAAAAAATAACGCAGAATATTTCTCCCTCAACCCCCCCCCCCACTTCCCCGTCCTGTGATACATGGTCTTTTTCTGACAAGGAACAACACAGACTGCAGTGACAACACGATGTGACACATACAGAACATGCAGTGCTTGCCTCAGGCAAGCAAGAAATTTGCAGGGTAAAAACTACAAAATCAACAAATTCAGTTAAATCAGAATTCACTCTGTCTCACACACACATATTCCAATTCTATCTTGGGGAAGACTTTGGGGGATTGTGCCAGAAATTAAATTTAGAATCATGTGACTTACTACAACTGGGGAATTAGAAAGTTCAGTAGTGCAGAATGTGCATTGTAAAAATAAGCTGTTCTTAGAGGATATATCCTACAGGCTTTGTAATACGTTACATAAGTAAGACAGAGATTACACTACAAAAAACCTCCATGGGCAATGTTCATAGACTATATCTGTGGTAATGTGACATGAACCATTACTTGCAACATTCACAAAAACTCAGAGCTTTGTCATTAGGACCTTGCATTGTATATGTGCCATGGGGTAGATAAACCATCTGTGTGATATGGCCCTAGGAGCGAAGAGATGGTAATCATTTAAATGTCAAAATGCGTGAGGGTATGGGGATCGATCACTATGGAGGTGTTACACATCCGGGAGGACTGTATGTATTAAACACTGACCTATGTCCCACCGCCCGCAAGTGTTGACTGCTGTTCTATGGTGGAACTGAAGGACCAAGGGGAGCATTCATAAAAAAGTAAAATTTTATTAAGTAGATATGGAGTTGAGAATTGCTCAGAAAATGCACAATATTTATACAGCAACTGTCCGACATTTTTTCCTTTACGGGTGCTGACTAATTTTTTTCGCAAACAAGCCCAAAATTGATGAAGCCTAGGCAGGCCCGTATTTAATTTTTTTAAGGGTCAGTACTTGAGCTGTAGTACATTTGTCCATACAATATTTTTGTGAACTTGACTTTGAATTTCCATATTTTGAAATAAGGCTTCCTTCTGGAATTGCTGGATGCTAGCTGAAAATACTCTGTTGCAGCATTTTGTCCAGAGGAAACAATGTTTTAGCATCCAATGCCCTAATGAAGGTAATCATAAACACATGAACAAGGCATAATCATCATAATCATATAATTATAGCTCATTATAAGATGATATTGAAATCTATTCAAGAAACCAGAGCTAAAATGATTCCTTGTTCTTAGAGACATCTGTTGAAGAACATTCATCTTCTGCTCTCAGCCAAGTGGTTCAGAGGCATATCTAGAATCTTCTGGGCTAGAAATATGTACCAGAGTCCCTCAACTATCATGTTCCTGTGTGGTAGGGGTTCATTGAGCCTCATCAGACACTAAGGCTTAGGGGCAACTGCAACCTCTGCACCCAATATAGTTATGCCCCTTATGTGTTCACAATGCAGTCATCTCCTCAGACCATGTACTCGTGTGTCTCTTAAAGGGGTTTTCCACTACCGGACAACTGATGACCTATCCACTAGATAGGTCATCAGTATATGATCGGTGAGGGTACCACACCTGGACCTCGACCGATCAGCTGCTTCAGCTGCCTGCAGCCAGAGAATGTCATTGCAAAGTATGCAGTGTACGGAGCCGAAAGCAGTTGGCTCCGTATACTGCATAGCAGCCGTGCTACAGCTATTCCATGGCCGGAGCCATCTGCTTCCGGCATGGACGTCCGGTGCCTGGAGGCAGTATGAGCAGCTGATCGGTGTGGTGTCTGGGGGTCGGACCCGCACCGATCATACACTGATGACCTATCCCGTGGATAGGTTAACAGTTGTCCGATAGTGGACAACCCCTATAATTTGTTCTTAAGAATGATTATCTGACCCTCTTAAACCACATGAACTACCTTAAGATCTTATGAAATGTTAAATACTTTTGTGTCAAAAAAGACAAAAGTATAATAGGTATGATACCTTTATTGGCTAACCATAAAAGTTCTATATGCAAGCTTTCAGAGCACAGAGGCCCCTTCTTCAGGCAGTTTACAAATGAATGACTTAGAAAAAAGCACAACATCTAAATGTTGTGCTTTTTTCTAAGTCATTCATTTGTAAACTGCCTGAAGAAGGGGCCTCTGTGCTCTGAAAGCTTGCATATAGAACTTTTATGGTTAGCCAATAAAGGTATCATACCTATTATACTTTTGTCTTTTTTGACACAAAAGTATTTAACA